>NC_142289.1:2852102-3159741 GCF_965620075.1 Prunus avium
TGAAGGAGAAGAATAGGCTAGCGCGGATGTTGGAGAATAAGGTGAGTTTGCAATTTTACCTGACCGAACAAATTACACTTTTATTTGCATTTTCACACAAAGATTTCTGTCTAGAATGTATACACCGCCCTAAAACATGTGCATGTTCTGATTCCTGGGGAAAGCAATAACATATGCATGCACAGAACCACTAACACTATCATCAAACTATAAATGTTTCTATCCCAATGCTTCCAAACAATAGGTTCATACAACTCTTTCTGGTCACTTGTGTTATCATGACGTGTTCATTCACAAGTATGGTAGATGCTGAGAAACAATGAATCTTTTTTCTCTTTGGTAGATGAGCTTCCAGGAAAGGGTGTTGCATCGTAGGCAGTCAGAATATGACAGACGGACGGCAGAGAGAGAGGAACAAATCAGTCAAATGATTCAGGCCAGGAAACATGAGAGGGAGGCAAAGAGGAAGAAAATATTCTATGTGCGATCTGAAGAGGAAAGGCTAAGAAAGCTGCATGAAGAAGAGGAAGCGCACAAGCGTGAAGGTATGTGTTCTTACAAAAAATTTAGTCTATCCAGCTTTTTGTGAGCACTAGAGCATCTTCTCTGTGTGGATTACGAAATTAATTTCATTTGAGATGATTTTATCATTTCTTTGGAAAACATGAAGTGAAGTATTGTTCTCCCTGCTTATGGCTATTTCTGATTCCTGCAATTCTTCTATTAGTTTTTCAAGCTTTTTGAATAATTTTCCTTTATAATTCTTACCCTTACTGTCTTCTTGTTTTTGTCTTCTGATGTTCATCAACCATTGCTGCTTTGAACCATGCAGAAGCCGAAAGGAAAAGGAAAGAAGAAGCTGAGCGCAGGGCAAAACTGGATGAGATTGCTGAAAAGCAGAGGCAAAGAGAGAGGGAATTAGAAGAAAAAGAAAGGCTGCGGAAAGAAGCACTTTTGGGAAGACCAGCTGAGCTTCCTAGGCCTGCTGAGCCTCGTCCAGTTGAGCCTGCAGTTGCTGCTCCTGCTGCTGCTGCTGCCGCCGCCGCACCAGCCCCTGGGAAATACGTGCCTAGGTTTCGGCGAGGAGGAACTGAACCCTCTGCACAGACTCCTCCAGATCTTGATCGTAGGGCAAGTAGGCCAGATGACCGCCCACCCCCATCAAGTGATAGGTGGCGCAGTGATGAGCGAAGACCCCCCACCTTTGGTGGCTCAAAATCTAGTTGGTCCTCATCCAGGGTTCCATCCCGTGGGTCGGAGCGCTAATCATATATAGAGGTTTTTTGTGGCATTGCTTGATCCTGGGGCAATTTTGATTATGATTAAGCTGGTAATGTTCCGGGTGAACTAAGAAGATTATTATTCTTATTTAAGTACTGAAAGACCTAGTGGAGCTGCTGTTACTCTTTGCTTTTAGTTTATCTTCTTTTTCCCCTGTTTCGTTTCCATCTTGCTGAGTGTCTTCTCATGGAATGCTCTTTGTAATCTTCAAAGTTTAGACTTGGAAGTTAGTTTGGTTCCCTCCCATTCCCATACTTGTCTTCCACATTCATTTCTATTTCTGTGCATGCTTACATACAAAGTAGTGGTAGCTTCTCAAAGGTGATTTCCAGCGGTTCCTGTTTGCTAAATTTTCTGTCCTGAATTTCGAATATGAATAGCTTTTGTGTTTCAACGTTTATAAGAGTAGTTTGATTCCAACTGCAAATCTGAGGGCTTCAAAAGGTTTATTTTTTCAATTTTATGAGGACACTTCAAAAGATTTGTATTTTTTTCTTTCTTGGAACTATTATTTTTGCCCTTTAGAAATATGAAAACTAAAATTAAGAACAATTCATCTCTCTCCCATCCTTGGAACTCAATCTGATACGTGCCTGCCAACGAGCCTTGAAAGCTCACTTGTAGGTTAATTACGAAATGAAGATCTATTTGATCATGATACTAGAACACCACAAAAGTAATCATCCAATAATTCAATGACTCATATAAAGCATGCTAAGAAAAGCAAATAATTTTCAAAAATTACTAGTTAAACAAATTTATTGTGTACAAACAGGTTACTTGTGTTTGATATTGACCCACCGCATTTAGTATTTGTGTTAACAAATCATGGTATCCTCATTGCAAATATAGGTTAAGTCAGTGGATTAAAGCAGTGCTTGATATTGACCCACCGCATTTAGTCTTTGTGTTAACAAATCATGTTATCCTCATTGCAAATATAGGTTAAGTTGATTAAGGCAGTGGGTCCTCTCCATTGCACTTAAGTTCAAATTCCCTCCTCTTACATTAATGTAGTTTTTTTAGATATATACATTAATGTAGTTTAAAATATTGCATTCGTAAATAAAAAATATTTAAAAAATAATGTTTTCCATGTTAATTATTTTTACTTTTTATTTTTTATAAGGGAAACGGAAGAGTTTGGAAAGGATGGGGTGATGAAAAAGGTTTCTTTTTTCTCAAAAAATAAAAATACATACATATAGGTTTTAAAGAAGAAAAAAAATTCAAGAGCAAATTCAGTTTACAAAATTAGGGATTGCAACTTTTTCTTTTCCTTTTTTATTTTAAATTTTATAGTTAACCCGACCTCGCACCTTCCTCTCTTTTTCGCCTCCTAACAGCTAAACCCTCCTTGAACCCTCCCATCCCCAGTCTTTACCAATTCGCTTTACCTAGACTTACTGATTTTTCAGCTGAAAATGAGTTCGTTCGCTGTGAAATTTGCCAAGTTTATGAGAGTCTCTATTCCTTCCTCGCCCAACCCAACACTTGGTTCTCTCTCTGTCTCTCTCCTCCATAAATTTATTTTGTTTTTGTACGTATGACATGAATGTGTTATTTGCGGTGCTCATTTCTGATATCTCATTCGGTTTAACATTGTTGTTTTTTTCATGGGTTGAGTTCAAACGCCTTTTAAATGGAACCACACATTCAAGTTTCTACAAAATTAAATGATCTCGTCGGTCAGTTGAACTTTTAAATTCCAGATATGGGTTTAGTCCAGAAAAGGCTTTTTGGATAACAGGTTGCATAGAATTCAGCATGGTTTACATGTTATTTCTTAGAACAATTTTCTCAAATAGTGATGGGCATGCCAAGAATCTGAACAATGAAATTTAGTGTGCCATTTTTATGTTGATTTTTGACCTTTATTACAGCAGTGAGTGTGCAAAGAAGCTCAAAGTTGTGGTGCTCCAGCACCTCATCTGACATTAGCAATGATGAGACAAAGAAAACTGAGGCAAAAGATGATTTTGACGAAATTTTGGGTGAGAAGAAAGATTCGCATTTTCAAGCCCAAGGTGTGGATCCCAGGAGGGGCTGGGGATTTCGCGGTGTGCACAAGGTATTTCATATGTAGTTTCAATAGAACAAAAGTTGTAACTTTTACCCATTTGGATGTTAGAGTTTTCATGTGTGTAAATGTACCTTCACATAACAAAATTACAAATGCAAGTGCATCATGTATTATTGTACATATATAAGCCTAACAAAACCTGTTGGTTCCATTAGGGATGTTAGGACACGGAAACAACATAAATCACCAGAGCGAGTAATCTTTCCTCTATTTTTTTTTAAAATCAGCAATCAATCAGTTGTGTAGGGATATCCTTCTTCCATATGTTTTGTCATATGTTTATGCTAGGCTATGCTTAATTTATACAGGCAATTATCTGCGGTAAAGTTGGGCAAGCCCCTGTGCAGAAGATCTTGAGGAATGGCCGGACTGTAACCATCTTCACAGTTGGGACCGGGGGCATGTATGACCAAAGAATAGAGGGTGCAAAGGACTTGCCAAGACCCGCTCAATGGCATCGAATTGCTGTGCATAATGAAGCACTTGGGGCTTATGCGGTTAAACAACTTTTTAAGAAGTATGTGTCCATTTTTTAGGATGAGTGAAGTTTCTGTATATTGTCTCTCTAATGGTTGAAGGTTAACTGCAGTTCATCAATTTATGTGGAGGGTGACATTGAAACCAGAGTTTACAATGACAGCATCAATGGTGAAGTTAAGAATATTCCAGAGATATGTGTTCGTTACGATGGTATAAATACCAGCATTACAGTTTGACTTTGTTCTAAATGTTTATTTTTTAAGTCGTAATTTTTCATTCTGCAGTGTTTTTGGATTGACTTGTGTATATTACATGACTTTGCTTCGTTAATATTTATGTTCCAATGTTCTGTTGCTATGAGATAACTTGGGAGGATACATTAATTTAGCATAGAACATTGTCATGTCTGAATTTCATAGATTTAAAGGTTTTGTTGATGGGTGAATAAACATGGGAATGAAGATTCATATTTGTGACCCTGTTCTGCATCAGTAGAAAAAGTGCCGACAAGGCGAATACAAGTTGAAAGGATAAATATCAATATTTAGTATGCCTTGAAAGGACCACCCCATCCCTCCAACCCTTCAAAAAGAAGAAAAGAAAATAGAACTCTGTCATGTTCATGGTATTTTGTTCAACGATTGTCTTGCTATAATGATAACGTGAAACTACTTATATAGTGTGATTTACCCTGCAGGGAAGATTCGTCTTATAAAGACTGGAGAAAGCATCAGCAGTATATCCTTGGATGATCTGCGTAAGTTCCTTCCTTCTACTTTTTATAGTATCTGCAGCTAATGACATGACCCCTTAGTAAATAGTAATGTACTCCCTTGCTATCCCAATCGTGAGACTTCCATACGAAACTAACATTACATGCAATACCATCGTTACCTCTGTGCTGCACAAAGTATTTCAGACAAAAACACCTTAGTTGTTTGAGTTTATACCATTTCCTTTTTTGACATTTATGTTTTGATCAATGTGCTCATTTGTTACTTGCAGGAGAAGAATTGGTTTAGCGAACAGTTGATTGGCACATCATGGAAAACACTTAGCCCTGGAAAGGAAGAGTAGCTCAAGCCACTTTTGTAGGAAGCATATGCTATATTTTCTTGTCTGGTTGTAAGTTATAATCTAGCAAAGAAAAATGCTTGAGTTTTGTTTTTCAATGTGTTGATATATCACCCAGTTTTCATTCTTCTCTTTCTTTCCCCAGTGAATGAAGTCATTTACCCTTCCCTCTCTTCTGGAGAAGGGGGGGTACTTAACAACTGAGATCAATGTGTAAAGACTATTTGATGTTCTTAATCCTATAAAATGAAGTCATTATTTCCTTTAGTATTATTAATCATATGTTGATTGTCTTCAAATTAAAAGTGGTTTCCTTGTGCCTGCCCTGTTTCAAATTTTATTCATAGGTGTTTAGTGTTCAACAGTTAATTAACCAGAGTGGTTTGTGGTTGGTTTGGTGGGGGCTGGGAATAAACCACTTTTTCCTTAAGACAAATGATCGTAACGTTGGCTTGATCTCTTTACAATATAAGATATAATTTGCAGCAGACTACTGCATCTAGCAACTTTATAGGACGACACATGGCCGTCAAGAACCATAGTATATAGTAAGGGTATATTTTGGATTAAAGATTTTCGGTTCTTATTAAATTGGCTTTAAATGTGGACCAATAAATTGATGTAAGATAGGGGTCATGGCTTACATATTTGTCTACCTTGTGTGCTACTTTATGTTCTTAATTATAAATTTCTCAAAATAGCATTATACTATTAGAACTTTGTGCTTTGCTTTATCCCAAAATGTACGTTTCTTTATACTATTAGAACTTCGGCCACTTTGGGAAATGAGTGCCCCACTGCCCCCTCGAAAGGCAAATGAAACCTAGAAACTTCCTTCAAAATCGAAAGTGGGATATGCTAACCCAATTGTTCCTCACCACGAGTTGGCTTGGAGATCAATTAATCTAATTTGATCTTAACCTTGCCTTCTCTCTTTCTTTGCTTTCCATATTACTTGACACTTGGCTCTTTCCTCTCTGGTTGATGAATGCAAATGGCATGGTGGAGCAAATCTAGATACAATAATACAATACAATATATGAGATTCCAATGGGTGAAAACCAGCTAATTAGCTCCATCTTTCATGGCTGCCAATAAACTTAATAATATAATTCTTTTGGGTAATTAAGATTTGTATATTCATTGTCATTTCTTAATCTCTCCGTCCAAATCTTATACACTAACACCTGTTGGCCACACCTTTGTTGATTATTATTATTCATTCACAAAAAAGGAACTTCATTTTCATACCAACGTTCTACTATATGTTTTTTTTATACAAGCAATATTGGAAGAGGGGAGAATCGAATCGAGGATATCAAGTGCAGGGGTAAATATATTTAAAATAAATCTTTATCTTTTAATATTTTTTCTATTTTAATTAGATTATTTACTTCTTTTTTATTTTTTTATTTTAAGAAAGAGAATTTGCTTGATCCTCTTCGTATCGCAAATACTAATAATTAGCAAAAAAATTTGCTTGAATTAATAATTAAAGGGTATTTTAAGAATAATGGTGGGTGGAAAGATAGGATTGTGTTTTTTCAAATTTATATGGTGGATGGGAAGATAAGGTGAGCGGAGAAATATGACAGGCAGTAGAAATAGCAACACTCTGTAAGTTCCCATATTGATTAACTAATTCTGTGGTTTTTTTTGTATAAATAGGTACTTAGCTCTAAGCATTTCTTGCTTTCTCTGTCTCCGACTCTGCTAAAGTCAAGATGGTTTCGACATTTTTTGTGCTCATGCTCATGAATATCATCAAAACTGGCCATGTGTCAGCCCTTGGATCTTGCCCAAAATGTGGCAATGTGGAAGTTCCATACCCTTTCAGCACAGATGACACGTGCGGAGACTCAAGGTACAAAATCTACTGCAACAACAGCAACAATGGCAATAGCATTCTTGAGTTCAAGTCAGCTGAAGGGTTTTACTACAAGATCCTCAGCATTGACCCAAGTGCTCAGAGGCTCATCATAAGCCCACCTGATCTGGTACAAGATGGTGACACGTGTCAAACTTCTGATTTCTCTCTTCAAGGCTTGAGGCTTGATGAACACTTGCCCTTCAATGTGTCCACTCGCAACACAGTCATCTTGCTCAATTGCTCTGACAATCTGCTTCGATCTCCACTCAACTGTACCTCAAATAGCCTCTGTAGGGTTTTTCAGGACAAAATGTTGGAGGGCAAAAACAATGCATGCAAAGGTGGCCTCTGCTGCCATTACTTGAAAGATTCACATATGACTTCATATGTGATTAGGGTTAGGGTTGGAGGCTGCACTGCTTATACTTCTGTGGTTGATATTCGACCCGAAGATCCTGTTGAGAAATGGAGCTATGGCATTGAGCTGCAATGGCTGCCTCCGAATTAACCGAGTTGAGTTTGTTGGGTGTGCTTATGGAAGAGGAGATTAGAATCTAATAAATGTTATTAGTATCTATGCATTTCTTTGCAACCTAATGTAACAAAGTTGTTTTCTTTCTCTTGGTCTTCAGCTGCTTTCTGTGGTTCATGTTTAATTTTGTTCTGATTGTTGGTTTAGTAAATTCTGGCCTTGTATTATGAATTTAATAGTTGTGAACTCTTGTGTGCTTAGGAAGGAGCTTGTTTGTAGAAATAACAGCGATTTGAGCAACCAGAAGAGAGACATTGGTGCCAACATTATTCTAGTTCTATTAAAAATAAATTTTTGATAAAAATATATGCAAAAGGGTGTTCATTTTCTAAGAAGGGCTGCACCTATTGTGACCCCTCAAATTACTCATCTCACCCTCTGAAATTACTTAAAAGTTACACCGACTTAGTTTAAGTCCTATTATTTCTTTACATTTGTTGATGGTGATTGACCTCCTCAAATAGCCTCCTCACTTTAAACTCCTCGTTATAGCCTCCACGCAATTTCAAATACATTCCTCATTAAACATAGAGTAATATGCTATCGGAATAATAAAGAATGAATTAGGTAACACACAAGAGCATAATAATATGGAAGAAGTGGCAAACCGGGTCAAACCAGATTTCGTAGACAATTGCAAAATAAAAAGATTATATATTCAATTGTTCTAACAAAATAAAATAGAGGGAACACCAATGAGTTAGAGTTAGATCGCGTGCTGTTGCTAATTTCCAACTGAACTCAAGTGAACAGCTACACCAAAAGTATTACGCAAACCTTCGATTTACTTACAAATTAAAGCTGTTAGTGATGATAACACCTCTGCCCTCAGTCAGTCAGTCAGTCAGTCCAACAGCTGAGCACAAACCAGAACCGACACAAACTTTTGAAACTGCAAAACACCTACTTACTCTGCATACCTCAACTTCATTTCTTACACACATCTATAATAGTCACCACCTAAAAAAGGAAAACCAAGCATATGCTCACACTGCCAGAGAAAAAATACAACAGAATATGCAATCAGTTAAATTACTACAAGATCACCGTGGGTGAGCTCAGTCTTTTTCCTTCCATGGCGTCTTTCTTGTTCCGACACTTGGCACAAAGAAAGAGACCTTCCCATGGCTTTGATGCTGGAGAGAAAAAAGGCCCAGAATTTACTGATAAACCTTCTACTGGAGGCTGATCCACTTGGCAGACTGCACATCGGAAAAGACCAGAATTTGCATCCAGAGTAGAATCCTTACCCAACCTGCATTTCCGTCAAGAAAAGAAAGAAAGAAAGGCTATACTCAAGCTAGCAATACTGTCTTATCAATTACATAATAAACTATGCTGCACATACCTTTCAGCGAGCATTGCTGAACCTTCTTCAAACAACTCCTCCACAACTCCAACAGAAGAAAGCTTATTTCTTTTGCTCACAGAATTCCGAGTTTTCTTCCCAAAGATAAGCGAAGCAAGGATGTTTTGTTTCTTCATTGGCGTTGGAGGCAAGACAGGGTGGTCTGAAGGGATTATGTCAACAACTAGGCAGGTTGTATCATCCTTGAGACCCCTTGACCTCAGAGCCTCCTAAAGTAGAACAAAGAAAATTGGACAAAATCAGTAAAATCAGACTTATTTTCTTGGCCTGTACATAAAGTTTGCATCTCAGGCATTACCTTAACGACCAGCTTTGCAGCAAGCTCTGCAGGCAATCCCCGACAAGACTTGGCAGCCAAATCAGAAGACAAAGCATCCCAGATGCCATCAGAAGCTATTATAAGTCTTCCACCAGCATTTGAAAGCTACATAACCAGGAAAGAAAAAAGGTATTGAGCATTAAAATGTTGTAATAAAAGAAAGAAAAGTAAACAGAACCATTGTCAATAGCAGTATGAAGTTACCTTCACTTGCTTGACATGGGGTATTGGGACGATGAATTCTCCCACATCTGTGTCACCAATTGACCTAGAAAGGCATAATCCACCAGGCCAGCAGCGCAGGGGACCAACCTGTGAACCAAGTAAAAATACAAAATTTAGACCTTCAAAGATATGTTTCCCATTGAGATGTCTTTCAGTTTACAAGTTAGAACGATAAACAAAATAAGCTATCCTATACCTCACTGCCCCCGAAAACATTGAGCCTCCCTACTTCACCACCACTGGCAGTGACACGCGCCCTCTCTTCTTCATTTTCTTCCAGCCTGTGATCAACAGTCAAGAGTGAAACAACGCCACCCTGGGTGTCCAATATGCATCTAGAATCCCCAACAGATGCAACAGTCACAGTCCAACCGTCAATCACAACAAATGTCACAGTTGTACCAGAAGTTTCCCCTGAGGTTATATTACACCATAAAGCTCAGAAAAACAAAAGCAAACGAAAAGAAAAGAGAGACATGTTGTAATAATAAAAACAAAAGGTTTGATGTATACCTTTCTGCTGAAATTCTATATCAGTTTTCACAAAACCTGCAACCAGCGCCCGAGGAAGGGCATGAAGCCATTCATCCCTACTGATTCCTTGAGGAATGGCACTCAAAACATTAGCCAATAAATTCTCCTTTGCAAAAATAGCAGCTGATATACCATTATGCCCATCAAAAATCTGGAGATCAAAATTTTCAAATATGTATCAGAGAAAGTATGGGATTGAATTCATGCTCCATTTTGTTGCTGACAAATATACAACA
The DNA here is from genome assembly GCF_965620075.1 of Prunus avium. NCBI lineage: Eukaryota > Viridiplantae > Streptophyta > Magnoliopsida > Rosales > Rosaceae > Prunus > Prunus avium. The sequence goes on from NC_142289.1 coordinate 2,862,106, forward strand.
AGAAAGAAAAGTTGATAAACTTGTGATTTCTCTCTTATCACACCATTTCAAACCCAAGAAAAATAAGATTCCACTCCACTGGGCAAAATACAATTATATAAAGAATCCAACCAGAGATCAGTTCTACAAAGACGGAAAATAGGGGTGGGGGAGTACCGCGAAGACAGAGAATGATGTTGACGTATTCGAATGAGTCCTCTGGCAATCTGTTTTTATAAGAAAGCAATCCTCTCCTTTCTTTGCCACAGCAGCCTGCCCATACTTCAAATAAGGTTTCTCAACCTTCTCACTCCTAAGCTCACGACCGATCAGAGTCGCAAGTGGAACAAGAGGAGCTTTCATTCCCGATACTTCAGTCTGGCTCATTTTAGTCTCTGCTGTGACATTCCCAAGACCCAATTGAAGAAAATCTTGTCAGAATTTGATTGCATACATGCACACATGTACTAAAAGCACCTCATATCTCCACCAACTGATTCAAATGATTTACACATCAAAATTAGAATGATCATTAGTTAACACAGCACATGACACTAAAACATAAGTGCTGAAAACAGATACAAAATAAAATAATAATGTTGGAATGCATTAAACGTTTTTTAAGTCCCTTGTGTCAAGGCCTACTGAAACGAAGTAAGCTAGAGACAATTTTGAAAGTAAAAACAAAAACCAATAGAATGCACATAAAAGAACATATATAAAAAGAGTTCTTTTTGGTAGTATAGTTTTAGAAGTTCATACCTTTTATTCTCAAAACCACATTTCACCAAAACCAACCACCCAAATCAAAGCCAAAATCACCTAATAATCTAATTTTTCCAACTTCACTAAACAGTGAAGTAAACTTCAGAAATTAAGAACTTTACAAAATGTGCAAAAAATTGTCTCCTCTAGAAGCCGCAACCCATCAAAAGATCCCAGTAGATAAGTCACACAGAAGTCAACCGAAGCCCCAAATGGATAAACTGAGCTAAACCCCAACTACAGAAAACGATAAAAATTGCAAAAGAAAAAAAAAAGTTTCGAAATGGAAAAATCAGTGGAAATTGGAAATATTTGGGTACCTTAGAATGCACAGATGAAACACAGATAGTGACAGACGGATCTAGCAGGGAGGACCTGACATTGAAGTCCATCTACAGATTCTTCATTGAAATTGAACTCCCACTGGTTGTTCCAAAATAAACCCTAAGAGAGAGAGAGAGAGAGAGAGAGAGAGAGAGTCACTTTTTTTTTTCCTATGATTTGATTGGAAGAAAGGGAGAGATGTGGAAAAAAGGTGCGATTTTTGGGAAAACTTTGTCAAAATGACATTTATGTCCGAATCCTTCGGTGCAGAACTGCATGCATGTACAAAATGACTTAAATAACCTTTTATCGAGTGTCGCTAACGGTTCATATTTTTATTTCTATTTTTTTCGATTTGGATCCCAATGAATGTTATGTAACATCTCACTTCATTTATTTATTTATATCTAGACACACAATTGGACCTCATTTATCTTTAATTATAATAAATAAATAAAAAGCTGATATTATCATTTATCTTAACAAAAAAATAATCCATGTTTACTTATCAGTACTGAAATTGAAAGGCATTGGATAATTCCAATTTCTTCCTCTTGTGTTTACTAACACATGAGTATTGAAATTATTCTAATTCCTTATTTCTATTGCGTTTATTTACACATACGGAAATAAAAATTATGAGAGTTCCATGGTGAAATCCATAATCAAATATCCTCAAAACTAAGAATTAGATTAACTATGAAAGTAGTTGATCTAATTCTTAGTTTTGAGGATATTTGATTATGGATTTCACCTTGGAACTCTCATCTATGAAAGTAGTTGATCTAATTCCAATTCCAATTCCAATTCCTTATTCCCAAATTCTTAAGTTACCTGCTTCATGATTTCCGTAATTTCTTGTAAGTATAACGTTACATTGTTATATCTATATTTTATCTATATATATAAAAAGAATGCCTCAAATGGTGAAACATTCAAAAATTTTGAAAATATTTATGCTTAATACACCACAATCTAAAGGTATAATATTAATTAAAAACTAATTTGCTTAAGTAAATTAAGGGAAAGTAGTTACTGTCTACTCCACCCACATTCCTCTCTCCCCGCTACACCTATATTCCTCTCTCTCACCGCTACACCCACATTCTTCTCTCCCCGTTACTTTTGCCTTAGCAACAACAATATTCATGTAATAGAGATAGAGAAAAGAGGAGGAGGAAGAAGAAGAGAAAAGGAGATCCAATTGAGAGTGCAGACAGAAAATGGCAGATCAAATCTTTTCAAAATTGTCAGAAGAGCTGGTGACGCATATCCTGTCAAGGCTGCCTCCCAAATCTCTCATGCGATTCAAATGCATCCGCAAGTCGTGGTATGTTTTGATCACTACCCCTAAGTTTGTAGAAATGCACCTCTCCAACTTCAATTCCACCCGACACCAAATCTCCACCCCCTCCACCACCATCCTTTTCAAGCATTTTATCCTCACAGACCTCAACACAGACCAAAAGGAACTCATTTTCTCGATGTTTAATCTCCGCGCTGATGATGTTGACAATGATGATATGGACGGTGGCGATGATCACCTCCGTCCCGTTTTCGAGGACCTTGAAGTTTCTTGTTTTCGAGGTGTAGACACAGGGGCAGAGTTTTATAGGGTTGGCGCGGACATTTCAAGTCATTGTGATGGGATCGTCTGTCTGACTGATTTCCATAAAAAGGTGGCCTTATGCAACCCGGCCATTAGAGAAATCAAGCTTCTTCCTGAATCAGAAGTTCTTCTTTCTTCCCCGGAAGAAGTCGCCATACTTGGGGTAGGGTTGGGGCGTGATCTCAAGCATTCTAAGAATTATAAAGTCGTCCGGCTTGTGACTTATGGAGACAAAAAAGTTGACGACGATCGCTTCGTTGTTCATCCTCCGAGAGCAGAAGTGTTCACCCTGCAGGGTTCAGATTCGTGGAAAGAGATCGAGATCGGGAACATAGTGACAAAAACCGGATTCTTTTGGCCTCAGCATGCTGTGTCTGTGTACTGCAAGGGTGTTGTTTATTGGCCCGCAACAGATAAGGACAGGGAGTACGTCGTCAGCTATAATTATACAGACGATGAGTATGATTACGGGGAGGAAAACGAGGGCGACGGCGACGAAGACAACCCCGAAAACAACGAGCGGCAGGCGAGGGAGGAGGAGGAGAGGAAGGAAAGGGACATGAAAGCAGGAATTCTTTCGTTCGACTTTGGTGAAGAGGTGTTTGATATAATACCGTATCCTCCCGATGTAGGGTATTATGAGAGCAAGATTTTTGGGGTGTGGAAGGAAAGCGTTGCTATATTTATTTATGCGTCAATGCCAGATTGCTTTGACATATGGGTGATGGATGAGAGTGGGAAGAAGGGTTCCTGGACAAAATACTTAACCTTTGAGCCGGAAAAGCCATTGTTCCCGTTGGCGTTGTGGAAGAGCGAGGAAGTTGTTATGGTGGCCAGGGATGATGTTGTGCTAATTTTCTACAACCTTGAAACCAGAAAGTTTAAGTATCTTCCTCTTAATGGTGTGTTTTTTGATCGAACTCAAGCTGTTGTTTGTGCCAGCACTTTGGTTTCGATCCAGGGAGACAAATAAACTCAGTAGGGCGAAGATATATATATATATATATATATATATATATATATATATATATATATATATATATAATCGTAGCTCTCGTCCGAAATAATAAATTTATATCTATATTTTGATGCTTGTTTCTATAATCTTGGGATATCAACATTTATTTGTTATTTGATTATGTGGCTAATCTTGCATCAATTGGATGTTTTCTAGAAGTATATTCAATCTTTGAATGCAAGATTTTTTATTTCTGTTTTCTTTTTGTTGGGTTTAGTAAAAGTATATCAACTTTGATAGTTCTTGCCGATGGGTCTAGTCCAGTGGAAAAGGATATTGACTTACAGATCAATGATCTCAGGTTTAAACCACCATGGTACCTTGATAATGTGTGTGAAAACTCTACTTCCCGTTGTTGTTTAGACTAACCTTTAAACAAAGTGAGATGAATATAATGCGACAACATGTATCTCATGATCATAGATATAACAAGAGAGGATGAGTTAAGTGTTTTATAATTAAACAAAGATGTACACTTGTTGAACTACGAGTGTGCCACGTCATAAGGAGAAATAGGTTCCCCTAACGCATAGGAGCGAAGCAATGTTCATATTTAAATTCTCATGTTGAGTTATATTATATGTTTTATAGATAGCTTAGCTTCATAGGGAAGGGAAGGGAATATATTTCATGCTTTTAAAACCTTGTTGTTTGTATGAATGAGTATCAACTTCAATCTGTCTTGGACTCAAGCAAAGTACGTATAAAAATAGACCAGCCATTATGAGACATTGGGAATGAATTATATATACAAAACCACATTTTCTCTTTTTAAGAACACATCAAAGGAAAAAAAAAATTGTTGTTCTTTGATTGAAATATCAATACTCATATAAACAAATTGAGATGAACGGGGTGCGACAACATACATATATGACCACCACGGCAGAAACTCAGGCAACTGCAATTGTTGCCACCTCTCATATACATAGAAACCTCTCTCTCTCTCTCTCTCTCTCTCTCTCTCTCTCTAGATATGAATACGCAAAAATTGACACCAAAAAATAAAAAATGAAAAAGAATTCATCGTAGAGCAACCAAACTTCCCTCAACACACCATAAAAGTAAACTCATCATCGATCACTTAGCATTCCCAGATCTTCGCTTCCCTTCACCAGGACCTGCCTGCCTTCCAGTTCTATGCAGAGGCTGACTAACCCCATTTGGTGGCTTCCGTGATGGCGAAGGAATCAATGATGGAATTAAACTCCTGGTTACAAGCAGATACATGGAAACAGTTTATCACAATATATCAATGCAGCTCAAAGAAAGCATTGCAAATTGATAGAAGTCAGAGTTTACCTAGTTTCCGGACTCCTTACTGGCCTGGGATAAGGTTTCTTTGGTTTTGCTCCCAATCCATTCGGAATGCCAGTCGCTTTCGGGGGATTAAGTTGCCAAAGCATGTCTGGCTCCGAGCAATCACTAGTTGCAGCCTCAAGCTCATCAGAGTCATCCGTGGTGGCTGCCTCATATCGACTCCTTTGTACTTCATAGTCTTGGCTCTCCTCTTTGTTTGCCATTAATTTGCCAAAGTTTTGGTTTTCCATGTATAACTTTGGAGGGTCTGGGAGGCTGCTCGGACCAAACATCTCTGGCAACTGTCTGTTGTCCACATCCCAACATCCTATTCCTAATAGATTTTCTTCTCCGCTTGCATTTTCCTGCTTGTTCACCATCACCTTATCAATCCAATCACCAGAAAGTACTGAGTCCTTATCATCCTCCTTTCCACTCAATCCAGGACTGCCAATCTGTGGCCAGGAAGGTGAACTCCTTAGCATATCATGGAGATCTAAACTTCGCCTTTTCGGCTTTGATGCAGTGTTTTTCCGAACCTAGTGCAATCCAAATAGAGATGAATATTTGAAGCAACATATAGTGTTTAGATTTCATTAAATGACATAGATAAAATAAAGTCTTTGGCATATAAATTCAATACTTGGACAGTACCTCTATATTTCCAAAATCCTCCAATTGTTGCCTGGAACCACCAGACCAATCTCCAGTGCTTTTCTGACTAGAATGCAAAGGGGAAGACCCAGCAGACTTGACTCTAAATCTTTCTGGGCTTAAGGATTGAGAATGTTGAAGCTGCACTCCCTGTCCTTCCTTCCTTGCTAAGGCTGCCTTTAGAGTAGCAATCTGAAAAGCAAAGAATAAATAGTAAACAAGAGCTTCACCTCTGTTGTTCTCCCTCCAAATCATCAAGAATAAATTTATTGCACATATAACTCGGAATAATAATATAAGCCATACTCCACCTGTTCTTTGAGCTCTTTTACATCTGCACTGTCTTTGTTAACTCGAGCAGCACCAAGCTCAACTGTGGAAACACGTTCCGCAAATTTGAGTGTACTAAGTGTTTCTCCAAGAGCTTCAAGCTCGGGGCTAATGTGAACAAACATGAGCGTCTTCGCTTGCCCTCCTGTTAAGGACGAATCAGATGATTAGACTACGCAAAAATAAAAAAAGAGAAAATGTCTATGTAAGCTCAAGTTTATTAAACAATCTTACCAAGTGAGTCTTGGAGCAGTTGTGTGAGTTTACTATTTCTATAAGGAACATGTGAATTCTTTTGAGCAAGAGAGGCAATGACATCTCCTAAAGCTGAGAGAGACTTGTTAATATGTTGTGCCTCCTTTAATCTATCTCCTGTCACCTCAGATTTGTCAACTCTTTCACTTCCTGCCAAGTCAACTAGATGCATACAACCACGGAGAATACTTCCAGATGTCAGGTCCTTCCCGTGAACATGAACTGTCAAGCAGCTGTTTATGGTAACATAAGGAAGTCAATGTCTACGGCTTTATGCGTATGAAATGTGACAGGAGTTAGTTTAGATGGACTCATAATCACTTCAGAATTTTGCTCAAAATGTTAAATGAGAAGGGAACACGATTCAAATTACAGTGTATCATTAATCTTACCTATGTGACCGACTACTTCTGTCGTTCATGGCTGTGGCACTCACCGAACGATTCTTATGCCCGAGGTTCATCAAATATATAACATCAGATGTTGATGATACAGGAACAAGGTTTGCATCGGGTACATTAATTCCATTTTGAGAACTGTTACGAATTTCTAATGTATGTTAGAGTTAAGAACACACAAGAATATGATATGTGCATTGTAAAGAAAATAACAATAAGGAAAAGTGAATTAGTGTCATGGCTCATGAAGGATATCTTTTGTTGGTGGCATCCATCGACAGGAGATCCCGAACTTGCTCATTGTAAATTTCAAGCATCTGAACAGAAATTCCATAGCTAATGGTGTCCTTTCTCTGTTCTGATAGAAGAAATAGATCACTAAGTGCTCTATAATTTACACCTTGACTTTCCTCTGTAATGTCTCTCGGTCCAGTCTTTATTGGTAAACAAAATGAATCCACAAAATTAGTTCATTATTTTTCAGGAGTCAACTGGCCAAAGCATAAAGATTACATGATGAAATATCTATGCACATAATTTACCATTGTGAAAGTTTTTCCTGATCCTGTTTGGCCATAAGCGAATATACAGACATTGTAACCATCAAGAACAGACCGAATCAGAGGCTGCGTATCTGAAAATACCTCCTCTGCAGTGAAAGAAAAGTGGCAGTGAAAATGCTGACATATATGACAGGTTAGGAATGAACACATATGCAGATTAGCTAACCTTGGGTTGAAAATGGACCAAACACTTTGTTGAAACTGAAAGATTTCCGTCCCTCTTTGCCATATTTTGAAGGGGTGATAATCTTAATACTTGTGTCATCAATGTGATCATAAGTACTGGCACGATTTGATTGCCCAGGCAAGAAGGGCCGCACTCGGCAGTATACCCTTATATTTCCTAACCAAAATAATTGATGACCATTTAATCTTATAGAAAACATAAGTTGATTTTTAAATATAGAAGTCAACACAATTTAAGACCAGAAATATTACCTTTCAAATCCTGGACTTGATTGTATAACTTGCGATTTTCTTCAAGAACCTTCTGGTATCCTGTTGCTGCATGAGCCAAACCGTGCAGGTGCTTACCTACATGGGAAACTAGTTATGGTCCTCCATTGAGAAAGTGAAACAACTTTAAAACATTCTATTTCGGGGAAGCCAAAAAATGTGAGCACCCTAAGCTAGCCTCGTTGAAAAATAAAAAATTAGACCAATGTTCGTTTAAAGTCATACCTAGGCAGTTGAATTCCTCCTGGTACTTCATCTGTAGAAACCGCATTCCTGCTTTTGTGTCATATAGAGTATGTTTCAATTCCTACAGAATATTAACAAAAATTTCACCAGTAATTTAGGGGATATTAACAAAATTTGTAGCTGCTAATATGATACAACTGCAGTTTACCTGAATATCTTTCTGCTGTCGGTCAACCAGCATTTTCTGCTTAAAAGACTCAGTTTTTGATCCCTCTTCATGGTCAGATATTTCTTCCTCTTTGATATCAGCCGCAACTTTCTCTTCATGGTCATCTACCTTCATGTCAGCAGAACATTCAGAAAGAGATCTTTCAGGGCCAGACAATGTCATATCTCTGGAAGCTGTTTTTATCTGTCATTTTAAAAATCAGTACAAGTTCTGTGAGTCAGGAAGCAATGAGCTTTCTTATGAAACAGTAAACCAATGTTGAATAAAGACAGCTTCTTACAAGTGAATTTTGGCTTGCTAGCCGATGCTCAAACTCCTCCATGACTTTACTCAGCATAGATTCCACAATCTGTTAAAAGCAACAGGAAATTGTTTCTCTAAGTAAGTAATGTATACATGCATATATAATGAATTGGAAAAACAAGTGCTCAGGCTAACCGGAAACATGATATTGTGAGCAAGAATGTGACCCTTAAAAGACCAAATAATAAACTTCTAGTTCCACTAGATGTTCTCAATATATGGGGAGTGTATACCAATTTCAATGGATGGCAGCAAGCTACAGAGCAATTAATGGCCTACTTTCATGACCGAAATGAGTGAAAGTTATTTTGATTCCCCTCCACATCATTATAATTCATTAAGAGAATCAGTATAACAGGCAGAAGAACATTTACGAGTGGAATTTCTTCTTGTCTCCTGTCGAAAAGCGCTTCATGGACTAGCATGTGTAAGGCATGAGAGGAACTCTGAAGATCAGAAGACAGAACAATTATTTTCTGCAATTGATATCTTCACTGTAAAAATAAAAATTTAAGAAACATCTAATCTCACTAACTGCTTCATTGATATCTTCACTGGACAAACTATCTAGGGACTTTTCTCCCAGTGATGAGGTCCTTGTAACGGAATTTGCAAAGGGTTCTGAATTTTTTCGGAAAAAGTATTTCCCAGAGGTAGGTGGTTTGAAATTTGTACCAAATTTCCATGATCCAATTCCACCTCCTTGTTTCCAGTCATTATATGATTTCAGTGCTAGAACAAAGTTCACAATCCTTGCAGATTTTCCTCCCTGTAAATTCAGAATGTGGAAAAATGTTACTGCAGAACGACAAAATAAACAAAGTAACGATGCATAAATGTTTGCTGGGTACATTTCAAACATCCATAATTGAGGGAAGGACCTAGAATGGACTCTTCAAGTTTAGTATCAATGCAACCAAAACAGCACCAACCTGTTCCAAGTCAGAGGCTTCAAAGGTTGGAAGCCCCATTTCCTCCACAGCCACAAGGAAGTTTCTGACATTTTCGAAGTACTGATACGCAGATAGAGCTGCCCCATCAGGAATAAGAACAGAGTCGGAAGGTCCTTCAACTACCTAAAAACATATAGGCAGCTAACTTTATAAAAAACAGTCGATAAATAAAGGGCTTGAACAAAGACAAAGTAAAAACCAAGTTGAGTCATACCTTCAGCACAGCTCCGGGTTGAACCTTGTTAAGAACATTACAAAGGATTATCCCACTTCGCAATCCAAGCCTGAAATCTTCTTCAGAAGGCTCAGCTGGCAAATCTTTACCCCCCACAACTCCGACCATCTTTCTCAGCCACCTCGCTGCTTCATACCTTCTCAAGGCTGCAAAATAGCATGGCAACATTCATTTTTTCACTTGCCATATACCAAATCTCAATGCAATGATTATCACTGAAGAGGTGATCAGAAACTTTGCTTCTACTCTCGAATTGTTGTTGTAAATTTGAGGTCATGATATTTAAACTCATCTCCAAGTTCATTGAAAGTTTAATACCAAACTTACATTCAACTAACTGCTTAGTTTTCAATGCCAAAATTCATCAAGAAAAATTACAGAGATATAGATAAAAACGAGAACAAATTAATCATTCCTCCTTCCACGCAGAAAAATTCAGCATTCTAGAAATTCCAAAAATCGTTGCATTAAATTTGCATCAAATTATTATCTTACCACATATTGCTTGACAAATTCGTAATCTTATCCCCCAAAATTGGTAAAACTCTACAAGTTTCAATCGAATGTAAAACAGAAAGCCCCCGAGAAATGGAAGAACCAATAAACTAGATAAAATAAAACTCAAATTAATCCAAATTCAAAGGTCGAAAAGATAAAGAGAATGAAGGAAAGATAATTACAAGCTTCCTCAGCCTTCCTGGAAGCCAAGTCAATATCGCTTAAACGACTCCCATGCTGTTGAAGAACGTCTTCAACCACAGAAGCTATAGAGAAGGGCAATACTTGCTCTGTTGCCATTACCGCCAATAAAACTCAGAAAAACAAAATGTCCGGCCTTTGAAACCAACTCAAATTCAAAATTCAACTCCCACCCATTAATCCAAAAGGCCCAAGATATCTAAAAACACAATTCAGAAGCCAAAACTGTAATGGGAATTTAGAAAAGTTTGATTCTTTCTTTCTTTTTCAGGTGAAGTTATGAAAGTTTGATTGAATTCTCTGAGGGAGAGACTGAAATTAGAAAAGGGGAGACTTGGTTGTGAAGATATTAGGTCCTATTTGAGAAAAGAAAAGAAAAGGAAAAAAGAATTTTCAAAAATGAAGAGAGAGAGAAGATTGGGGTTGGATGATTTTGTCGTCCTTTCCCTCACTTTCTCTCTGTTTCTCAGTTTTCTGGGGTCTCTCTCTCGTTTTAGCTTTGTTTCCCTTCTCTCTGTCGCTCTGTCTGTCTAATATTGAAGGGAAAAAGCTACACCGAACCTAGTTCCGAGCCTCTCGGAGAAACTAGGCTTCAACGGTTTATATTTCACGCGTGACAAAAGCTTTTAAAATTAGTTGGCTATAAAAATAAAATTGGTGAAAAAGAAGACAAATCAGAGAAGGCTCTTTGCTCAATTGGATTGGTGGTGGATGAAATATATAGTGTCTCGACAAAATTTACCTTTTTCTTCTTCTTCTTTTTTTTCCTTTTTTTTTTGTTGAGAGATGGAGTTTTTCTTTTTCTTTTGTCTTGGAAGGTGGATTAATGGGATTGTTTCTGTAAAAAAAATTTGGTAAACATAGAAACAATTGGGAACAGGTCTTATGATTCATGAAGTTACTGTTTTGTCCAAAGTTTTTGTTCTGGTTATGAAAAAGAACATTCGGAAACCAAGCTGATTTAGTTCATGAATATTCGGAAACCAAGCTAATTTAGTTCATGAAAATCATAATTGACCTCTCTGTTTTAATCTTTTTTTTGTTCTTTTTTGCGCATAAGATAAGCAATTACCACCTTGTTGATGTCTTTTATTATTGTACCGTTCAAGTTTATTTAATGAAATTTCTCTTTGGTAAAAAAAAATTAATAAAAGGCAAAATCAAGAAAACCCAACTTACATGGAAAATACTCAAAATGTAGTCAAAGCCTTTTTTTGAAGAGGAGCTTGAAATTAATTTAATTAGAAAAGAACTAAAGCAAGTGCATATGATTTAGGTCTTTTCAAGAACATAGACTAAGCCCTTTGCTTATGTGTAAAGGCTAAACATGTGACCATGGTTATTGGAGATATTCATCCTTTTTTTATAAATAAATAAATAAAAAAAACAACAATAATTCAATTGCTAAAAGTTGGGATGATCATTAGGACCATTGTACTTAACCAGGAATTGAGAACTTGGCCCTCAGATAATGTTACTTGTTTCAGCTGTTAGCTCTCATGCAAATTAATCAGAAAGTGCTTTTGAAAACCCACATAAACAAAACTCACACAATCATGAAAAAAGATATCAAATGCAAAATCCAACCAATGAAAAGGAAATTGAAAGAGGAAGAGCACCAGCTGCTGCACCACCTTATCTTCTTCCACTTGTCACTGAAAGATGATTGATGGCCCATTTCACCATTACCAGTATAACATGGACAGGGCAAGAAAGAGAGCACATGATATGTGCACCACTTCATGATTTAGGCTTTTGTTTATTTATTACAAGCCTATATGTTATATATCTTGAAATTAGGCCATATTTTTCTTTTGGGGTTTTTTTTATTTCTTCTTTTTGGTTCCTTTAATGATAAAGTTGCTTAGTCCAAGATTCTTCTAGGCTTTGTCACTGTGGTGGGGTGAGGTGGGGTGGGATAAGGTGAAGATGCACATGAGATCTCTAAGTCTTTTTCTTTAGGGTCTATTGTAATCTAAGTAACTTATAATTCATAAATGGCCCAAAAAGAATTGATAAACAAATAAAATCCGATTGGCATGATGATATAATATGAACATTACGGTAAACAAGTAAGGAGTTTGTAGTTAAGAGCATTTACCCATATATCCGAAGTCTTATGTTTGATTCCCCTTCTTCTTAATATCGCTTATATCAACGACAAAAAATAAAATCAGAGTAAACAAAAGAGAAGTGAAGGGCTTTGTTGTAAATCACATTCCGTTCCCTCCAACGGTTGAAAGATTCAAACATACGGTTAGGACATTACGAGCCTAATAGGTTCGGCGCCAATTTTAAATGTTCGTTAGTCGGGGACTAAGAGATTGACAACATGATGTGGGGCCCAAAAATTAAAGTACAATTGGTAGGACCCAAAAAACCATGCCGGCATTACGTAATATTAGTTAAGGATATGAGGCTGCCGGCCCAAGCCCAACACTGCCAGCAAGTGGGATCCACCGGCCCGGCTAAAGTGTTGCCGGAAAAATCAATTCACAAGTTTTCTTCTGTTCAAGACGATCCCCAAGATTTAGGGTTAGGTCTAATTATATGATTACCTTAGTTCTTATCAAATCAGAGTCAATATAAGATTTAAAAATATAATAATAATAATGACAAAAATAAATTTATTTTTTGTATGGAAGAAAAATTTATATGTTTAATGAAATGTTCATGATAAAAGGAGGACTATGGTCCTTGTTAGTGATATGGAGTACAAGTTTCATTCTATAATTTTACAAGACAAAAGCGATTGCAAAGACTCTCCTTATAAATTTAACAGAATCCAATTAGATTACGTAATAATGAATCTTTTTTTATTTTTGCATAAAATCTCAAATACGAACTGAACAACAAATGCACATATTTAGTTTAGGAAACAACACTCATATAGCAAGTCATGATATAAATCCGAATTAAGTAAATTTTACTTGAAAAACAACACTCGTATAAGTAAATTTTATCTTGAAAAACAACACTTGAATCAAAATTTACTTATAACTCGGATATACAATCATCAACAACGATTGATACATGTGTAACTTTTTAGTTATTACTATTGTTGTGGTAATTATCATGACTTGCTCCCCATAAGCAACTAGAATGAAAAGGTTCCAAGGCTTCCAAGTCAAGAATGGTTGGTTGAGGATTGAGACATGTTAGCACAATATGTATAGTATAAAATAAATTAATGGTGCTCAATTTTCCACCAAATGGCTAGCTGCCAAGACCAACCCCAATACAACTTACAAGGTCTCAATGAACCCAAGTGTTTTTGGTATTTAAAACACAGGATCTTAGGGCATGGCTTTCACACACTCATAGAAACTTAGAAAGAACGTCAATGCACCCGATTTTTTGCAATCTAAATCCCAACCTAACTAATTCGACCCAAATTTATCATAATTAGCAGCATATATTAAGGGTGTTGATTTTCTCACTTCTTTTTTGTCCACTCACACTCCCGTTTGTTTATTTTTAAAACCCATGATGATAAGAAGTGAGTGAGTGAGTGAGACCAATCATATTCATATGCAAGGGTGACTGGAGAGTGAAATTAATCATGATGACACTTTCCCCTAAAATCATGACAGGATCAAAATTTTATGTCTTCTTGCCGCCTCATATATTTTGGACCAACCAAATAAAATGAAGGGTAAAAGGCATGTCATAACCCATAACTTATAAATATATCCCACTACTAGGTGACCTTTTTAATAAAACATTGACATTTCTCACATTGTTTTGTCTGCTGTTTCATCATAAAAATGAAAAGAAACCCAACATTTTATTAATTGTCATTTGTCCCTCTAAACTTTGTTCAAAACCATAATCAACCCTCAATTATCTTAAAACTTAGTTTTAGTTTTAGCCCATATGCCAGCTTTATTCAGTTTTACAACCCACCCAAGGACCCATTGGCAGTCCAAATCTCACCCTAAAGGACTTGTTAAATTATTATGTCTGTATATACATCCTCCTTTAATCTCACCCTAAATCTAGCATGGAGGAGCTTCTATGCTAAAAAGATAAGCTAAGATGTTGGTGTTGAAGCTTTGATGTTCTTCTTTAAGGGGCCAGGATTATGTTATCATAAACTAAGCCACTAGGATGGTCCCTAAACATTTAGATTGAGTGGCTAGGGGCTTATGCCTAATAGCCATTTAGATTGGATTGGACAACTCAACTCCCCTTCAAGTCATATCATATCATGTTGTGGGGAGAAAAGGAAGTTGATGAGTTGTTAACCTAAAAGAAAGCTGATTGATTCCAAGCTTAATAATATTGTGTAAAATATTGTATTAAGTTTTGATAAAACATGCCCATCAGGAATCTAATCAAGTAGCAGATATTCTAGTTAAACATGATCATTCTTTTTCATCTACGCGTGTTTGGTTTGGAAATCTTATAATGGATGTTTTACATAAGTTACATTGTGATTTATATGATGTGAATATCACTGGAGGATGTTCTTTCTTTGTAATGTTTATTTATTGACTATAAAAAATAAATAAATAAAAAACCAAAAAAACCAAAAAAATGGGTTCAACTCCAATTCAAACCAAGTTGAAAGCCCAAACAGAAAGTTTGATTGCTAACCCACAAACAAAGAGCAAGACCCAAATCTGGTTGGGTCAGCCCAAGCTAAAGTTGTTATGGTTTCCAATGCTGGTTGGGCCCAAGCTCAAGAATGATTATGGTGTCCAAAACAAAGCCCAATTCACATATATCGTGTATGACGAAATTTTATAATGAGGGTGCCATATATGAATTCCTCAGATCTTTATATTAGTCACATGATCATTTTATTAAACTTAAGTGAAGTTATTATTCAGATGAATTATGTGGCTTATATGAAGGTCCACATTTGTTATCCATATATGACAACCTCACCATAGAACGACTCGTGTTATTCATTTAAAAATAAAAAAACATAACTTTACCGTCAATTGTTCATCCAAAAGCCCAATTAAAATCATGATCGCACATGACAAAAATGAACACCATAATCTTTTGTAATTAATGACTAATTTGTTCTCTTGTGTTTCTTGTTGGCGGCTATACAGAATCCCTACCCAGATGGGTCAGTTAAATTTGCATCATTTGACAAAATCTTGAACCAGAATTTAATCTCAATATTTTGGGTTGCAAACGAGGGAAAAGGAAAAAGTAAAGATAAAAATAGCACTGTAGCTGAGCTGTAGGTTCATGTCATTTTGTGGGTATAATTATTGGGTGCATTTCCAAACTGGGCCGATTTCTAATGGTGACACATATTTGATGGGGTCTCAGCAATTAAAGAAATCCTTTGAATGATTATGAATAATAATGATGGCAAATGAAATAATAAAGAAAGCAAAACTTGATTAATTAACTCTTTTAACTTTATTACTAAATCTATTTATAAATCCATATTTCAGGCAGGTTATGATTCTCCATCAGATTTCGACGTTAAAAATGTATCTTACAATATAAAAATTCAATTCAATTATATTTTCTGCTTCCTAAAATGGGATTTTTAAATGATTTGGCTTTCCCTTTTTGTATCCCAATATAATATTGGGTTTTAATCTGACCAAAATAATTTTTTATTTTATTTTATGTTTTAACTTAATATAAAAGATTTGACAACATAATAAAAAAATAATATTAATTTTCATAGGATAAAAAAAAAAAAGTAACCCTTTTAGGGGGCGCTTTTTTGGGTTAAACAACAATCAAATCTTGGCAGTCAGGAGCTGCAGTGACACAAAATATACCAAACTTACAAAATTTATGTACGAATAACGGCCCAGAAAGCAGAAGGGTATTTTGGTAAATCCCTGAAAGGAAACCTCCAACGAGGACGCCAAGTTGCGCACGCCGTAAGAAGCAGCGATTTCTCTTCTCGCAGTATAAAAGTTTTGGCTGAAAATAACGCCAAAATAACATATAAAAGAAAAAAAAAAGAAAAACGCAAGGAAAACAAAATATATACAAATTTTCGGACCATCTTCCATTGTTTCCGGTGCTCTCTTTCTCTCTCAGGTACCCACCGCACACCTCCTTCCCTCTCTCTCTCTCTCTATCTCTCTCTACAATTTTCTGTTCCTCTGTGTATGTATATATAGGTATTTTATCTGTGTATTTGTATGAATTGGAATTTGATTTTTAAAAGATATATAGCCCAGCTCTGGTTTTAATTTCTGTGTTTTTCGCGATGAATTATTTTTGATGTTTTTGTTTTGATTTGATTCTTCAATTGGGAATTTGTTATCTCCTTGTAGTTTTGTTGATAATTTGTATAAACTCGAGCTCAAAAAAAAAAAAAAAAAGGAAAATGAAAGACGAGGGGGGAGATAATTTTTTCTAAATGGAGAATGATGTTCTACGTTGATTTTTTGTTTATGGATTTTTGTGTGGTTGAAAACAATTTGTAGGAAAGCAAATCTGGGTTTTTCGTTTGGATTTTGAATGCCAAAAATAGCAGATCGGTGATAGGAAATATTTGGTTGGTTGTTATGCTTGGTTAATGGGTAAACACGAAACAGAGGAAAATAATTGGGGACGATTGAAATTTGATTTGTTTTAATTGGATTTTGGAATCTAAAATTGGATTAATGTGGACTTTTGGCTTTTTTAATTTGGGTGCAAGGAGCAGATGGTAAAGGGAGGGAAGGTTAGTTCCAAGCGAAAATTTACGTCAAGAATTCAGTCTAAGTATAAGGATTCCGATGATTCGGATGAGGATTATGTCATTTCAGATGAAGAAAATGAAGTTTCTGACGATTTGGAGGAGGATTATTGTTCTTCTGTGAATGGAGATGCATCAGAAGAGAGCTTTGGGAGTTTTGTTGAGGAGGAGGAAGATGAAGAGGAAGTGAAAAAGGTGAGAAAGAACAGTAGACCAAGAGCAAAAAAGGGTTCAGATGGTTTTATTGTGGATGAGGAGGAGGAAGAAGACGAAGAGGAAATGAAACAGATCAGGAAGACAGTCAGATCAAAAGTTCAAAATGGTTTTTCTGGGCGGCAGAAAAATGGGGTTAAACCATCACGAAAGAGGAGAAAGGTTGCATATCAAGAAGCAGAGGATCAAGATTATGATGATGAAGATGATGATGACGATGAGGAGTTTACACCAGATGAAGATGATTTTTCAGAGGTGGAAGAAAAACCGGTGGTGAAAAAGAAGAAAACTAATGTGAAAGTGGGCAAGCGGCGTTTGAAGAAAAAGGGTCCTCTAAGAGGTGAAAAAAGTAGAAAATCTGTGGCCTCAAAGAAGCCTTTGAGAAAGAAAGGTAGAAAAGGTCAGGCTGTGAGGAGGAAGGTAAGATGTGATGATGATATTGAAAATGATGGTGATTTTATGGACATTAACCTGCCTGTGAGAGAAAGGAATGAGAAGAAAAGGGTTAGGAAAAGGAGGAGATGTGTTGCACCGTCAGATTCAGATTTTGTGTCTTCTGGATCATCTGATTATGACTACACCATCTCCGAGGAAGAGAGAGAGCAAGTGAGGGAAGCCAAGGAGTTGTGTGAAAGCTTGAAAACTAATTTGCGAAGTTCATCCGTGTCTACTAACATTCAGGAGGATAGACTTGTACAGCAGCCAAGAAAGCCTCCTAGAAGGAAGGGCAAGGAGAAGATTGAGCAAGTGAAGGTGGAGGTGGGAAAGCAGGTCTGTGGAATTTGTCTCTCAGAGGAAGATAAAAGAAGAGTGAGGGGAACACTAGACTGTTGCACTCATTATTTTTGTTTTGTTTGCATCATGGAATGGGGAAAAGTGGAAAGTCGTTGCCCATTGTGCAAGCAGAGGTTTAAGACGATCAGTAAGCCTGCAAGATCTACAACAGGAATTGATTTGAGAGAAGTGGTAATACAGGTCCCTGAGCGTGATCAGGTACCTTATTACTTGTTATGTCATGCTTTATATTGCATTCTGTTTGCTGCTTCTTCTTCTTCTTTTTGTTCAAGTGGGTTTATTTCTTTATGCAGGTCTATCAACCGACAGAAGAAGAACTCAGGAGTTATCTTGACCCTTATGAGAATGTGATATGTACGGAATGCCACGAAGGTGGGGAAGATGGCCTCATGTTACTGTGTGATGTATGTGATTCACCTGCTCACACCTATTGTGTTGGTCTTGGGCGGGAAGTACCCGAAGGTAATTGGTACTGTGAGGGTTGTAGACCTGTAGCTATGGGATCCTCAAGTTCACAGGCTCAGGGTCGGTTGTCTGATCCGAGAACTACAAACAACATTTTGTCTAATAGACAATCACCTGTTGTAAATTTTGATGAAGGCTTAGAGATAGATCTTAATTTGATGTCCTCACCTCGTTCACATTTTACTCAAGCATTTGGGAATCCATCATCCCCTAGAGTTCCTGTTGGAGGTTTTCAAGCAGCCTCCCCGGTATCTGGGGCTGGGGCACCAACTTTATCAGGGAGACGCCTAATACAGCGTCATATTCAACAACTACTTTATGCTAATAGAACGAGTTACATGGCCAGAACTGAGAGGAACTCGTCTGATAATTTGAGTAATGATTTCTTAAATTCTCAAGCTGCTCAGGGGAGGGAAACAACAGTACAACATACAAGGACAGACGAAATGGAGGCATCTTACCATACGTTCTTTGAGGAGAGATTACAAGAAAATCCTTTAGCACAAGTGCAAGATAATGATTTTCTTTCATCAACATCAAGCCATCAGAGAAGGCAAGCAATCCAGGATCCAATTGCACCATCTGCTGATAGATCTCTCAATGGAGCATTATGGCCTGAACTTACAGGGATGAATTCAATATCAGGTTATGGGCAGTTCCATCACATCAACAGTATACCAAATATTAGATCTGATGGTGGCGTGCCCCCTACCCTTAATACAGCTATAGAACAGAGTGATTTTCACAGAGCAAAGGAACAGCTGAAAGTGATGGTCAAAGGCCACTTGGATAACTTGTCCCGAGATATTAATTTAGGTATGTGAACTTTCAAGTGAGTTGTATGCAAACATGACCTAGTTCATTTTGGACTGATTCCGACGGAGGCATTTCTTCATTGATATGTGAAATGCCTTCATCTGAATCCAGCCCCTTATTCTTATGATTCTTATATATGAGGCAGCCTAAAGTGCCTATGAGTATTTCTGAACTTGACGAATAGATTTTTATCTACTGTTCCAATGGGAATGTTCAAACTCCTTGTATTCTTGTGTTTCAGACAAAGGTACTTTTAAGGAAATTGCGAGGAGATCAACGCACACCATCTTAGCTGTATGTGGACGTGAGCACAGAAGCAATGAGGTAGTTGCTGTGTCTCCTCCATCAACCTGCTCCCACGTTGAATTAACGGTGGGCGGAAAGACAAGTCTGATAAGAGGTTGCTGTTCATCTTGTTTTGAATCTTTTGTAGGGGAAGTCGTAAAGAGGATCCTGGATACGAAACTACAGCAGTGGTTGAGATTAGGTCTGTAGGTATTTGATTCAACAAGTGTCTTTCTGCTTCCACCCCTTCATCCCATTTTGATGTTAGGAATTTAGACAATAATTTGTTTAGCTTTGTTTATAGATTTGACTCCCACTGAGGTAAAAAAAGACCCCCCATTCTTATTCAATCCCATTACAGTAATTGTTTAGATAGGCTAATTCAAATTATATTTTTCTCTGTGGAATTTTATCCCAGTATACTGAAAATGCTATGTATCTGTCTTTTCCCCAATTGCTTTGCAGCCTGATTGTTATTATTCTAGCTGTCTGCTATTGTAAACTTTTTGCCTTGTCATGGCTCATGCATTTACTATTTAGGAATAAAATGATGCCGGTCAAGTGGTCAAGTGGTTAAAAGCAATTACTCTTGTATACGGGATTCTGAATTCGAATCCCCCTTGCTAATATGGATTCTATCAGAAAAATGATGCCTCTGGTAGTTAAAAAGGGACAGTGGGTGAATTTAACAAGCTACTTATTCATCACTCACGCCACCAGCCAGCCTTTTGTTTGTCATCCGACTCGACCCTCCACTAAAAGACCAGCATCACCAGGCCCACGCTCAACAGCCCCACCATGTCAATGCCACTAATGTTTTCACAAACAACTCCACTGTTCTATCATCTATATTTCCAATGGGGTCCTTGGTATTTTTGGTCAATTCCAATGGGGTCCTTTTCTTCAACTGTATGAAGTAACCGGCTCACATATCCCCTCAATTATGCTTCACACCCACCCATGACCCATTCCCAATTCAACAAACTTTATAGCGCCCTTTGTTTTCTAGTTGGTAGGTGGTTGTGGAGATGAGGATGACTGCGTTTTCCCAAATCCCAAACATTTTTTAGCCTAGCCATGTTCGGGGCCTAAAACTTCCCCTCATTTTAGTTCGGTGAAAATTTGGAAGTTGGCCTCCATTTCTTCCTTCAATATGCTGCCAAAGAATTTGGTTTACATGTTAGAAAGATTGGGTTACCTAGAAAAGAGACTACACTCTACCAAACGTTCAATTTTCTACTTGGTGTCCCATCATTCACTCTCACCCTTAGCGCAATCTTATATAAAAAAGGAGATCAGAACCCCCAAAAAGAAAGATCCAAAAGGAGAAGGAAAAAAGGGGTTGATGGAGAAGCTTGAATTAAATTGCTTGGACAAAGTGCAAAAAGGAATTTGAGGGGCGAAGTATTAATGAAAATATAGTGTTTTTTTTCTTTTTTTTTCTTTAAACTAAATAACGACCTGAAAATAACAGATGATATGAAAGTTTGTTCAGGCCTATAAACTAAAGTTCACATGCCAGATAATTACACTCGATCCTACAACTTATTCATTCCATACACTCTTTGTGTTCAGTACATTTGCATACTCGCTACAAACCCACCACGGAATGCAGGTGCAGGGGCTCTCTCTTGATTGTGAAAACTTCACTCCAGCAGCCTAATGGAAACTTCATAAACCGTCATCAAGAATGGTGGACAACAACATCCCCTGAACAAACGCACATCTTTTTGTCTTCTCTTCCTTATCTTTGATCAACAAAGGAGGCGACAGCACATTTCTGTGACCAAAGAACATGTTAGACCTAGGATATTCAAGCATACCGAGGGGATAAAGTTGAATAAAAACAACAAAGCCCAGGTTGCATATGCAACAGAATGGAGGAATTGCTGCTCTTGGTAGAAATTTGACACTATATTGCATTTGCAATTGTGTGAAGTTGTATGATTTTTTCAGACACGTAAATTAAGCACAATATAGTTTTCTGAAAAGAAAAATGCATGGTTTAGCATAAAGCCACAAACATATGAACAGAACCAGAGTTTGTGTACATTACCCCTTACAAGAATGCATTATTTTTTCTTTTTTTCTTTTTCCGTGCATGCCTACATAGTGTATGTGAACCACAACCCTTCTCTAAACATCATATACATAAAAGGAGTATTAGCTAGAAATCATAATTGTTTAGGGCATCCGGCTTGAGCATGAGGTTAGAAAGCCAGAATTAGAGCAAGCTGGGGAGATAGGTTTTAGATGTCCATCAAAAGCAGTTGAAGATTTAATAACGTACCGTTCTGACAATCTCTCATCTATGCTTTTCTTGGCTGAGCTCGTTTCAATTGAGAAGTGAGGCTGAACACTGACGAAATCATCTGCCATAGGCAAAATAAATGATGACAACAATGGATCAGGCGCTGCATTGGATGAGGAAAGTATACAGGAAGATCCCCCGAAAAGAGATTGCAAATTGCCTTCCCGCAGCTCTTTCCTCAACAAAGATAGAGTTGAATGAGCTCCACCATTTCGGGTCTTCCTCTTGCGCTGCATGTAATTACTAGTTAAGGAATTCAAGCATTGGGTGAAATCTTCAATCTGATCAATCTTATATACAAAACATAATAAATCTCAGAACTATGACGAAAACCAAGAAGAAAACTGCCTAATATGACTTTTAAGTCAGAAATGTTCAAAGAAGAGAAAACAAAGTGTAATTTGAACAGTCATCGTCAAGGCTACTTAACTGACCCTAATATGAGATTTACATGTTTGAGGTCTCCAACTAGATTTTGTGAAAGGTGCTCACAAACAGGGAGAGATAAACATGGAATGCTCAGAACAGAATTAAGAATTATGGGGATAATGGAGTTTGCTCTCGTGCAAGAAATGATAATTCACTATAACAATTAAGGACTCAAACCATGTCATTTAGCATATTTTTCAGACTCCATAAAAAGGTTTTTTTGAAAGGGATGGCATACTCAAAAACTTGAATTGAATGACAAAGTTGATTATGACAGAATAAGATAACACATAAGATCTGCACCACATAGCAACTCAAAAGAAAAGGATATTTTGAATATGCTTCCATGTTGTAGCGTAATGTGCGCAACCATATCAACTCCCACCCTCATTGCACAAACTGGGCACACCTGCAGCTAAACAGTGGCACCATGAGTAAAATTAAGTTCAAACAAGACCCATCCTCATTGAAATAAGATAAGATGTAACGTCTAACAAATAATATATCTTAGCAAGGTCACATAACTTGACGAAGCTAGCTACATAATTCCCAACAGATCACTACCTTATATTTCAAAAAGAGAGAACTGAAACCATACAAAAATTTTAAGGCTAAAATGCTAACTGTTTAAGAATCTGGGATCAACAAGATGTACCCCTTGATATTAAGAACCTAACTGGTTTTCAAATCAAGGATTTTGTGAAATAGAGTTAAGCAAAGGTTGTATTGACTTTTTTCTCTATTAAAATGATGCTTGGAGATGACATACTTCTTTACAAAACAAAGCATTTTCTAGACCCCTCGCATTACGATTTCAATCTATATGCATCAAACAATTAGAATTTATTCGCTTTAAGGTTGAAAGTTAGAGAAATTAGCTATTGATGGATACGGAAAAGGATTCATACCCCATTCTTGGCCTCCACTGGGTGTTCTTCATCGATGTGGCAGCACAATCCTACAATATCAAAATACTCGGAGCAGAATGGGCATGGAAATTCCTCCCTTATATCATCATCCCCATCAAATTCTTCAAACCCCATGAACATATCTGCAGTTACATAATGCCATGTTTCAATAAGTGCAAATCCATAAACACTGTAAGGCTGATTGACTGGGTTTCAGCATCGAAAAACCCAATTTATATGTCAACAAAAAAAAGCTCATCAAAGAAATAACACCATAATTATGATACTTCATTCCTTAAAAAAACATTTGACAAGTAAAACACTGAAGAACAACAGGATTTGAAGCCAAGTAGTTGGATTGAGCTCAGGTTATCATCTCTATTTTTATTTTCGTGGGCCATAAAAAACTGATAAATGGAAATATTCAAGCTTTTTATTCTCATTTCTCTCTTTTACCTTCATATAAATTCTACATATTAATGCAAAAAATATGTAGAATGAAAATATACAAACAAACAGCAGCATTAGCCTAGGCGAGCTCTCTTATATCCTAAACTTTAAGCAACCCAAAGAAAAATATATATATATTAAAAAAAAGCTTTTTTACATAACATTTCATTACCTACCAAACAAGGCATTAAACCAAAAGCAACAAAAAAGAAAAGAAAATAGAAATGGAAACAAATGAATGAGCTAACCAGATCGAGATTGAAGAGCGTTTTGATAACGCCTAGAGGCGGTGGAAAGACGAGCGCTCCAGGAATCACCGTCCATAGCTACCCTTTATGAAATTTAAGGAAAAGGAAGAGACTTTGGGATGCGATTCACTTGGCTCTGATCTCTCAGATTTAGAACCCTAGAAATGAACAATTGGGAATGAGACAGAAACAGAGACAGAGGCAGATAGAGATTGATATGGAAGAAAGGAAACGGCTTTGGGGTTGAGCTTGAGGAATTGAGGCTGATGATGATTGATGAAGGTGGTGGCGGTGATTCTGGTGAAAGACGAAGATGAAGAGGAAGAGGCAGAGGAAGAAGGAGGAAGGAGCTATTTAATCTCTATCAGTTTATTTATCTATCTATTATGGAATATGTATAAGCTGTATATTTCTGTAATTTCTGTAATTTCTGTAATTTTAGTTTTTTATTTGTTGGAGGAAAAATTGGAATTTATTGGAGGCAGAAGAATTTTGCGGTGAATATGACAAATGGCCAATAAAATAAGAAAACAGTGACGCCAAGAGAATGGAGAGAGAAAGAGATTGATAGAGAAGGGCTCTCTCGGTCGGTCCTCTCTCAGTGGCTGGCACACACCGTTTTACAGCTGAACCTTCTCCTGCTTGCTTACCGCTCTTCTGTGAGTTTTCAATACCTCCATTTTCACTTCGGTAGTTTTCATGACGTGCCACGTGGCCTCATACCAGAATATAATAAACCAAAAACTATTTAACTACTCAGGCCCAAGACCAGGCCCAAGGCCCAAAACCCAAGCTCGAACGCGAAGAGGACCCGCGGTCGTAATTGTAACACCGGAAACTGACGAAACCTTAATAACAAAGTTGAACAACAGCCTGAGCCTACCACCTCCTCTCTAACTGTCTCACCAAGACCAATATATAAAGCCATTTCCAAATTCGCCGGGGCACGTGACTCGCCGTCGCGGATCTCCGATCACGTGACCTCCGCCCAACCCGAGAGAGGACTTGTTAATTTTTCTCTCTTCTTTGTTCACCTCATTTTCATGAGAAGGCGCGAACCCGACTTCTTTCTTTGTCCGTTGTTGTTGGATCCGTAGATTTTGTGCGTCCGAGTCCGAATCTGAATCAAAACTCCCATGGCGACGAGGAACCGGACCTTGCTTTATAGGAAGTACAGGGATGCGTTGAAGACCGTCCGCGCTCCGACGAGCTCGTCCGCTTCGACGTCCACCAGCTCCGGCGGTGGTCCGGTCATTGAATTGGTCAGCACTTCGCTTCTGCATCCGAATCGGTCTTATGCTCCGCTCAGTACTGAGGATCCCGGTAATTCAAGGTCTCTATTTCTCTCTCTATCTCTCTGTATGTAAATTGAATTGAATTTCTTTTTGTTTAATTTGAGATTTAATTAAAGTAAAGTTTGGGAAATCTGATTGGGAAGGGAAGTGTGTTTTACTTGGCTGGTTAGATGTTGAGTTTGGTTTACGAGAAAAAGATAGATAAAAAATAGTAGAGAAATGAAACCTTCAGATTGTGGAGAAAGCAAAAGCCTTGAACTGAACTGTGGTAATGCATGTTAGGTGACACTGAATTCTGACACATACATAGGAAATTGAACGCCGGATTATTAGATCAGAGCCATTAAGTCATTCGATGTTGGATGGATGATCAATAGCTACTAGCTACAAATGCACAATTCAAAACTGGCTGGTAAGGATAGACTTATGATTGCTGGAGTTGAGGTCCACGAAGATATGGTATAACCGTATATGGTTCCCAGAATGTGGGATTTTCATATTTGACTGACGTGAGTTCTCGAATTGTTTTGGTCCTCCTTTGATCCTTCTAATCTGTAAGGTCTATGGAAAGCCTTGTAGATTAGTTTTATTAAGTGTGAGATGTTAGGTGTTGCACGAAATGGGGAATGAATTTTGTTTCATGAAGAACATTATCAAGTCTTCTTCTTACTAGTATGCACAGGAAAAAAGCAATAAATAGCTGCAAGTATGGATGTTTCTTTATTTCGGAAGTATGACTGTCATGTGTTTTTATTGCTGCAGTAAGGGTGCACTTACTGTTGGTCTACCGCCGGCATGGGTGGATCTATCTGAAGAAATAGCAGTAAATGTGCAGCGTGCACGGGTAAAAATGGCTGAGCTGAACAAGGCTCATGCAAAGGCTTTAATGCCTTCATTTGGAGACGGTAAAGAAGATCAACGCTTGATTGAGGGTCTTACACAAGAGATAACGAGTCTGATCAGGAAATCTGAGAAGAGACTACAGAGACTCTCTGCAGCTGGGCCTTCTGAAGATTCAAATGTTAGAAAAAATGTGCAGGTATGACGTAAAAGCCATTAGATATTTTTGGCAGTGTAGTGAGTCATAAGGTTTTCCTAACTTGGGTTTATTCCAGAGTTTTACACAGCTTTATATATAAAACAACTGATCCCAAAGAACAGTGCTAATGTCTGCATGATTCTTTTGCAGCGATCTCTTGCCACTGACCTTCAGAACCTCTCAATGGAACTTCGCAAGAAACAGTCAACTTATTTGAAGCGTCTCAGGCAGCAAGCAGAGGTCTGAAAGAATTTTTACCTTTTAACGATTCAAGACAATGGATAGTTATGCTTCATAGCTTTGTTTTAACATTCTGTGGTTACTCTGGCTTTGATAATCTAGTTCATACATAATATTGCTGTTTTCTTTTTGGAACTTGGAATTGTATTTTCATACATTCATTTTGTATACTGAGGAAAAGTGTGACATGCCTTGGTATTGAACACTAGTTAACATTTTTAGTTATATTATTTCAAACATTCCTTTTTTGTTTTGGGTGATATAGGGTCAAGATGGGGATGATTTAGAGATGAACCTAAATGGAAATAGATCCAGAATGGATGGTGACGATTTGGATGACATGGTAAGCTCTCTCCTGTTCATTATAATTTTTTCAAGATCTTTTCAATCATGACAAGTATGAGGACACCCAATTCCCTAGACCATGTATCTGTAGTGTTGTTCAATAGATCAAATGTTGAATACATTTTTTACCTTAGGTGAAAGTAATATGATAATAATACACATATCCTGTCAGATGTTTAATGAGCGTCAGATGGCCAAGCTAAAGAAAAGCGAAGCATTCACAGCAGAAAGGGAAAGGGAGATCCAACAGGCAAGTGAAGATCTTTACACATGATCTTTGTTTTTACACTGACCCAACCCTTCATCATACTTCTTTCAGGATTGACAAATACTCTTTTCCCTTTCCAATAGGTTGTGGAATCTGTGAATGAGCTTGCTCAGATTATGAAGGATTTGTCAGTACTAGTGATAGACCAGGTTAGTACTCATGTCATTTCAGTACATGAATTTTCTCAGAATATCAGTCACTATCTAAACATCTTTCTTCAAACAGGGAACTATTGTTGATAGGATAGACTACAACATTCAGAATGTAGCAAGTACAGTTGAGGATGGCCTCAAGCAATTGCAAAAGGTCCCTTTATCTTCCTCTTCTTACATCGATCATTGTACTTCATCTATAAGTTGTTTTTAGCTTCTGTCTCTGTGTTTGTTCTGATGGCATATTATGTTTAATGGATTGAGCTTACAGGCTGAGAAAACGCAGAAACAAGGGGGAATGGTGATGTGTGCTACAGTACTCGTTATCATGTGCTTTATCATGCTGGTCCTCCTAATACTCAAGGAGATATTCTTGTGATCTGAGAGCGAGAGGACAGTTGTTTCCAGATTTTGGTTACATTCTAATTGTCATAACCTTCCCTTCGGACTTCTACACGTGCAAAGATGCTCTCCCTAGCAGAAGATTAGAGGAGTTTTGGAGTGCCCTAGTTAGTTACATATACTACATTAAGTGACTATTTGTGAATTCCTCCATATTTTCTGGGTATTAGTAAAAAGAGAGTGGGAAGGGGTAATGGTTCATTAGGGAATGAATGCCGTGGAATTTGTATAGAGCGTAAAATACATGTTGTTCCTTGGGGAAGGGTGATTCTTTCAATTTTCATTTGCCGGGATTTTGTGTTTTCATTCCCCACAACTCATATGTGTAAGATGAGGCTTTTCTCTATTTCATTGTTAGTTTGATAATTCAATAAAATAAAATACATCAATTTTATCCATCCTCCTGGATGTAAGGCAATGACACATACGGGCATGTTACTATATGGCACACCTGAATAATACCATGTGATTGCAATCAGAAGCCTGCTTGCTAACCAAGTTGCAGGACTTCCAAATTTAAGCCCAACCTACAGTCTAATGAATTGTGCTTATTCTACACCTTACAGAGATAAGTGAATGAAATCGTTGATTAAACGAGATGAGTGAGTGAAATCATTGATTTAACGGCTATAAACTGCGTTCACATTGAATGCAAATTCATATTCTTTGAAAAATCCTACTTAATATTTGTTTGTGGTGATGAGCTTATAACCGAGGGGTGCCAATCCAACATCTTTGCAAAAATGATAACTGAAAATAAACAAAAACAAAAACAAAAGGTAGATTTTGTAGAACACCTGTTTAAGATATTGTGGAGAAATGTGTTTAGTTCGACTCAAATCTCAGCGAATCAAACTTCACATTTCGAGTTTCCGAGGTAAAGGAATCGAGCATCCTTCCATTTATACATGAGTACGAGAAAACATTAATCTAGGAAATGGAAACTTTCCTTTCCCATTATGCTGCTTTTCACTCTGTTAGCTCAACATATTAACAACTTTTCTGTCTTCAAGGATGCTCAAAGCCGACAATAAAACCGCAGAAAAAACTCCAAGACCCAAATACCCCTTTCAAAATATCAGAGCCCCTAAACTATTACCACCTGAATATTGTTGTTCAGAACTTCAAAAGACTGTCTTAAGAGTTCAATCTTCTCAAAATCCCAACCAACACATGCATACATCAGATAATCTTTGTGATTGAATAAATATTGGCCGTATGTTTATCTAAAAAGCAATGTATTACAGTTACAATGATCAGATTTTTTCTTTTCCAACCCCACCCTACCTAACAGGTGCCGTTACTGCCTTCAGAGGAATCTACAACTCAGACCTCAAGCTCTGCAAGAGGCATCCCATGCCACTGGATCATTTGATTATTGGTTACAATAATACATTTCAGTGCTGCTGAGAAGAAGCATGTCTATCTGGAACTCTTCTTCTTTGGAGTGCCAATTTCTGAGGCTGTGAAAGCATCTTCAACAAGGCTAGCAAGCGGGAGTTTCAGCATATAAGTCAACCTTTGAAAAACTGCTGCCAGCACCTTCACATCTGACATGGCTCTGTGAGCTGAACCATCCAATGGAATCCCAAGGTGCTCACGAAGGGCTTGCAATGATATGCTTCTTGAAGAAGGCTTTGATCCTGTTCACAAAGTAATTTTAAAGCCTTAGATATCTCATCAACCACATTTTTACAGGGTGGAGCATGCACACACACACAAACTGACCTTCAGACTTCATTGCTTCACGTCCCATAGGAAGGGTATCCTTAAATAGCCAATCCGAAGGAATATCTACACCACAACGCCGGAACGCATTACAAAGAAAGGGTACATCAAAAGTACGAGCATTGTGAGCAACAAACAACACACAGCCTCCCGGTTTTTGACGGCTTTTGACATACTTGAGTAAGATTGGTATTAGGTCCTCCATCCTACATGATATTCACAACAGCAAAACCATAAGTAAAACTTTTGAAACTGTTCACAAGCGTATATGTCTACATATCACATACACAAACGTATGCTTCTCAAATTTATTAAGGAAAAATTCTACTAAAAAACTTGATGATGCTTTGTATATAACAAATAGTTCTATCTTAGCTTTTACTATATAGGAGGATGCTACAAACAAGGGCCTACATGGGTGGGTCCATAAGTGGGCCCAAGCCCATGAATGGCTGGGACTGAACCATCACCGCCATAGCACCTCTCTTTAAAGGAACTGCTACCTCCTGAGTTTAAGTTAAAACAATAACTGACGTCTTTAGAGTAAAAAGTAAAGAGATGCAAGGGCTTATTCTTCAACCAAACCAAGGAAGCACTGTGCTTCCATGCAGGCATGGACAAACCAAGAAACTTCAGCGATCTTTTCTTCTGATTGTAGTGGCAAATGCAAATTTCACATTATATTTAACTTTAGGAAAACCATTTTAACCCAGCAGAAAAGAACGGGAGTGTTTCCAATTAAAAAGATCACTGGCATGTAACATATTTTCTGTAAAGAATTAGGCTTCATATAAACAAATTGAAAGGTTTTAGGTACTACTGAGCTGATTTCTGTACTAGAAGAAAATAATCTAGGAAGTAAAAAAGCAGTCAGGAAAGATTACCTCGGAACATCAGGTCTGTTGACCATATTTGTTGTAATTCCATGAATGTGTGAATTTAGAACTCTGCATTCAGGGTTTACCAATGTCTGGAAAGTACTGTTTTCACCCCCTTGAAGATCTTGAAGTGCAATCTCTATGATATGATCTCTCTCTCTGCTAAACCCGGTAGTCTCAGTATCAAAAACAATAACTGTCACTAAGCTGGCTAAATCTTTATTCTGAGCAATCAATTGTCGAATGTCAATGTGTTGAATCTGTTGGTATTGACTTGTTTCAATTTTATTTAAATTCAGAGTAGCACTTGTTGAAACCGTTACATCCAAAATTTCTTGCCTAAGTTTTCTGGGATCACTGCACTGGCCACTTTTGTTTCTTCCTTGTGTGTTTGTAGTTACAGATCTTCTAGTCCATTTCCTACTGTTTCCTCCATCAAGCATATAAATTTTGGAATCATATATCTTAGAGCTAGAATTGTATCCACAAGTCCTACTCAAATTGTGGAAACGTTCACTCCAAAAATGAGCTAAGTTATAAATTCTGCATCTGGGAACTTGCGAAAAAGAAGAGAAGCACATTGAAACTGTTCTCATCTGAACTCAAAAATCACCAACAGCAGATAGATTCACACTATAGAAAGCAAATGGATTTGACCTGAAAATTAAGATGGAAAAAAGTCTACGATGAAAAATAATGACAATAACCAGTACCAATCAATCTACTACCTCAATAACAAGAGCATTCAAGCAAGGACGACTGGATTAGTAATCCACATTAAACTATGGATCTTAAGACTATTGATGAAGAACAAGTTTAAACTGACATTAATTATCAGACCTTGCATATTTTCTCAAATCATAAAAAGAAGTAAAGTAAGGATATAAAAAAGACAAGGACACGCATGCTTTCACGGTGGTTCTAGGAATTTCATATTATCAAACATTTCATGAAGTCCAACCTATGCCCACTTCTACCTCTAGCTACATTCTCCACACACGGACACATGTCTAACACCAGAATTCCATTTTATTTGGAACCTGGAAAACCAATTTCACTTTTACGAACTAATTTGAACTATTTGGCAAATATCATGTAAATTTGCACCTCAACTAAAACATGATCTTATTATTCAAATTTTCATAACTTTTGAAGTGTATTATAATGAAATAGACGTTAAAGGATTATCCAAGAGCTGTTTAATCCTCCTATATGACAGTAAAGATACTCAAACCCCAATCAAAACATTCATGGGTAACATTTCAAAATCAATCTATGACAGATTGAAAGCGAGCACAGGGGGAAAGGAAGGTCCTTTAAGCTCATACAGAACAATTAGGATTGTAAAATGCAATCTCGTTCACATAAAACCCAATCAAAACATTCATGGGTAACATTTCAAAATCAATTTGTGACAAAATGAAAGCGAGCAGAGGAGGAAAGGAAGATCCTTTAAGCTCATGCAGAACAATTAGGATTGTAAAATGCAATCTCGTTCACATAAAACCCAATCAAAACATTCATGGCTAACATTTCAAAATCAATTTGTGACAAAATGAAAGCGAGCAGAGGGGGAAAGGAAGGTCCTTTAAGCTCATACATAACAATTAGGATTGGAAGTAATCATATTTACAACAAAACGAAGGAACCCATGTTAGGGAATAATGGAAGCTCCTTGATTCCAATGTAATTTGCATACGAAATTTAGAAAACAATAAGTTTCACTGAAATTTGCAATCTTTCATAACAACTCTAAACCAAAGCAATGAGGTAGAGAGATAGCGACTTGCCTGGAAATTATTTGAATTGATTAGCAGAAACGTCAAAGATGAAGTATTTATAGGTAGAGATGGTTAGAAAGAAATGGAAAATGAGTCGTGTGGAGTGCTATGAAAGAAGTTTTGAAGGACAGAAGAAGCTCATAGTAACGTGGTAGAAATTGCGAGTACCAATGGCTCTACTTGCGGATCGCGTGTTCGATCCGATTTTGGCTCCAATGTCTTTTTCTTTGAGAGGGCTGTGAGCCTGCCTGCCTTCCTTCAAACTGCTCACTGCACCAAACTTTTTTCCCACAAATTTTTATTATATATTTTACAAAATTATCTAAAAATACGAACTCGGGTTTTTTTTAAAATAAAAAAAGGGTTGCGAGTGACTTTAACTCCAGTAATGATTTTATTTGTTTAGATTTTTTAGAGGAACGAAGACAGAGATGGGTGGGGTGAATATTAATTTAATGATTTTAAACTCAAATTATTAGATTAGAGTTGGTCATTTGAAAGTCAATTCAACACATTTGATTAAAGATGCAAATCCTTCTCCTATCCAAATATACCATCCTTCAGGGTTCAAGTCAATAGCGGCATTTTAATACACAAGGGAGCATCATGTGGTATTATTCTTGCTTGAGATTGTACGGCAAGCAATATGAACCTAATCTGGTACAAGTAACCTTATGCCAATTTGGCGTGAAGTTTGAAGAACCCCAGTTATTCTCTCTCTTTCTTTGCTTGTTTTTCTGCTCAGATTAAGGGCAAGTATGTCGACAAGCTGAGTAATTGAATTGACTTGAGCTAGAATGGGGCTCTGCATCTTTGGACAGAGAAAAGGTACCTGTCCATATAACAACTCTCAGACTTAAATATTGGGCCCGTAAGGGCCTGCCTGGTTTGTTAGCTCCTATTTACAGGCAGCCCTCAAACTATGGGCATTTGGAAAACCCTTTTGGTTTGCCCAACATGTCACCATTTTCAGAGTCTTATTGACTTTCGGAGTCTTATTGACAGGGAGGCTAAAATGAGGGGTTATTGTAGGAGTTCTTAATAACCGTTCGATCCAGTATAGAGTTATGATTTTAAAATGTTGTCTTGAACCTCCTCATTGTAATTTGTAACCCCTCATTATAGAAGCTCTCGCCTAACATGTCACTATTTTCAGAGAGTTCATTACAAATATTACAAGCACCTTCCTAATTATACAGTACTGATAGAAATCAATATTTATAGGCAAATTTTTTAAGTAATTTAACGCAAAATTGCAAAGAAAAACACATGGTCCAAAATCCCTCAAACATTGTATTTTGGTCAGACCAAACATAAAAGATACAGATTACTCATACTTCCTTTAATATGTACAATATAACTAAGATAGTACCAAAATACAGGAAATGTCATTGCCTCAAAACCATCACCCTCAACATCTTTGACCTTCCCTTCATTTCATTTTCACTTCCCCAAACTGTCACTAAAAAAAGCAACAACAAAAAAAAGGGAAGACCCCCAAATATCATTAGCAAGGGTACAATCTTCCCAAGTTATAATTAGTCAAAGTAGCTACAAAGAGCATCATCACAAGTATATTGGGGTTTTAATTTACTAGTATATACTCCTTCACATTTTGTCCCCTTCATGCAAAAACAGAGTCACATGACATAGCCAGCAAACACACAGCTGCTTGTTCCACCTCTCCCCACTCCCTCCACTGGCTCTGTTTCTCCCCCTCCCCCTCGGCCTGTGAGCCTTGGAAAAACACATCCTCACCAAAACCCACAAACCTCACCTTAGGAGGCTCATTCAAATTTATGCCACCACCACTACTACCAAAAGTGCTTTTGGCTGTTGTGGCAGAAGCAGCAGTATTATATGTGGTTGTGATAGAACTGCTGCTACTGCCACGTATTTTCTCTCTCCTCCTCTTTGGCCCTTTACTCATCAAGCTCACAGTAGGAATTCCTCTCTTCCTGTGTCTGATCCCACATGCATTGCACAGTGACTGAAAAACAAAAACAGGAAAAGAAATTGATCCATGAAACAACTTCAACAAAGGCAGATGGAGAAAAAAAAAATGAACAAAGAACAATACTGAAAGGAGAGAAATGCCAGAATTTATTAAACAAATCAGAGCCGCAGATAAAGAAAACTATGAACAGATGTGTTTCACCTTTTAGGAAAAGGGGACAAAAATAAGAAATTACCAAAATAAACTGAAGGTTTGAGAAATAAAGAGCAATCATCAAATGAGCGCAGCACACAGGAAACCCAGAGCATCAGAAATCATACAGAGAAAGAACCGAGACATGGGGCCCAAAAGATCAAATCCAACACAAAGTAAGCACCATCTTATAGCAAAAATGAACAGTAAATGAAAGAGGGGGACCCAGTAAACAAAATCACAAACAGAATTCAAAAATCAATGCATTATAATGCATTCAGTTGAAAAGCACAAAGGCAGGAAAAGATGATGGAGAAAATCCCAAAAATCAAAACAAAAGGCTGCATGAAAAATTGTCTAGAAAACAAACAAGCATGTTAACGAATGGTGGGTGGTCGGGTCAGACCTTGGGCCCAGCTGGGCCACCTCTCCACAAGGGTGTCTCAGTGGTCATGCAGTCCGAGCAGCGCTTCTTGTTCCCATTCATAGCTTGAGTAAATGGTTCCTGTTTCCAAATTCATGTAAGGCAACAGATTTTACTGAAAGTTCAAACAAAACCCAACAACTGGAAGGAAAAATAGAATGCTCTCAAATCACTGTACTATCAAAAGCCACTACCTTTCTCCCCAAAACACTATCTAAAGCCACAAATCTTCTCCCCCAATTCATCATACACCATAAACCCACCACAGTAGCTGA
This sequence comes from Prunus avium, assembly GCF_965620075.1. Classification (NCBI taxonomy): domain Eukaryota; kingdom Viridiplantae; phylum Streptophyta; class Magnoliopsida; order Rosales; family Rosaceae; genus Prunus; species Prunus avium. The sequence continues at coordinate 2,896,930 of NC_142289.1, forward strand.
AAATTTCAAAAGAGAAAAGGAAGCGAGAGAGTGATATAGATTGGGTTAATTGGTTTTTCTCAGAGAAGCCAAATGAGATCATATATGTGAAAGCAGCAGAGAGAGAAAGGGACTGATCAAATTTGAAAAAAAACTTAGATCAAAACCCAAAAAGAGAGAAAATGCAATATACTATAACGAAGCAAAACCGACATGCAAAGCAGAGAGAAGAGGTGGGGAGAGAGAGAGAGAGAGAGAGAGAGAGAGAGAGAGAGAGAGCGACAGAGAAAGAGAAGAGTGGGGCTCAGTCGGGTCAGGTAGTGTGGATATGAGCCATGAACCAAAAACCCTAGTGCTAGCCGCTAGGAGGCTAAGGGGTTTATGTGAAATGACGAAAATGTCCATAAATTTTCACTTTTTTGCTGGAGTTGCATGCACCCGTCAAATTCCGGGGGCAGCCACGTGGCAACGTGGGTCTTAGTTTTATCAGTCGCGGGGACTAGGGGAAAAGTGATACTCGCTACAGGATTTGATGTGTGTGGATGTGAAGTTTGATGCTTGGGGAATAGTAGGAAGGCATGCTTTGGTTTGTTTGTGGCTTCGAAAACCAAAAAGCTGTGTTTTCTTTTTTATTGCGAAAAGGAAAATGGTGGTTCTTAACATTCTTTTGGTATGTGCAGTCTTATGGGTCCCCAAAAGATGAAAGTTTCTGAAAGTTTCTGTTGTGTTTGAACAAAACCAAAAAGATAAAAACAGCAAATGCACTGTGTGGTTTGGTGCCTCTTGTGGTTAGATAATGGGAGCATTTTTGCTCACCATTTTAATAATAGGTGTATCCTCATCACCATCCTTAGTGCTTGACACGTGTCTATAGATATAATTATAATTAATTTTTGCTTTGTATTTATGAAATCATTATTACATCTATGGACACGTGTCAAGTATTGAGGATGATGGTGAGGGTATACCTATGGTTAAAGTGGTGAGCAAAAATGCACCCGTTAGAGATTTGAGAAATAAAACAGAAAGGAAATTTTTAGAGTAGGAGGACGTGGAGAATCTTGAGCATGCAGCCAGCGAGTTCTTCTAGACAGTGGATGATGCCCTAAGCATGATGCAATATTATATTGTAATTAGAGATAATTGATGGCTTGTGATTAACTGTTATGGTCAAAAAACAAAGAAAGCTTGTATTGTTTGATCGGCTAATAACAGGGGAAAATTCTACGGTGGACCTGGCGCATCCATGCGCCAATAGATATTGACCGTTAGATTTAGGCAAAACAATAAGGATAGATCTACACCATTAAATGATATAACTTGAAAACCTTCTCAGCAGGTTGAAGGAAAATCCCCAACCCGTAAAAACTGAGCCCCCTCTTTCACTCCCTTCATCTTCTTCTAGCATCCAGCAAGCAACCAACGACGACGACGATGATGGCAAGCTTCACCTGCTCTTTACCCCATCTCTCGTTCTCTCCTTCGCTGGCTAGCGCTCTGAAAATTTCCTTCTTTTGCCTCTTTTTCTTGGCTAGCCCTCTCAAAACCCATCTCTCTTTCTCCCTCTCTCTCTCTCTCTCTTGTCAAGCGCTACCTCTCTGGGTTCATTCTGCTTCTCTCATACCAGAACCCCCAAATCTCCAACATAAAACCCTAATCCTAGACACCTAAATCCCTTTCCAAAACTGAAATTCATTAGAAAAGGTAAGATTTTATCAATTTCATCAGTATTTCTGTCATATATGGCTGCAATTTATGGGTCATTGAAGGTTTTAATGTTAGATCTAGTGCCTATTTGTGTTAGAACTGAGTTTTTTTTGGGTGGGTGATGGAGATTGAAACTAATTTTTATTCGATGTTTGGGGCAAGGTCATGGCGCATGCTCTACCGTATCTCGTTCTTGGTGTGTATTCTTTACATGGTTTTATTTGTTAAAAATTATAGTGTTGTTGAGTTCATATATCTTGACAATTATTAGCTTGATGACTATCTTTATTTTTCTAAAAGATTAATGTGAATTCTTTTCTTGTGTCAGCTTTCATTTCATATTTTAGAGTTTTTATCACTTTTTAATCTTTTCTTTTTATAAGATTACATTTTCCCTTTGTATAAAGTAATTAGTGTTTTTAATAGGAGAAGCTGCGTAATTGTTGAAGCTGCCATTATGGTTTTTGTTGTAAAAATTTCAAGGTTAAGGCAATTCAATTTTAGTTATGCCTTTATGACTTTTATTGTATATTAAATTTCATAGTTGGTCATTTTAGATTAATATTCTTTCAATAGTAAATAGCCACATTTGTATGAAAACTTGATCATATTTGCACTTTAGTCTCTTAGGAAAACAGAAAGAGAAAAAAAAAGTAAGTCTTAAAGGAGAAAAAATGATTAGAAAGATATTCAAATTTTTTGCTGTAAGTCCAGTTTAATGGCTGTGTTGAAATTATATAAAGACAATATCTAGTTTGAGGTTTCTTGTTTGTGGATGTGGGTGTCTGAATCTAACAAAGTTGTGATTCCTTTCATTGTGAAATAAGGAAGTCAGTATGGGTTTTCCTCAAAATCTGGCCACTTCCTGATCGAATTGGACTTTGAGCCAAGGTATAAACTTGCTCCCCTTGTTGTGCTTGATGTGTTGATACATATGGATTCTGTGATTAAGTTTTTTTACACAGATGGTTGAGACTTTATGTTATTCATCTTCTTAGACCACTTTGGACTTTAATATTCTTTTTCATGGTCACACCGGAGCTCTAATTTTTGAGACTTCAAGTCACTGTAAAAAAACATGGCCAACCTTTGACGCACTTAATTGAATTGTGCGACATGATGAGAATTGAATTATGTTATCGAAAAAGAAAAATCCTTGTTATTGGGTGAGAATTTTGTAGGATTTACTTCATATATGCCCAGAGAAATTATGAGAAGTTGAGAACTTTTGTACACAGCACATATATATGTTGATGAGGAGATACACTAAAATTTAAAATGATGTTATGTTTGAATTTTTCAGCTGTATTTCGAATTTCGAATTTGGTTTATAATTTCATGAATAAGCAGCCAACCTTTGTGTTTTGGGTTTGAACTGTGATAATTGGGTTTTAATTATCTTCTTTGGGTTGAATATCTGAGTAGTTTTGGGTTGTGTTTTTGGAACCAACTCTTCTATCAGTTTATCATTGTCAGTATTTGTCAATTAACTAGAAATGACTTTTATTTTCAAAATTTATATCTTTAAATGGGTTGGAGGGCCTTTTTTGATGCCTTTTTTGATGCCCTTGTTTCTATTTGTCAATTACCTATTTCATGTCTACTAATTGGATATTTGTAAATCCAACTACGTTTCAAGTTTGCATAATATGCATCATTTTGTTTTTATGTTCCATTAATCCAGTTGTGTGCTAAGTAAATTCTTGCCCATTTGATTGATTGTTGAGAGTATGTTTAGTTTTCTCAATTTGTTTTTGTGAATTCCACTGATACAATTGGATTTCACATATTCAATTACCTGCTTCCTGTCTGTCAATTTGATTTTTGTAAATACAATTGCTTTTCAATTACCTTGTGTCCAACAATGTTTGTTATTTACTTGTCACTAAGTTATTAACACTTGCAATGAAAGTAAAAGTTAATTGATATGCTAAATTCTATTGTTTTTACTTTTAGGTACTTAAATCATGGAAGAGAAGCTAAATTAAATGACAGTGGTCGTTTGGCAATTACCACTTAGACGACCGGCTTCCGCAAATTAGAATGGCACTTACATATTCATTTTTTTTTAAAGGAAAGAACATAATGGCAATTACATAGTGCATGTTTGTCAATTGCCAACATGATGTGGCTGTGCTGTAGCAAAATAAAGGAATTTTGTATGAGCTTGGTGACGTAAGGCATGGGCTAAATTGAAGATGAGAGTGATGTGGTTAAGTCCCAGTCCTTTTTAATCTGGTGGAATGTAGTTAAATTTTTTTTCTTTCTATTTCTATTGTTATTTAGGTTTCGGTCTACTAAATAATTGATATATGCTACCAAAGTCCTTCCCTTCGTTGGCACTAGAAACAAGCTTTCGGTTTTATTACTTTGATCTTGATTTTCTTTTCCTTGATACGCACTTAGATTTTAGTTTGAAGTTGTCATGGTCCATAGGACTTATATTTTGGCTGTTTAGTTGTTTTCTTTTTCCTGGAATCATAAACTTTCATGTAGTGATGATGTTTTGGGGGCTTGAGTTGTTTCTGTTATTCTCTGCAAGCTTGTGACAACTTCTACTGGGATCCTATTTTAATTTCACTTGTTGGCAAAGATAACAGTTATTGGGCTAGTAACAGAATGCTTATCAGAATCCCATCTCAAATATCCCTAAGCAAATGGTACACCATCCTTCCCATTACCTAACTCTGATTTCACTTTTAAATACAATCTAAGGGAAAAGACAAAAAGAACTAGCAAGAACAAACAAAGCAGAGACAGTAAAACAGCGAAAAAGCCCAAGTCTTTATGTTATTGGCAGCTTTTTCAATTTTGAGAATGGAAATACATTATGTGATTTGTCAATGCAACTGACAAATAGGTAGTGTCATTTGCATTCGTGTCTTGCAAATGACAAACAAAGCAGTCTCATTTACATTCCAATTGCGCAATTACAAGCTATAATGGATAGACATAAATAAAGTTAAGCGCTTTTTCTTCTTAAAATTTTTTTTTTTGGGTTAAAACTATTCGGATTTATATAAAGATACCCAAGTTTTATTGTTTTGAATATGGATATGTTGTAGCAAAATAAGGAAATTTATACGAGATTGCAAGTTGGTGTGATGGCTTTTCCAAGTGGCTTTAGGCTTTAGGATCCATAACCTTGTAAAATGGTGATTTACAACATTATGGGGATGCATGAGGAATATATATATATATATTCATTTTGGTGTATTGTTCTATCTCAATGGGTTCAATTAGTTAATTCCAAAGGAAGTGACCATAAGATGGAAAGGGCACTGATAGATTGCCTCACCTAAGATGAAAAGGTAATAATGTAATTGACAAACAGTTAGATCGAAAATGCAAAGGAATAATGCAATTGACAAACAGTTAGTTGGAAATTGCAAACGAATAATGCAATTGACAAACAATTCGTTGTAAATTGTTCCATAGAATTGTAAAACCTATCCGTAATCTTGTAATATTGTAATTTACAAGGATAAAGACATCTAGTACAATATTAAGGTAACTAGGGACATTAGGACAGTAAATTGAGTCCTTATACGTGTAAACACAAACGTTTACTATATTAAGGTCTTGTTTTACTCGGTTTTGGACAGTTATGTTCCATATGATTGTAAAATGCGTCCTTAATCTTGTAATATCGTAATTTACAAAGATAAAGACATGTAGTACAATATTAGGGTAAATGGGAACATTCGGAAGGTAAATTGGGTCCTTAGTATTGTAAACATGGATGTTTACAATATTAAGGTCTCGTATTACTCTATTTAGGATAGTTATGTTCCAGGAGATTGTAAAACCCATCCTTATTATGGTAATTTCGTAATTTACAAAGAGATGGACATGTATTACAATATTAAGGTAACTAGGGACATTGAGAAAGTTAATTGGGTCCTTATACGTGTAAACACAAAGGTTTACTATATTAAGGTCTTGTTTTACTCCGTTTTGGACAGGTATGTTCCATATGATTGTAAAATGCATCATTAATCTTGTAATATCGTACTTTACAAATATAAAGACATGTAGTACAACATTAGGGTCAAGGGGAACATTCGGAAGGTAAATTGGGTCCTTATTATTATAAACATGAATGTTTACAATATTAAGGTCCCGTATTACTCTATTTAGGATAGTTATGTTCCAAGAGATGGTAAAACCCATCCTTATTATGGTAATTTCGTAATTTACAAAGAGATGGACATGTATTACAATATTAAGGTAACTAGGGACATTGAGAAAGTAAATTGGGTCCTTATACGTGTAAACACAAACGTTTACTATATTAAGGTCTTGTTTTACTCCGTTTTGGACAGGTATGTTCCATATGATTGTAAAATGCATCATTAATCTTGTAATATCGAACTTTACAAATATAAAGACATGTAGTACAACATTAGGGTCAAGGGGAACATTCGGAAGGTAAATTGGGTCCTTAGTATTGTAAACATGAATGTTTACAATATTAAGGTCTCGTATTACTCTATTTAGGATAGTTATGTTCCAGGAGATTGTAAAACCCATCCTTATTATGGTAATTTCGTAATTTACAAAGAGATGGACATGTATTACAATATTAAGGTAACTAGGGACATTGAGAAAGTAAATTGGGTCCTTATACGTGTAAACACAAACGTTTACTATATTAAGGTCTTGTTTTACTCGGTTTTGGACAGTTATGTTCCATGTGATTGTAAAATGCATCCTTAATCTTGTAATATCGAAATTTACAAAAATAAAGACATGTAGTACAATATTAGGGTAAATGGGAACATTCGGATGGTAAATTGGGTCCTTATACTTGTAAACTCGGATGTTTACAATACTAAGGTCTTGTATTACTCTTTTATGGATAGTTATGTTCCAGAACATTGTAAAACCCATCCTTAATCTTGTAATATCGTAATTTACAAAGAGAAGGACGTTTAGTACAATATTAAGGTAACTAGGGACATTAGGAAAGTAAATTGAGTCCTTATATGTGTAAACACAAACTTTTACTATATTAAGGTCTTGTTTTACTCGGTTTTGGATAGTTATGTTCCATTTGATTGTAAAATGCATCCTTAATCTTGTAATATAGTAATTTACAAAGATAAAGACATGTAGTACAATATTAGGGTAAATGGGAACATTCGGATGGTAAATTGGGTCCTTATACTTGTAAACTCGGATGTTTACAATACTAAGGTCTTTTATTACTCTTTTATGGATAGTTATATTCCAGAACATTGTAAAACCCATCCTTAATCTTGTAACATCGTAATTTACAAAGATAAAGACATGTAGTACAATATTAGGGTAAATAGGAACATTCGGATGGTAAATTGGGTCCTTATACTTGTAAACTGGGATGTTTACAATACTATGAATTAGGTGAACCCTAATGTTGTAATCATAGTTCAAAAACTTGTAAACAGCTGCCCAAATCTTGTAACTTATAAGTTTTAGGATCCTCTTACAATGTTATGGTACTCTCATATCCAAACTACTGTAAATCACTATCCAATCATATGCCAATTGCCAAACAGGAAGGGCATAATTGCATGACCCTTATGCAATTACATTTTCAAAAAGTGGAAACTTGATAACTTGTATAACCGGTAACCAATTTTTAAAAAAATCTGGGAGCATCATAAAGGACAAATGGTGCATGGGTGCACCTGGTGCACTGTAGAAGGTGCCTAATAACAGGAAGGAGAAAGAAAACAAAAAGAAAGCTCTTTTTTAAAGACAATTCCTTCCTTTTGTCTCGCATGAAAGGGAAGACATAAAGCCGCCAAAAACCCATCATCGAAAAGGGCCACATTATTATGTTAAGGCAACGCCAGAGTCACCCCCCACCATTCATTGTCGTAAATTTGTAAAGCATGCAATTTCCAACCAAAGCCACCAAATAGAAGAAAGTTCTAAAAATTAAGTTTTAGGTTTATTAAATTTGCTTCGACCAGAAGAAAAAAGGTTTATTAAATTGTTATGTCTGTTCACTTGCATATTATCTTCACGAGCAGAAAAATTTGTATAAAACAGAAATAACACTATTTAGCTATCTCATGCCATTTACAAACTGCCACAAGAAAAAATTATCACGCGTAACATATTATGCTTGACCGGAAATAGCAAATAATGTTATCCCATTTCATATTAAGTGTTACTTCTTCACGAGGTTTCAAACTATTGAAGTCACAAAAATTTTCCATGAAAAGATGTGAGCCTATCAAATCCAAGTCCTCTCTCTCTCTCTCTCTCTCTCTCTCTGTGTCTCTCTCTCTCTATGTAGAAAGAGTGTATCTTTCAACCTTCTAAGAATAAGACACGACACAAGCTAACTAGCTATCCTCTCTTCTCTTGCCAACAGGCTGGTTTGTCACTATTCACACTGTCTGCAGCTTTCAACAACATAAGAAGAAGAAGAAGAAGAAGAAGAATGGCCTAAAGCTGGCAAAGCTCTTTAGAATTTGTTTTGTGGGGCAATTTATTGCATAATCAATTTGTGCAAGCAAACAATAGATTTTATGAATCCCATCTCATTATAAGATTCCATCTTCCCACTTCCACACCTATAATGTAAGAGGGCCCACAACACAAACACGTGTCATCATCACACATCCACAATGGATAAGGAGAGCCCATATCTTATAATCTCCCACCCAATCCAAAATGTACGAGGAAATAAAGAGTGGGAGACTACAAGACAAATGCGTTTTTATTCCTTCATATTCATATACGACAATTTATAAATCCAAATAGAGAACAGGGCATAGCAAGAAAACGATTGCCCCACCACATTTGTGTCTTTTGAGAAAAGAAACCAAAACGAAGATTTTATTTGCTGGCTGGAGCTATAATATTGGCCTGGGCTTCTGCCCAGTATCACTTCTAGGCCTAAAGTCTTTACAGCATTTCCTAATTTTACTGAACAGACAGAGAGTGAATAAGCAAGCACTCTTCTTCTCCAACATAAAAAAGATTCAGACAACTTTTAATTATATATAACCAATAAAAAGGTATACCATTTGGCAATATATTTTACCCAACAAATCTGGAGCCCAAAAAGGGAAACGGACTCAACAGCACATAACATACAATCTCGACAGGAATAGAAATCCTTGCACTAGGGTTGGAATGAAGGAAGGAAAATTATCATGCAAGTTTGGGAGTTCCAAAACACTTGTGAACAACTGTAGGACATATGACCGACCAATACCCACTTATATGACACAACTAAACAAATGGAAAACAAAATAACAAAAGCTCCTAGCATCTTGCTTCATAGGATAGCCCGACTACTCTCCGAAAAACAACTCCAGTTTTTTCTTTCTTCTTTCAATCTTTGTTGCAGATAGATGTCCATCATATAATCAACCCATGGGTGCCAGAACCAGTTTAAACCACAACTGTTGCAAACACCTGAGCCAGCCACCCAACAAAAAACCCTACAAACAGGACCCGAACATATAAAGACGCCTGACCTGACCTGACCTGACCTGACCTGACTGGATTATTGCCTTGCCATACTCAAGGACTTCGCTGTGTAATGATGAAGATTTCTGCAATTGATGGAATAATACATATTCAAAACGTCAAAACACCATCCACATCCAAACATGAAATTGTATCATTTGTGAAAACAGTGTATAACCTCTAGCTGAAGTTGAATCCGCCGGATGGGACAGTTGGCATGCCACTCCCTCCAAAGTTGAACCCAGTTTGAGAAGCATCGCCTGGTGGCATTGTTTCATCTTCATCCTCCACCCAATATGTCTCAAGAATCTTTACTGCTTTCTCATAAATCTCAGTGTTGTCATGACTCTGTAGATTCTCAATTTTCTCTAACCCTTCAGCATCATCAATCGCCTGAGCATAGAGATTTACACCTCCAGTAGTGCCCAAGTTCTTCTCAGCTTCTCCAACCTTCAATATGTTCTCCAGGCCTTCTAAGCAAACCGTAACAATTCTAGGATCGGGGCAGATAAGAAGATCACACAATGGCTTGATACACCCTTGATCTACTAGGATCCTGTACCCCAAAAAAATAATTTAAAAGAAATCAGCCAACGAGAAGTTGCACCCTATTATAAAGCAAAATTAACAATATCGTCTTCATACTTTATCTGCTCATGAGAACCACCAGACGTAGCATTTGAGATTGCCCAAGCAGCCTCTTTCTTTATATCAAACTCAGCACCTTGAAGCAGACTAACAAGAGGTGCGATTATACCAGCATCAATTACAGCCTGTTAAATTCCAAACGAAATTGGTAACATCAATACCTCATATGCCAGACTTTACAGAAACTCTAAACCAAGTTTTAAGTTTCAAGATTTAAATGTCAACATATAAAGAAAGAGCATATCTTTGCATTACCTTAATCTGATCCTTGTTTCCAGCTGTGATATTTGAAATAGTCCAGCAAGCTTCCTTCTTGATGCTCTTTTTATAATTATTAGTCAAAAGGGTCAGCAGGCAAGGAAGAGCTTGATGTTGGATGATAACCTAGGAAGAAACCACATCTCATTAATTCCTAAAGCAGCAAAAGAAATGAGCTGATGGAAAAGGGAGGGAAATCTGTTTGTTATTCCAGTAAAACCTAAATTATTATCCCAAACTACATTTTTCTATATTTCCTTTGTGTGCATGTGTTTACTTTAGTTCTATAATTAAGGGTACAATGTCTGCCAAGCAAAGATGCGGACCATGCTATCTAGGATCAACCAAAGAGAAGGGATAATATGTTGGGTCATAAATCATCTAAAAACAACACCTAAAAGGGAAAACAAAACATACAAAATGCCAAAGAGCAAACAATACCTGAGTTTGCATATCATCTCCAGTAACAATATTTCCGACTGTGCGGAGGGCAGGAATGAGTACTGAAGGAGATGGATGACTGAAAAGACACATAGGAAGGTCAGAATTTATAGCACATACTAAGGGTTAAAAATACCAACAGGGAACCATGAACACTCACAGTAAAAGCTCAACAAGCCTGGGGCATACTCCAGATTCAATAACAGCTTGGATTTTGTCATTTGTACCATCAGAAAGATAAGACAGAGCCCAGCAGGCATCGGTCAATACTTCTTCATCGTTTGAATGAATCAAACGTGCAAGAGCTGGAAGGGCAGGCTTAACCTGAAAAAGAAAAGAAAAAAAAACCACCATTAATGCATTGACACCATCTGAACTGACTTTGCATATATAAGATATGGGCTATGATGCCAAAGTATTTACAACTACAGGTACTATTAAAGCCATTTAACACCTAACTTCAGAATCTTTCAAGTCAAACATAGCTGAAGACCCCTAACCTGGTCAAATGGAGGCTGTGGTTTGCCCCTGCAAAAGTTTGACAGTGTCCAAGTAGCGTTTCTCAGCATAGAGAGCTTTGCATGCTCATTCAGCTGTGAAAGTAATGGAATCAAAGCCCCATTGCTGAGTACAAGATCACGGCATCTAGGGGAATCACCAGCAACATTTCCCAATGCCCAGACAGCCTGCAAGTTCAAGAGGAAAAGGGATGGAGTAAGTGACAGTGAACAACCAAAGTACATAAATAAATAAATTACATGAGCAACAAAAAAAAAACATATAACTTGAAGCAAAACCTTAATCTATCCTCTCAATGTTTACCTGCTCACGGACATCATCACTTGGAGAACTAAGCAGTTTCACAAATATTGGAACAGCTCCATGATCAATCACCACCTTAGTGTTCTCAGATGTCCCAGAAGCAATGTTTGTCAGAGCCCAAGCTGCCTCAAACTGCAAGAAATTGTGAGCAAAGAATGTTTACACAGGCATATATAAGAAGGTATCTATATTGCAGGAAAGTATCAGACCTGAAGTTGTGGAAAATCCTCCCTCATTAGAAACTCAACAAAGCGAGGAACGACACCCGATTGTATGACTTCCTCAATCGGAGGGCTACGTTCTAGTGCATGGAAAAAGAAATGAATAAGGTAAATGCAATCTAATGTATACAAAACAAATGTACAGCCACAATCTTCTACTCACCAATTGAAAGCAACTTCCTAAATTGAGTAGTTGCCTCAAGCTGCAGACTGCTCTCATCACTCCAAACACCAGCAACCATAGATGGTAGATGCTCTAGCTGTATTAAAAAAATTCAACCATAATTAGTACAATCCCCAACAAGACATCAACACCACCAGAAGTAAAAGCATAACTAGTACAATTTACAGGCAACAATTTTCCTTCATTTTCAAGTATTGAAGATTGCATAAGGTTTTTGACAATTGCAGAACCTAGTAATGCTCAAAACTAAAATAATTAATACAAATCATATATAGAATATTTCTGCCCATCGATCCAGAAACAAAAAATGAAGGCATGTTATTCTTAGACACTTAGGAGTGTATTAGCAGATTGAAATATAGTAACTGACTTACCCAGAAAATACCAATCATTCATGAGCAGCAACAAAATGGCACTATAACCTCAACACAGTTCAGTAACTTCAAAATCTAAACAATTCTGAACCCTCAGCAATATCTGAAACTATAATAGAAGACAAGACTAACCAAAACAGCAACAAGTCAGCATGTGGTCTTAAAGCCAACCAAATATAAAACACTCACCTCCTAAAGTCCTAAATTGATTGCACTAGAGTAATCGGCATGCATTTAGCAGCCGCACAAAGGATAAAAACTATTAAGCGCTTATCAAAAACTCAATGATCTCATACCCCCAACTTCAGTAGTCTGATTAACTCTCCAAAGAATCAAACCTAAATTATGACATTTACTCAACAACAAAAAACGGTTCTAAACCTATCATCTTTTCAGCTAAAGGAATGAAGTATAGTTGAAAACGTATGATAATAACCAGTAATCAACCAATCCAATCTAATTCCAATCAAAACTAAAGCGGCAAAAGCATAAAGTACCCAAAAAAAAAAACATACATTTATCTTCATCAGTAAAACCCAATTCGACAAACCTAATAAACACCCTATTAATCAGTTCAATCAAAACCCCCAATCACCTAGAATGGGAAATGGAGATATAGGAGGTAAGGCCAGTCAATCGGAACCTCAATCAAACATTAGGTTACCTTCTTCTCTAGGCCGGAGGAGTGAAGATTAGAGGACAATTGCGGAGGTTGAAGGCCCTCGCGACGTTTCTTCTGGAGGCTTTCTTCTCTGCGGTTCTTCCTGATCTCCACCATGTTGTCCTCCCTCCGCCGACGACCCTCCTCCGCGTCCACGGCCACCTTATACCTGTTCCGGCGGACCTCCGCCCTCGCGTTCGGCCTCAACGACATCGTATCGGTTCAATGAAAATAAGAATCTGAAACCCTAAAAGAGAGGCAGAGAGATGGAGGGCGATAGGGTTTTAGAGCAGGAGAGAGAGAGAGAGAGAGAGAGGGTGGATTGTTTAGTTGGGACTTCGTAGTGGTTTGTGTTTTGATTTTTGAAGTGAGAGAGGGATGGGAAATAGAGACGATTTTATAGCGCTGGTAGGGAGTGGATGGTAGTGGACTTCAGGCTCGGATCGGCAGGTTATTACGGAGATTGCCACTTGGTTTGAATTTGAAGATGAGGGAAAAAGTGTCATTTTCTTGGTTCGACTGTCCGATGATAGATGATAAATTTGTTTGTGAACCGGAAATGCGGCCCCAAAACGATCACAATGGTTTGGTTTTTTTTGTTGGTCAAATAATAGTCTGGTTTAAAAAGTTTTGACCAAACCTTAAAAGAATTCGGATGTCATACATCGGTCAATTATATAAATCATTCGGACATTGAATCAATTAGTTGGTGCAATTTAGATCAATGGGTACTTGTTTATCATGAATTTAGGAGGACTCCAACCAAAATATGACAATTTTACATTATCAAAATTGAAATTTAAGTAAGTTCAAACATTTGAACTTGTGCAAAAACATCGTCAATAAATTGATTTTAGTTTTTTTAATTATTCGGTTAATGACTACACATCTTATAATGCGATGACAAAAATTTATCTCGAATTTGTGTGCAGAGATAGCTTCAAGAGTAAATTCTAGTAATTTTATAACATTTGTGTGGGTAAAAATGTAAGCAAATGCTACATATCGGTAATAGCGGCAATTAATCCAAATTATATAGAAACAAAATTAATTGTTCAAGAAGAAATGGTAATTCTAGAAAACGAAAAAAAACAATATGAATCGGACTTAGGTGTATACATGTATTTAGGTGTGACACCTCCCCAAGTGGAGATAAAAAAAAATCAAGGGCGGATGCAAGGATTGAGAAATATAGTCCGCCAATCCCCCCCCTCCCCCTATTTCATTTTTAAACATTTATTATGTATCATAAGATTTTAAGTATTTTAGCTTGAATTTTACTTGCATACATTATACCATATACATATTATTATGAAAGACACTATATGTTATGTTCATATATTATATTATTGGTTCAACATATTTTTCACTGGTGACAAAAAAATTAAAATTTTATTGATAGAGATGGGGAACCCGACACACAATGTAGAATCGGATTCCCCGGTTGGTTGGGAAATGACCTACCTATGGGCATGAAACAAAGATGATGATAGGAAATTGTTGCTGGCAAACTGACCCTTTTCCGCTCCATTTATATTCGGCCCATGGGCTTTTAAAGACATAAGTTTATTCGGCCCATCAGCCCAACAATACTTTATATGTATCATTGATTTGCCAAACTATTGGCCCAATAAACAACTTTTTTGCAATTTTAGACCAAAGCCTCTCATAAGAATTCGGGCTCATTTAAGAGTGATTTTGGATATGCCAATAATCATTTTTATTGAGAATATTTTTCCCATATAATTACTTTAAGTGGTTTTAAGTGATTTTATGGAGAACAGGGACGGATCCAAGATTTCAAAATAGGGTGGGCTAAATTTACCTTACATACAAACCTATTAAGTCCATCTCTAATGCTAGATAACTTAAACCCAAGATTTCTCGATCTAAAATAAAACTATTCATGTATATCTCATACTCAACTTTATTAATTGTTTAAAAATGATTTAACTCTAAAATATTTTTATTTTTTTATATATAATTGTAATTTATTTTCTTGAACATTTAACTTAAACAAAATTCAAATTTGAGAAACAAAATTTTGATTTATAAATGGTATAAGGAGATAAAAGATAACATTTATCACCTCTAAAAAAATATAACATTTATTAACCAAGGTGGTTGGTGTGAGTGGTCCGGCACTCTCATTCCTTAAGAGAGGTCAGGGGTTCAATTCCTGCTATCGTATGAAGTCACCACTTTGGCCAGCACTTTACTCCTTACGGGCCGATCCGGTGTGAGCGGGGATTAGTCTGGGTTGTCGTTAAGGCTTAAAGGTGCCACCCATAGTTGGAACCCATCCAGGACCACCTCGTGGTTCAGACCAAAAAAAAAAAAAAAAAAAATCTACGCAAGGGGGTATAGCCCATGTTAACCAAAGGGACGGTCTGTCCTTGATGGAGAAGCACATAAGAAGTGCTTCTCCCCCATAATCACTTCAATTTACTGAAAGTGATTATGCGTAAAAGCACCTAGGAGGTATTTCTCACAAAAATGGCATATCTAGAAAACAAATATGTAAAGCCTAGAGAGCAAGAGCATCTACAGTTGGGGGGGGGGGGGTGTGTAAATTCGGGGATGTAAAGCCACTTTTACATCTCCTTTACACCTCCGGGGGGTGTAAATATGTTTTTTGCTCCAGTGGGGGGTGTAAATTCGGGGGGTGTAGTCGTGGGTCCCAACCTTTTATGTTGACTTTTCTTCATTTTTCTTCTCTTTTCTCAGGTGCGTCCCGCCTGCAAGGGATGTAAAAATGGATGTAAATATACATTTTATTTTACATCCCCATGGTGGTGATGTATATTTACATCCATTTACATCCATTTATATCTCACCATTGGAGACCATTCCGGTGACTCAGGGTGTATATTTAATATACACCCCCACTGTGGATGCTCTAAGAACAAAGCACAGGTAGGTGGAAATGAAAGAGGGGACCAAATGTGGGGTCCAAACACAATCTTTGAATCCAGACACACCAAAGCAAAAGTAGCAAAGTTTGGGAATTTGGATCCACACTAGATTCCATTTCTATGATTTTTCATAGACCGAAGGCAAGCTCACACCTACCACACACACTTTTGTGCCAATGCCAACAAATATCTCTACTGATTGCATGGCTTGTGGGATTTTAGACCTTAGGTATTGGGTGGTGGGGCAGACTGACCAAAAATAATGGAAACCCTCTATCTACATTACGAGTGAAACCATCGTGACGCCGGATCGCACAGATGACGTGATTTGACCTCCTCACCCAAAACGTTTTCCAACCCTAGACCGGTTGAGTTTTGCTTGAATTGGAGTTGGGCCTTAGCCCTTTTTAGGAGCTTGGGATTGATTATTTTTCCTTTTTTGATCAATAACAGGTGGCGTCAAGGGGATGTTGACAATTGTAAAGCATGTCCAAAGCAAAATGCTGGCTGTGTCCTCCATTTTTTTAATGTAAAACAAAAGGAGGGGAATATATATCAACATCAAAATCAATCATATTTTAAAATGAGAAAAGAAACCTATCAAATGAATAAAAGCTCAATTTTTTATTATTAAAAAGGTACCAACTAGACTATCACAAGTTCACAACAACCCCACAACTGGATTAACCTCAACTAACCTACCACTTTCACATCTTCATTTGGGAAATTAATTAAAGTTTAAATCAATTCCCAATTGAAAGAAAGGGAACAAAACAGAAAAGAAAAGTTCAATGGGGTGGCAGGTGAGGACATCAACTTCCATGATCAGGTACAGCGCGTTACCGCCGAGACGCGCTGCGCTTGGCCGTGTTGGATGCACCGACACGTGGCTTCTTTGAGGACGTCGGATCCATGTCGCTGAAGTCGAATCCCATCCCATCTCCACCACCGACCATGTCGGCGAACATCTTCTGGAGGTCTTCGAAACTGTTTCCCTAAAATCATTTTTATGGACCCAAAAATATCAATGCAACTGATATTTACCATTTTACCCTTGACAATTACGTGTAAGGTAAGTAAATATCCCTACCTCGTCCTTCACATTGTTCATCATGGACAGCATCTCTTGCATGAAATCCGTAAATTCCTGCCGACAAATTTACATCATTTAGGTACATAAAAGGAAATAACCAATTAGGTTAAAAAAGAGAGTGACGTCACCAAGGCAATCATTCACCGTACGATGTCGTTTTGGAAGTGTGTATATATTTTTTTACTTTAAAAAAAACACACACACACGCATTATGTACGGTGAACAATTTGGCCTTGTCAGAGGATGAAGAAGAGATTACGGACTTGGTCTTCTTCTTCAAGAGGGTCGTAGAGGCCGGCGTCGTAAATTGATCTCTTCGCCTGATCCGAGAGAACTGCGGAGACCAAATCGTTAGCGCAAACACCGGGAAAATTAAGGTTATCATGCTTTTAATTGACTAACGACGTCGTTATAGTGATAATGTTACCCGAGTAAGCTTCCTGGATCTGCTGAAACCGCCGCTTGGCTTCTCCGGCCACCGCTTGGTTCCGAGCCCTGTCTGGGTGACATTTCTTCAAAACACGAAAATAAACAATAATAAAATCAAAAACAGAGGACCAGCAAGAAGGAGAATAATTGAAGAAACGCGATATCAAAGAAAGAAGAGGATGATGAGGGGGAACGAGAAACGACGGTGTTTGAGCGTAATTAATTTTACCAGAGCGAGCTTGCGATATGCGGTACGGATATCCGAGAAGGAGGCGTCCCTGCGAATCCCGAGGACGGCGTAGTAGCAAGATCCGCCGTTGGAACCTCCCTCCCTATCCATCACTCACACACCCGACAAAACCCTCAATCCACCCAACACCACAAAAAATAGAAAGTAAGAAAAATACAGAGCCTTCAAAGATAAAGCAAAAGCTTTAATTATAGCAGCAAGCTTCTCTCACACCATGGAGAACCAGAGGCAACGAGCAGACACAGAGCCACAGAGGAATGTCTGTGAGCCTTTCACAGGGAAAAAGAATAGAGAGGCCCTGTGCGTTTGTCTCGGTTTCGTTTGTTTCTTTTTTATTTTTTGGGTGGCGTTTATGTTCGGAAACAGAGAAAATATCTTCTCCCTGATACGAAGGGGGGAAACTTCGAGAGATTTCTTTCCATCCGTGCAATATGACTCGCCCGCCGGGTGGCTGGCTAGATATTTTATTGGGAACATTCAGAGAAGGGCCCGTGGTTAGATGAAATTACGGGATTTACCATTGGGCCTTGTTCCAGGTCTGGCCATATGGGCTTCTTAACTGTCCATCCTTGCAAGTCACATTTTTTTTTTTGAGAGAATAGCGATAGAATTTTATTGATAGGATAAGACGTAACTAGTACAAAAAACCGGGCAATGTCGTCGGGGATTAGGCGAGTTTCTCTACACATACGGGCTCGGTCGTCGGACTAACTGAGTCACATTTGAAAAACAAGGGAAAATGGAATATAATGAATATTTTGGAGTGCCAATGACATAATTTTTAGGTAACTTATCACCGGAGTGAGTGATTTCATTGATGGAAGTTTTATTCTCTGTTAAGCCGGATGACACGTGTAATGTTAACTTTTGGGATTTCTAATTGTCATGTGAACATGAAATAGTAAGAACTGAAGGAGAAAATTATTCCAACCGAGCTCTTATTACCACATACATTATATAAAGTAACTGAGATCTCAAAAGGAATTGTTTGCTAAATTCCACCTACATCATAGACAGTAACTTTTTGATCCATGTCAAATGACTCCCTTATTATTTGGGGAAAATTTCACGAAATGCCGACAATCTTTATATTATTAACTGGAAAAACAAAACTATCGTGACAGAGTGCTAGAAATATCAACACCCTTGAAAAAAACAAAATTGGCAAAATATTGTGGATAATTTCGAAATTTCGGACCATGCCTCACATTGAAAACAATGTAACAATTGATTTTTCTGGATTGAGCTTACTTGTGAGACTGAAACTGAAACTGGAAAGGTTTTATTCTGTAACTTTCAGAAGCCACTTATACATGGGTCATTTGAACACTCTGTACACTATGGCCAAATAACTACAACAAAAGAGAAACCCCCTCCCCCCTTTTGCACATTTATACACAAAGGGAGGAAAAACTGCAGGAAAATAAATCTGTGAACTAAAGCTTAGCACATCTAGGACTAGGAGAAGCTTACCTCTTACTATTTAGGTACTTGCTCTAACTAGTGCATACAGAGGCCAAATTAACAAGCTAAAGAAAAACTATGAGACTACATTAGTCTAGTAGTCCAAGTACAGAGGCCTTGCCATCCTTTTAGCAGCCACATCCCGTCTGACCGAAACCCACCATTTAATGGCGGCACGAAGCTTGCACCAGCATGCCTTGGGTTTTCTTGTCCCTGAATTATGTACAAGACCAGAAATGTGTGGGAAATGGCCGGCTTCTGTTCCGTTACTTGAAGAACCAAAGCAAAAACTGTTTGCTTGTCCCCATATTACATTTGTACTTGTAGGAGACCAAGTTGATGCTTGGACCTGGAAAAGGTTCTCTGTGCTTAAATGAGCACTTGGAACAATTGGCGCTTGAAAACCATTGAGCGGCGGCCAACTGCTTTCTCCATTGTAGTGCAGGGAGTTAAAATCCTCCATCGAAAAGCTGTTTCGTAGCGCTGGAGGGAACGCTTGCATTGGATGACTAGCCTGTGCTAGAGACACCACTAAATGATTGCTAACTTCTGGTTGATAGGTTGATGCTTGGTTGAAACCTAGTTGCATTGAGGGTTCATCTGTGCAAATTACTTGGTTTCAGGTACTTGGGAAAAGCATAATCTTGAGTAGGGAAATTATAATGGCAAAACTAGAAAACCAGCAAGCAACCATGTCATGATTTCAAGTATATTTACAAGGCTATTTCATGTGCTTTGAAATATGAAATTGACCTAGTCTATAACCCAAGAGCAACTTAACACAGTTGGAATGTATTCCTTAAGTTAACACCAACCTCTTATCATGTGAAGGCCATAATGTTCAAAACTTTACTACCAATATGTACATAAGCATTCAAACACTACAGGCAAACAGGATATAATACCATTTTACACAATATAACATTTTACCTAGCTGTGTGAATTGCAATTCAATTTGTTGCAGATCTGGATTTGGGACATTGAATGACTCAGCTTGTAGACTTGACAAAGGCCTTGAAGGGGCAAATATCGAAGTATCCACGGGGACTATATCTCTTACATTTCTGTAAGCATGCTGCTTCAAATTTTCCACCAGATTCTGCCAATAGAACCAGGGAGCTCATCAGTTTCTCATCCTAAGGTATATATTAAAAAACAAGAGAGACGAAGAGCAACAGTGGTAATGATATGGTAGAGAAACGTTAGGCACAAAGTCATAGCAACCAACAAATGACAGCAGATCAAGAATAAGTGTGAGATATTAAAAAATAGGATTAGCTCCAAAATGTGTATGCATACCGTCTGAAGTGGGGTGAGTTCATCCAGAGAACAGTATTGGCCATTAACCATTGCTCCCACAACCTTGTAGATGGAGTCGAACAGGAGACTTACATCTTGCTCAGTTCTATGATAGGCATAGAACTTGTGATCATCTATCTCACAAGCCTTAGCATGTTCAATGATTGTATCCCATGTCCTGTTCGAGATCCCTTCAAAAATCTGCATTTTCGCAGCAGAAAATTAGATGGATGATCAAACTACATAAGTCACTATAGACTCATTATCTAGCAGAACCTTACATTCCGTAGCCAGGATGGATCTTTCACGTATGACTGCAGGAAGTCCTTCACAGTGTTAATTCCGAAACGAGATAATCTCTTGTGGAAGGCGCCATCTTTTGCTATCTTTTCCAGGCGCCATATCTCATCACTTAAGGATGGAGGGTGGTGTTTCCTATACACTGAATCAACATTTTCTTTGTCATTTTCATTTAGACTGAAATTGTTACTATAAAGCACACCACAAGCAAATAATGAAAGAGATGGTTAGTGAGTTAAGTTTCTTGAACTTACACTCTCCACGGTGATCCTTTACCACGAAAGGTTCACTTCTAGCTTCTCTAATTCGCACTTCACTAGGAGCTTTGGCTACAACCCTAGCTGCTAATCTGAACTTCCGGCATCTTATCCAGCTTGAGTTGTCAGTGAAGACAACATCACCAAGAGAACCAACTCCGTCTCTCAGTGTAATGTTGATTTCACCAGTCACCAGTGGCCTTTTGCCTTCTCTTTCGCGCACAACATAGTTATTGAATTCTTTCTCGGTCCAATCCTCTTGATCATCAGACCCAAATTCACCATTGAGGACCAGAAGTTCAATCTTTATTGAAGATAGGGGACTGGAATGGACTATACCATTAGTACTGGCATCAATCAGTGTAATTTGAAGAGGTGTGCCATCCTCTGCTTCCACCCTACTGCCTGTAAATATGGTAGACGGCAGTTTATTGGTAAAACGCAACTGCAAGCCTCTTCCTCCAGATGTACTTCCACTTTCAAGTGTGGGCCTGTTACAAAATTAACAACAAATCCCAAACTCTTGTCAGGAAGCTTTGAGGATTAAGAGAAGATTATAATTGTCAGATAAATGAAACAATTTAGTGCAGGTTTTCTAAGGCAATAAATATTTGACTTGAAAAGCTAACCTTGGAGATGCCTTAAAGAAGGGAATGATCACACGTTCGACCTCCTCTCGTACCTATATGACACAAATTTGAAGTGGTTCGTTATGAATTGTCACAACCCGAAAACATTCGCATAACATATCTTCTAACTGAAGTCTACAAAGCAAAACAGTTTTAAAATATATGTTCTTTTTGGGAAGGCTAATGGCATATCAAACCTAACAGTCAATAAGAGTTTCCTTGTAGTAGTTAATTAAGCAGGGTCTTCTTTTTTGGTCAAGAACTGGGTCTTCCTAATCAAAGTCAATAAAACTGAGAAAGCATAGCAATGAAGAAACCATGAAAATGGGATTTTGTTCCTTTTACAGAGCAAGTGCAAGACATAAATAAAGCATGGCAATGATAATTACTGTTAAACAGTTCAACTTTTGCAGATCAACTTCGTATTGACAAATAAGGGAGATTCGAATCTAACCACTCTCCGAAAGAAGTGTTCCCATTCGACTTGGTTCAGTGTCACATCTCTCATCACATCTCTAACAACACTGCACAAATATCACAAAACTCATAGTCAGAAACCAACGTCATCACCCAGAAAGCACAAAACAAAGTACCAACTTGTACTCAAACTAAACCACCCACTTCTTGAAAGTAGGCCTGCGTTTCGATTCTGGAACCGGAAATTCGAAGTCCTCACCACCCTCCTCATGAAAATGCCTCTTAGGTACCATCAAAAACCCAACAACTAAATTTTCTCCAACCACCAAACAACAGCAACAAGTTGTTCTCTCAAAAGCTCACAAGGATTTTAAACAAGCGAAGCGCATGTAACCAAAACAATCAAACTAAGTGGCTTTAAATACAAGCTGAGATTGACCCTTTAAATGGACAGAACAGAAAGAAGGTACAAGGAAGGTTCATAATCGTAACAAGAAACACGCTAACCATGAAAGTCAAGCAGAGATGAGCTCATACTAAAAACCAAAAAGAACCCAAAATCTGTATTACGATATTAATATTTTTGGATATTACAAAGTGGCCTGAGCTATATAGGATTGATCGATGACTGTCTGTACTTTTGTCTCATTTTTAAAGAAAAAAAGAACAAATTCAAGATTCTCAAGCATTGGAATTTAAGGCGATAACTATCAGACGCGTCGTGAATGAAAAGTACTCAAAAACAGTTTAGTGCCATGAGATACGTGACAAAGAAAGTCAGTGACAAAAAAAAATTTAAAATCCACGTGGATAGACATTAGACAACGCGTGTTAGAGAGTAGTATAGACGATGATATGAAGGTTGCAAGAAGGTGCAGACAATATGTTGATTTTCCATACATACGCGTTTGTTTTGTTTATGTTTGTGACAGCATCAAAGATTGTGGTTTTAAACAGAACCCATTTCTCTGAAATTTGATCCGAAATTTCATTTGAATTTCCATGCAAAGTCCTGGCTAGAGCTGCAGCTTATATATACAACAGTAGCTCGTAGTTACATTTTGGTCACTCAAGTATACCCGTAGTTACAGTTTGGTCACTCAATTCAATTATTAGTTGCATAGGTCACTCAAGTAGGTGTTTTGTTGCACCATTAGTCCTTCCGTCAAATCTGTGACTTTTTCTGTTTAAAATGATGACGTGACAAGCATCTCTTAGATTATTGATGGGCAAATGTGACTTTTTAGTTAGGATTATTTGTAGAAATAATCCCTCAACTACACTCGGAGTCACATTTTGGTCACTCAACTCCAAAAATAGTTACAGAGGTCACTAAATTAGGTTGCAACTAATAATTGAATTGAGTGACTAAACTGTAACTACGTGTATAGTTGAGAGACCATGGCCGCGAATAACCCCATAATTTAAAATTATATTTGCAGCCCTGCAGCTTCCACTAACTTGACTATGTCACTATCTTTGTCTGCCCACCTGTAAAAGGGTTGATTTTTTATCTGAATATAAAGCAGAAAAGAGAAGCTGATGAAAGATAAAAAAAAACATAACTTCGGGTCTTTGAGTGAGGGACTGTTAGGTCACTTGACTGACTTCAACTTGGTTGGTGAGATTTGCATATTTTGCATGTTCTGCGAAATTTTCCGGGGTGTATACAGTTTTCTAGGAACCTATTTTCCGGGAAAATTCTGGGAACCTCTCTGGAGCTAGAGCATACACTCTTTTCTAAGTCTTCCTCGGACCCGGGAAGCATTTCTATTCTTACTGTTCTGAGTTCTGATGCAAGCAAGCATCAATACTGACTAAGCACATTTTAAAGTACTTCTTCAAGCACTTAAGCACAAAAATTATACTGTTTTAATATTCTAATAATGTTTTCTGCATTCTTTTGAGATATTTTATTGCTTAAGACTTCACATTTTTTTATATATGCAAACAAATATCATGTGCTAGCCCAAAAATAAAGAATTAAAAAGATGTTAGCTAAAAATCACATATAACAAAGACCCTTTAATAAGTCATCTCATTTAATTATCAGAATAGTCAAATGATGTTAATCGAATGATGAAGTGTATCCAATTCTAACTTTTAAGGATTTTTTGTAAGTGAGTGACTTTTATAGAGTTGATAAATTTGTAATGACTTTTATAGAGTTGACAAATTCTTAATGACTTTTACATACTTTATAAGGCTTAAATGCAAAAATAGTCCTTGTATTTTGTCACGTTGACCAATTTAATCCCTGTATTTTTAATTTGGCCAATTTGATCCCTGTGTTTAAGATTGTTAGTCAATATGGTTCATTCCTTAAATTGCCGTTAAATAAACATAAATGATCTTTTTTTTTTCTTTTTTTTTTTTTGTTGAAAACCTATAAACTTATTTGAAATTGGTTTTAAAAATGGGTAATGCTATGCTTACCACATAAATCTACCACATTTTAATACCATCTTACATGGCAGCTGATGTGGACAACCACCTCATTAAAATTATATTAGTTTTTTTTTTTTTTAAGGAGATAATATTTTCTATATTTTTCTTTAGTTAAAAATTAAAAAAAAAACTAAACTAATCTGACGGAGTGGTGGCAAAAGTCCGTGGTAAGCACCTGCGATGGGGAGGACTGGTGGAGGAAGGTTAAGCTAAACAGAAAAAGAATCTTAACCGTGAAGGAAGGAGTAGAGCGGTGGAATGGAGTCAAAAGTCTGGCGGAACAACGTCAGAAGTCTGGCGGAGCGGTGACAGAAGTCTGGCGAAGCACCTGCGATGGGGAGGAGTGGTGGCAGGAGTCCGACGAAGCACTGCGATAGGGAGGAGAGGAAGGAGGGAGAGAGAGAATTAGGGGAGGCAAAGAGACGTGTGAAAAGTTGTCGTAGGGTTTAGTTTAGTTTTTTTTTTAATTTTTAAATTTTTAACTAAAGAAAAATATAGAAAATATTATCTCCTTAAAAAAAAACCTAATATAATTTTAATGAGGTGGTTGTCCACATCAGCTGCCATGTAAGATGGTATTAAAATGTGGTAGATTTATGTGGTAAGCATAGCATTACCCTTTAAAAATTGAATTAATTTAAAAATATATTGAAACTTCATTAAAACCAAAACATAACATTAGGAATATAAAAAAAAACAGGATGGGCATAATCAGGGAGGGGGAGAGGCTGCTCAGCGATTGGGGGAGGGGGAGTGGGGCGACGACCAGAGTGGGCTTAGAGGATCTGGGTGGCACTGCTGGGGATGGGACAAATGGCCAGGGAATGGTGGCGTTGGGGAAGATCTTGTTGGGACATGGTCGAGAGGTAGGGGTTGCTTGAGAGAGAGAGAGAGAGAGAGCTCAGGGGTGGGGAGGATTCGTGTTCAGGAGGTGGGTGTGGTTAGGGGAGTTGGGGCCTTTGGGTCTGGCTGCGGAAAGTAGTTGGGTGAAAGAGAGAAGAGAGAAGAGAGAAGGGTGGTGGGGGTGACGGCTAGATTGGATGGTGGTATCATCCTTTGATTTTAATTTCTTTTAGTTTTAGATCTTTTTTTTTTTTTTTTTTTTTTGTGGTAACAAGGGAACTAAGAGCCCAGAACAACATTTTAGATCTTATTTAATTATCTATTTGTAAATTGAATTCAAATATATCTATTTTTTATTAATATTTAAACAGTTTTAACATTTTTTTAACATAAATTTAACAGATTGGATCACATTGGCTAATAGTCCTAAACACAGGGATCAAATTAGCCAAATTGAAAACACATGGATTAAATTGGCCAACGTGATAAAACACAGGGACTATTTTAACATTTAAGCCTTATAAATTTAAGTTATATACTTTCATATACTTTTATCATAGAGTTTTACATACTTTTATCTACTTTTTTTAATATTTATTTTATAAATAGTATTTATTTTTTTAATATTTATCATAGAGTAGTATAATGAAAAAAGAAATTGATTCTAATATTTATGTTTTGTATGGTGAATTAACTAGTCCGCATATGGAACAAGTAGCAAAAAAAAAAAAAAAAGGATACAATTGTGTAAAAGTAAAGAAATATTTTTCCATGTCTAAGAACTTTTCACTTGAGAACAGTCAAGTATGGAGAAAATAAGGTTGCAACTTTTGGATGCAACTCAAATATAAGGTGTGCCATCAATATTATGGATTTAATTAGTTTAGTTTGTAGAGCTGGGTCTTGGGGAAGAAGGGACAAATTATTCGATTGTTGGAACGAAGTTGAGATCCTCAAGACTTTCTAGAAGTATACCTTATCTGGGTGAGAGATACAAGTGAAGTGGCATGGTGATAGAGCCAAGCCAAATAACATCACCATAATGTGGGGTTAGCTGTAAACCCCGGGATGCTAAGAGCTAATTTGTAGTTGGAGCAATTGTTTAAAGCATTGAAAAGAAAAAAACAAGCAAGAAACAACTCATCATCATAACAATTCCTAGGACAGATAATTGAAGCCAAAAACAAAATCAAATTGGCTATATAGGTAGGCCATCTCTTGATAGTACACCGACCAAAGAAGGAGGGGCTCTAGAGACCCAAACATGATGGCACACCCTCGCAATGCCCAAAGCTGCAGCATGATCGAATTCATTGATAAAGTCTTGGGTAAATTAGCAAGACTTTTGGTGTCAAGAATTAGGCTTGAAAGTATTGAAAAGTCATTCTTTTAATAAAGTTTTCAAAAGTCATTAATTTTTTGAATACCACAAAACTTTTAAAGACTTTTTAAAATCACAATTAAATAACACTAAATTTTTAAAGACTATTTAAATGTCATAATTGAATACCTCTAGACTTTTAAACTCATTAAAAGTATTTAAAAGTTAAAATTGAATACACCCCTAAGCACACACATAATTTTTAGAGCTTAAAAAATAAGAATTTACATCAGTAAAAAAAGAAAGAAAGAGGCTTTTCTGAATTCTCATCTTGTAAACGCAGAGCAGAGAGTCATACCTGGAAATCGATCCAGCAAATTTTGCCTCCAAATCAAAATCACCAAAATCCCAGATATCAATTTCCAAAAGAAATGGCCTCTGCTACCACAGACCCACCAACCCTTTCAACACTCTTTGCAGCCATTGACATGGGCACAAATTCGTTCAAGATGCTCATAGTTCGTGCATACCCAAATGGCAAATTCTTCACCATAGACCAATTCAAAGAGCCTGTGGTTCTTGGCCGTGATACCAGCACATCATCAACAACAACCCCTTTTACACTTTCACATCACTCCCAGCTCCTTGCCCTTGAAGCCCTTAAAAGATTTCAGAACATCTTGAAATCCTACAAAATCAACAAAACCCATGTCCGCTGTGTTGCCACTGCAGCTGTACGTGAAGCTGTGAACAAAGTTGGGTTTTTGAAATGTGTAAGGGAAGAGGTTGGTTTAGAGATAGATGTGTTGCCTGGTGAACAGGAAGCTAGGCTTGAGTATCTGGGTATGCTTCAGTTTTTTCCAATATATGAGAAATTGGTGCTGGGTGTGGATATTGGAGGTGGGTCTACTGAGTTTGTAATTGGGAAGCAAGGAAAAGTCATTTTTGGTGCTTCATTGAAGCTGGGACATGTGAATTTGACCCAAAAGTTTGGGAACAATGAAGAAAATGTTGCGCATATGAGGGAGCACATTAGATTGGTTGTTCAAGAATCTGGGTTGGTTGACAAGATTAAAGATTGTGGCTTTGAGGCTGTTGTTGGATCTTCGGGTACTATAAAGGCAATTGAAAAAGCATCCCTTTATGGGTATGCCAATGTGAGCAATATGCTCCAGGTCGGGATTATGGTTTCTTTTGGGGACAGTAAGAGGGATTGGAAGTTAAGTAGAGGAGAACTGAAGGGTGTTGTTGAGAGTTTATGTGGTGGAGGAGAGGCAGAGAAGAATAGGAGGGAGAAGTTCTTTAAAATGCGGTCCGAGTTTATCGTTGCCGGGGCTGTGCTATTGGAGGAGATATTTGAGGTACTTGGCATTGAGGAAATGGAGGTTTCTGGGTATGCATTGGCAGAAGGTGTTATTGCAGAAACTTTAGCTAAGGTTAATGATTATGATTTGAATGCCAATGCAAAGTGGTCGTCTATTGTGCGGCTCGCAATGAGATTTAATAGCAACAAGAGGATGAGAGCGGCTTCTCAGTGTGCTAGCATTGCAAAGGTATTCGGTGAATTTCTTATTTTGAATTTTTTCTAAGTATCTGTGATTTAACCAGAAGCGAGTGCAACATCTAGTGTTTTGAGGAGATGATTTTTGCAGGAAATTTTTGAATGTTTAAGAAAATGTGATGAACTTGCTGGCAATCAAGTTGCTGTCTCCCTAGATGACAAGGATCTTGAGTATCTTGAAGCATCATGTTTGCTTCACAATATTGGGCTTTCCATCGAGAAAAAGGGTTACCATAAGCATTCTTATTCTATTATCATGGTAATGTTTTTTTTTTCCTCTTAATAATTCAATAAACGTGCATTGAGAATCAGCTGGAAACATTCTGCACGTGTAAAATAAAACTTGAAGTTCTATTTAATTATTAATCTTTGATGAGCTAAATCTTTTTAGTGTAGAATGGTGGCCATCTTCAAGGTTACAGTACTGAGGAGGTCAAGGTATGTCAAGTGTCTATTTGTGTGCTCTTTCCTGGTGCATACTTTGTATAGTCACTATAGTGATAATCAATTAGTGAATCTACAGCTGATAGCACTACTTGCAAGACACCACAGGAAGAAATTACCAAACTTTGGTCATGTTTCCTTTAAGGAGTTTCCAATAGAGGTAGTGTCTTTTTAAACACATCCAATATTTTGAGAACTATACTTATTTGTGCTTTTATGTTTATTTCTGCATACTTTCTTTTTACTTTCAGGTAAAAAAGAAATTCAGATTTCTATGTGCAATTATCCGTATTTCAGTTGCACTGCAACAACATCGACGCATTGATTTCCAACAAATAGAATTTTCACACTCTTACGAAGGTTTTAAACTGGTATTCTCCAATCTAGTTTTCAATCAAACTTTCCCTCCTAAAGTAGGGTTCTTTTTCTTAGCATTTGTAAATTGTTTTTTATAAAACTACATAGAGTTAAACATATCCTGTACTATTAACAGTAGAGTAGTATTTTTATTGCTTTTTTAAAAGAAAATTAGTGATATTTGCATATGCTTACAACTTCTTGTGCCCAAGGGGGAAAAGAAAGCCTTGGTTGTTGTTATTGTATTCTTCCAAATTGATGATACAAAGCAGAACTTTCATCTTAAGTTCTGCAGTTAAGCAGACCATTGGACTGGTGAGAATATCATAATGGTAGGGACATCAATATATCCAATGCATTTTAACTATCACATAAGCTTGTTTGGTCTATATGCTCTGCATTTGCTTTGTAATTTTCCCCCACTGAATGTGTAGAGGCTATAAAATATAATACCAAGATTGCATCTATCATAGCTTATTTACTAACTTAAATATTGAGAGCTGCTTAAGGCAACTAACTCATGCAATTTCTTTTGTTTTTAGGCATGCGGTGGTGTAAAAGTTCAAAATTCCCCACCTTGCATTCTAGAGCCTTTAGCTGAGGATATTGGAGATGACCTAAGGCAAGAGTTAGAACACTTTAAGATGGTAATTTCTTTTTTTAAAAATTCCCTATTATTATTATTAAATTTTCTTATCTAACTGTATTTTCTTCAATACGATAAAATATTTTCTTCAATACGATAAAAGATGGACTTATATTTGTTGCCTTCAGGTATTCCATGAAGAACTACTCCTCCTTGTTCCTTCAAGTGTTTCAGGATGAT
This sequence comes from Prunus avium, assembly GCF_965620075.1. Taxonomy (NCBI): domain Eukaryota; kingdom Viridiplantae; phylum Streptophyta; class Magnoliopsida; order Rosales; family Rosaceae; genus Prunus; species Prunus avium. The sequence goes on from NC_142289.1 coordinate 2,926,551, forward strand.
CTGAGAGATAAGGATATTTTCACACAAGGTGTCACTTGATATGTCTTGAAAAAGTTCATATAACCCATAAATTCAGCATATACAAGGTTCCATGCTGTCTAGATCATAACACCTGTTATTCCTTTTGCAATGCCGCTTTCATATTTGATAAGTGATATGAGCAGTTCATGCCGTACAATTTTAGTAATCTGATAGTATTAGTATATCACACTTTTTGATTAAGAGAATGTACAGGCTTTGGCATGGAAGGACAGTCATGTTGCCCAAGTTGCAGGATAGCTCGTGTGAACCATTGATGTGGAGCTCATGGGTTGAATTGTGGTGTTGATACAGACTCATTTGTCCCAGACGATGTGGTTCAACTGAAACAGAGCACAAGCTGGAGAATTGGAGGTATTGTCCATTAAATTGTAATAGTTTTAATCTCAGAATTTCAATGTGTAACAGAAAGAGTTGTATGTCCTTTTAGTCTATAACAGATAAAATTTACGTACAAGCAAAAGGGAAAGATAAATGAAAATCTTGGATCTTTTTTTATTTTTCTGCTGGGTTGCAAGGATGTGAAATACAATGGTTCAGTTGCCATATGCTTATTGGGTACTCATTTGAGTTGAGACTTATCACCCAAGTTCCTTCCCCCCTCCTTTCTCTTTCTTCCCTCTCTTGCTGATCCCACATATTCACAGAAGGCAAAAGAAAAATGTGTGATCTAGTAAAGTCAAAACGCTGAAGGCATATTATTACCATGGAAAATAGTATCATCTGTTAGGCAATAATATGAGTTTCTTTGGTTTTCTGTTAATTTCTCCAAGGAGAGGCAAACTAGTATTTGTCACAACCTACAGAGTGGTCTGATGAGATGGAATGGATGTATAGAGCAGGCTTGGTCTTCCAGATTCTGAACATGATATTTGGAATTGAAACCCATGATATCTGGTTGGCCTAAAAGCTATGAACATGTGCTTTTGACATTCTAATTTAGGTGAAGGTTGTTTTCATCACCAAATTACTCAACGTGGTAGTAACTTTTAGCTGTCCTATTCATTTTCAACGATAGGAGAAGGATTTATCATAGACGTCAAGTACAAGTAGCAAGTAGGGTCACTGATGGCACATCATTTACATTTACATGTCCTTTTGTCTTGTTCCAAATTGAATACCAACCATAGTGTGTGAAATAGGGAGACCCACATCACCAAACTTGCGACTTAACCCTAATCATAATGCATATTGCATATTGCATATTGCATAATGCAGTTGGATGGAGGACAATTGTCAATTGAATTGAGTGTAGAACAGATCTAGACAGAAGGGTACATACACAAGCTCTCTCTAGCTTAGTCCAACACATAGTATGAAACTTGCCTCCACCGTATACGTTGGTTAGCTCAACCTACTTAGGATTACGGTCGGAGCAGGTGTAACTAGTTGTATGCAATCGATGATATGGAAGTTTTTCTCCCTGAACTAGAACTAGAACTAGAACTAGGTTCATTCCCTTCAAGTTAGAATGAGTTCAAACTCAAACAGTCACTAAGTAATTTTATACTTTCTCTAATCTCCCTTATAATATTGGGATTAAACCCAATCAAGTTGGCATCCTTGTCCTCAAGTTATGGTGGTGTTCTTGTTTTCGCGATCTATAATCATGATAGGGTTTACAATGCACGTTGAGTAGCAAGTAGGGGTCATATCACTGAATGACTTAGCATAATCTAGTGCTACTTGTCTTGTCCTCCTGGATAAAAATTATCTTTGTATTGAAAAACATATGTGGACAGTGACTAAAGGCAGTGCATGATAACATGAACAAAAGCAAAAAGTTTCCTACGGTGTCACCTAGGGCATAGCATAAACAGTACAATGAAGTAGACAGGTTAACAAAATATTTGTCTTAATGAAAGATGAATTTTATATCATGTCATCTCCACCACCAATTTGGGCACCCCATCAGCTTCCTGAATTGGTTTGTTTATAATAGTTTCAGAAAGTTCATCATTTTTCTTTCTGACCACACATGGCTAAATGACAGTGACACCATTTCTTGATTCATATTGCATCTAATTGTGCAAAAACCCATCGATGTGGAGTACACCAACTTGATCAATTATATGAATATAGCATAAGATAATGATAGATTCTAAGGTTGAAGTATTAGATTAATGTTACTTTATAGTTTGTATTCACAAATTTATATCATACGACTTGATTTTGACACCACAACGAGTGACTTTCATAAACAATCACAAAATATGTTAGTTATGGCTTGTATGAGAATGCTTATGTTTATAAGCACTTTTTTAGAAGTGCTTCTATTAGAAGAATGTCAAAAATTTATTGAAAATCTAAATGCTACGTGAGGATGCATTGTGCTTTTTTATAAAGCGCTTTTGTGACTGTTAAGTACATACAAATGCTGTATTAAGTATTTTTGATTGTCAGAAAGCAATTTTAGCTCTTTCAGAAGCACTGCCAAACATACTCTTCGTGATTGCCAATCGTTGAACATAGTGGTTCAAAATAATCTTTAGATATTTATAAAAATACCCAATCCTACACATGTATTTATAAAAATACCCAAGCACTATTTAAACATAGAAACATACCCAAAATGGGTTTTGGGTATGTGTGTAATGATGGGTTTTGGGTATGTTTATAATGGGTTTTGAGTGTGTGTAATGATGAGTTTTAGGTATGTTTATAAAGTGTTTTGGGTGTTTGATATTTTTATAATTTCAGCCCCCATTTTGGGTATTTTAGTTAAACTCCCAATAATCTTCGTGATTGCCAATCGTTGAACACAGTGGTTCAAAATAATCTTAAAAGACTATGGTGTGAGTCACGTGATTGTGACCACTTTTATTAAAACGTTATATTATATGTAACTGACCAAATTTTATCTTCTTTTCTTGTTGTCCAGGCAGGCATCGTACGTGTACCTGATGTGTCAATGTGTCAAAGACGGTCCATCAACTCCATGCCTATGCGTCATACGACACGTGTCAGTATGTAACATCAAATGTATTGGGGGGCCCTCTTGGGACAAAGCCCAAAAGTCGAAAAGGGATGCTGATCTTTTTGAATAAAACTATGAAATTGCTGTTTTCTATTGCAGGCCGCAAATGCATAACGGTGAAAACTGAACTTTCAAAGCCTGTCACCAAAAGCTCTAAAGTCACATCCAAAAACACATTACATTTTTTACCAAAAGAAAAAACATTAAATTTGGTAAAAGCAGAGGAGGCATGAAACATTAGAATTTTGTTCAGATTTTTCATTTCATAAATTACTTTTTCTTTTTCTTTTCCTTAATCCAATAATGTTTGGATATTCACAATTTCAGAGTTTACGATTACGTATTTACAAAATTTAAACAATTAAACGACATGTTTTCGACATATTTATAGTGTTAATATTGAATCAGTGGTCTCAGATTCGAACTTGTATAACACCTTAACAACGTGTGTGAAAAAAACTCATCTCTTTACTTAATTTTGGCAATAACAAAAAACTAATAAATATTTTATTTTATTTATATATTTCCAGTTTACCAACTATAGTTGAAGTTTAATTGGAGTCAATCTTATCCAGTTGCTGGTTCGTTCGATTATCTTTGCACTCATCGTGAGCATGATGCATGGTCCAAGCCCAGCGGGAAGTCCCATTTATACAAGGGAGTTTCACTAAAATACCCAAAATGGGGGCTGAAATTATAAAAATACCCAACATCCAAAACACTTTATAAACATACCCAAAACTCATTATTACACACACTCAAAACCCATTTATAAACATAAATGGAACCCATCATTACACACGTACCCAAAACCCATTTTGGGTATGTTTCTATGTTTAAATAGTGATTGGGTATTTTTATAAATACATGTCTAGGATTGGGTATTTTTATAAATATCTATTTATACAATAAGTAATGATGTCCTGCGACGCACCTGTATGCTCACTCATATAAGTGCAGAGTTTCATCAAATAGGCTATATATACTTTTTGGTGTTTTTTTAAAAATCTCTTTTAATCTTTTAACTCTATCAAATTTTACAATCTTTCAAATTCAACAAGAAGTTACACCAACCTTTTGCCCCCAATTGCTCTCTTAAACTCAATATGACATTTTTTCCCTTACCTTTTTTGTAATAACAAATTTGTGGAGAAAAACTTATATAAATCAATTTTTAAAGGCATGTTACAATTAAACGTTTCTATAATGATTACGTGTATTTTATATATACAACGGGCACACCATGTTCATATATATATATATATATATATATATATATATATATAATAATTATTACGTGACTGACAGACACACTAATGTGCATTTCATATTTTCAAATTGTATAATTATTATGTACCGGACAGACACACTATGTCTATTTTATATATGATCTCATTGAGCTGACCAAGTAAAAATAAATTAAAAAATTTATTAATATTATAAATAGGGTAAATTTCACTTTACTACTTGAGAGTTTCCCGAAAGACTTTACTACCCCGAAATTTGACACGAAATTACTTAGAAAATTGAAGAGATATGAAATGCCCTTGGCCACTCATCAAAAGAGTATGAAAAAAAATATTGTAACAAAAAAAAAAGAGTATGAAAACCGAGTGGATAGGATGTGCACAATAGCCAATCTTAGCATGGGCACTCTCGCACCAAATTACTCAGAGCAGGTGCCCTTGGTCCTCATCACGTTCCCTTTTTCCTTTCCAGGACAGCTGTGCTCAACGAATCACCTGGCGCATTATAGCATCCGCCACCACCAGCCTTTTAGAGAGAGATCCGTTTGCGACTTCGCATAAAATAAAAACTCTTTTTTTTATACCATTTTCGGAAAGAAAAAAAATCCAGTGGGCCAGCCCGTATTACAGTGCCTTCTGATTCTCTTTGACCTTTTTTCCTAAAAAAAAAAAAATTTGTGTAGCCAGTTCTCTATTCTCTATATATATAGCGTTGGGGCGAAAAATTAAGGAAGCTCGACGGCAGTTTACGGAGAGATAAAAACGGTAAGTTTCGGCAGGCACTGTTTGGTTGCTAAGAAAATTCCCAGTGTTTAACTTTCATTTTGCCATTTCTTTTTCTTCTTATGTTGTTAGAAACTAAACTTCTTTTCTGTTTAAAATAGTTTCTCTCTCTTATTATAGAAAATAGTTTTTTTTTTCTTTCTTTTTTTTCTCTGCCTCAATGGTCAATGCTTAATGCTTCCGTGTATGTTTGTGTGTGTTTTTTTTTTTGATATATAACATATGGGTTTGTGTTTCTGTATGTTTGTGTGATTTTTTCATAAATAACATATGGGTTTGTGTGATTTGTAATGCTTTGATCAATGCTTAATTGTAGTTCAGCTGCACTGTAAAAGAAGCTCTGTTCTCATTATAACTTGATGCTGTGCCATTTAAATGCTCTTTATATGACTAATTTTTTAGCGTTATACGAAGACATATCAGCTAGTTCTTGGATTATTTGTGCGCTATGCTACTTGTAGAGTCTCCGTTATGTTGATCATCGATTAAAAGGCCATGCTTGATTGTAAATAAAACTTATTTTCAGTCTCCAATTAATATGTTTTTTAAAATTAAGAAAGGAAATAAACTGCCTAGTTGGTAGTGTGCAGACTGTTTTTTTCTTAACTGGATTTTGTTTATTGACTAACCAACTGTTGTATCTTCACAGGGTTTGAGTAATGATAGATAACCTTGGCTTTGTCACTTGCATTTGAATGATCTATAAGAGACCAAGAGAGTAAGTTGTGGGGTCACAGTTGCTAGAATTTATTTATTGCATTGAAGTAGTCTTGGAAGTGATATGCGTTCTGTAACTCACTATTTCAGACTAATTTTGGTTCAGTTTCTGAGGACCATCACTGTTTCATTCTGGCATGGGATTGGAGGAAAGGGTCGACACACGTAACAAGCAAGGCAAATTTAATCAGACATCGACTATTTGCAAGCATGCTTTTTCTGACCTAACACATATTGCTCCATTGGTATTCATATACCTCTTGAAAGCGTGCTATTTCAATGGTAAGGGTAGTTTGCTGTCGATCATAATTAGTAATTTCGCTATCGATCACTAATTTCGCTGTCTTTAAGCATGATTCTGTTGTGATGAGAAACTTGATTCTAGCTTGTTTGCTATTGATAGTTTCACTTTCTGTAAGCATGATTCTATTGAGATGGGAAACTTGATTCTAGGTTGTTGTGCTTTTCATCACATGATGCTCATTTACTCAATCACTAATTGTTGCCTAATGTCACCTTCCTGTAGTGTATTAAACCATCAGTTAAAAACCATGCTGCCTTTGTTTTTAATAGTTATTTTTTTTAATGGACATTTGTTCAGTCATCTAATTGCTCAACAAAACTTCTGCCGCAAGGCGTTCTAGGCATACAGAGGCAAGATGCATATGGAAGTCTTAGTATTAGTAGTAGAACCAAATGTTCACTCTTACAGTCTACTCTGTCTGCCCTCAAAATAAATTGAAAATCCCTTGGCCCCCATGAGTGATGAAACATTTATGCCTTCTGGTTAGATCACCTTTAGATATGTAGGATGATTTTTGAAACTATTCTGCGGCCCAATCCTACAGAAGTTCCTTGGTACTCCTAGTTTGTTTAAAATATCTTATTTACTCAGCTTTTCTGCATGTATCTTGGAAGTAATTCTTCTTTTCTGCCTGTTCGTTTCCAATTGAAACGTGTATTAGGCACATATAAGGCAACTAAGAAGTTCCGAGTGCTTCAAGAACAGGTTCATCTAGTACTGCGCAATGATCCCCAACCTGGACCAGCTACTTTTGTTATTCAGTGCCTCTATGTCTTGCCTATATTTGATTTATACTCTGAAGGGTTCAGTCATTTGATTATATCTGCTCTTCGCCGTTTCCTGAAAATGGAAAATTCCACGTGGGACTCTTTAGAAGCAAAAGACCTGGCTTCCCAATTATTTATCGATATTGTTGGGGGCTCTGTCAATCATGATGAGAGGATAGTTGAGAAGATTCTTGAAGCTTTTGATATTCAGCTGGCAAACATTGATAAAGTAATGTGCCTGAGTGCAAAGAATGATTGCAGATTTGACACTGCAAAAAAGTTCATTGAGCAATATATATTTGGACTGAAAGAGTCTCAATCATATATGACTGCAGTTACTCTTTTAGAGCACTTCTCTATCCGCCAATCTGGCCAATCTTTTCTCCTTAGTATGATAGAAAGCAAACAATTGAAAGCAGCAGATAAGTGGGCAACATTCATGGGAAAGCCAATGTTATGCGTTCTTGTCCAGGAGTACTTTGACAGGAACATGCTAAAAAATGCTTATGAGATTATACAGAAAAACAATCTCCGACATGAATTTCCCAGTGTTTATCATAAGTACAAAGAAAGGTAATTTTAATTCATACTTCTGCCGAGTTACTGAAATAATTTCTTTCTTCCTATTATTTTCCTTCAATAAATTCTATATGTTAGTCTTAAATACTTTTATCTCCTTTGTTCCTCCCTGAAATTAAACTAGTAAGGATTATTCATCAAATTTCAGCTCACTAAAGAAGTTAGCAGAAAAAGGATGCTGGGATGTCGCAGAAGCAAGGACAAACAGTAATAGACAACTTCTTGAATATCTGGTATGTAGCTTTTGGCATAGATCACATTTCCTCAATCACTTATGTTTGTTATGTGTGAATATCCGGTTGAGTTATGCAATGTATGTATGCATATATGTAACATATACGTATGTGTGAATATATGCTTGGTTGCATTGATTTCATATTGAATGTTTTAGAAAACAAGAGATGTATGATTTATAGTGATGCATGACTTTATTATTTAAAGTAATTATACATATCTGGTATTGGAACCTAATTGCTTTTCTTTATTTTTTAAAGGTTTATTTAGCAATGGAGGCTGGTTACTCAGAAAAGGTTGATGAACTTTGTGATCGATACTCGCTTGAAGGTTTCTTGAATGCCAAAGGTACAATTAATGTTAATCCTTCATGTCATACTACTTGCACTTATTCTTATAAAATGATTTATCTAGAGTTAATCCAGTGAAGTTGTCAATCTTATCAATCTAAGCTTTTTTTCTTAATTACGCCTGTATTTTTGTTGTTTCTAGCAATTAAGGACAATGTATGAAATAAAAATTCAAAGTTGTAAATTTTTGTATAATCTTTTATACAGTACCCGAGGCAAGTCTTCTCCATAGTCGTTTTTTACATCTCAGTGAGCTGGTTGTAGAAGGCGTTGTTTGGGTTGATGAAGTCAATGCCTTGCACAATGCAACCTCTCATATTGAGGGATGCAAAGTTGTGGGTCTTGATTGTGAATGGAAACCGAACTATGTAAAAGGCAGCAAACCGAACAAGGTAATCAAAGCATCTTGATTTTCGTTCTTCTTTAGACTTTAGGGTTCTTTTTTTTTTTGGGTTCTCATATCTCCAAATACTTTGTTCGGTCCATAATAAAAATGATACTCTACTCAGATAACAATTTTCCTTTTGTGTCGACATGCTTTGTGTATATTGTTGAAGTGTTTCTCTCAACGTTTCAGGTTTCTATCATGCAAATTGCTTCTGATAAAATGGTTGTCATATTTGACTTGATCAAGTTATTTAATGACATCCCTGACGTTCTGGATGATTCCTTAACTCGCATTTTGCAATCTCCTAGGATTCTAAAACTCGGTATGAGAATTGTAATGCATTTGGTGAAGTATTGTTTCTTTACAATGCACATACATGATACATTCATGTGTACGTTTGTGTGGGTGGGTTGTGTGTGTCCACATCCCACCAACAAAACAAGGATGCACTTTTTTCCACCCTCTTTTGTTTTGAAAATGAAATAAGCTGGAAATTTTTGCCTAGAGAACTAACTTGCATGACTGTGAATTATGCTTCTTGTAGGCTATAATTTTCAATGTGATATGAAGCAGTTGGCTCATTCATATGAAGAGTTAGAGTGTTTCAAACACTATGAGATGCTACTGGACATCCAGAATGTATTCAAAGAACCTCGGGGTGGTTTGTCTGGGCTTGCAAAGGTAACAAAAGCATGAACATAGTACAATCTTTTCTATTCTTAGTACCCAATATTAACATAAGTTGTCGTGTGTACTCATGACTCTATCCATCTATCTATTTGCATAATAATACTCATTAGTTATGCACAACTTATTTGTGTATCATCAGAAAATACTGGGAGTTGGTTTGAACAAGACAAGAAGGAATAGCAATTGGGAGCAACGGCCTTTGACGCAGAATCAGGTAGTTTCTTGCTTTTTTGTACGTCTAGAGTTTACCATATGCGTACACTTGTCTTGTATGATCTATAAATCGCTTTGGGAGCACAGTGAAGGAGATATTTGAAATCCTCCTCCCATTGTTGAGGGAAACTAGAAGTTAACTTTTCCTGAGATGTCTGACCCTAGAAAGTGTCATATAGTAATTTTGAGTCAGAAAACTACTCAATTATGGTTGAAGTTTTAGGATCTGACAAGATGTAATGTTTGATCTGTACACCCAATAGTTTATTTCAAATAAACTAGTGCCATATTCTTGTGCAGCTGGAATACGCAGCTCTTGATGCCGCTGTTCTGATTCACATATTTCGCCATTTCCGTGGTCATTCTCAGACTGCTGAAGGGGAGGGGCATGGAAAACTTGAGTGGAAATCCTGCATTGTAAGCGCAGATACGAAAACTTTTCCAATTGACTGTAGCTGCCTGTTTAAAATGGTGTGGAAATTTATGCATGAATCTTTCTTCATTTAATCATTTCACATGTTGGGTTAATATACAGGTTTCCCACATGGACAACATCAAGAAGTCCAAGAAGGGCAGTAAAAAGGAGTCATCAGACGCTGAAACGAAGGAGGATCAGCAATTTAGTTAGCTGTGTAGTAATTCTCCCCTCTCCACAGCATTAGCTTGATATTATATGTAAATTTAACCATTAGGTCGAATGAGACCCTGTTTAACCATATAGATGATGGTCAATATATCATTTGCCTTAAATATAATCTCCCTTGCTGTTTAATATATTATGGAAGCCGTCTCAGGTTCGACTCGCCCTACCTAAAGCCCAAATATGTTCTTCGGCCCAATTTTATTTATGTGAATTGGGTCTAGGATCATCTTCATCTTCTATACCAATTGTGCACACCCACCTAACAACCCCAAAGAAAGCAACAAATTTTCAACAGATCGGAAATTTCAGATTAACTGTTAACTAATGTGATGAAGGAAGTGGGGTGTGCACGATTTATCTCATTAATTTTTTAACAGTAATACCGGTGGACCATCTAAATATACTTAGGTTGACATGGCACTGAAAACTGTGAACAACAACAAACCCTGGCCAACAAAAATCCAACCCAAAATTCTTGGTCTCTCCTGCCTTTCTCCAACAGAACAAAGAACACCACCTAATCACTTCTCATTGTTCTCAACCACCCTTTAATATATTTAAAATGTAAGGAAAAAAATCCTATTGAAGCACAAATTCAACCCGCCTCGGAGTGAGCTCTATCCCTCTCCCTCTCTCGGGTAATAGGGTGACAATAAATCTCTTCAGAGACAGAGAGGGGGAGAGAGATTGATGGAGGAAACTCGCTACCGCTCCCATACAGGAGCTGGCTGCTGGAACCTAGACATGGTGAACGCGAGGAGATTAAGCGAAAACCGGACAATGTACATGGGGAGGTCTCATTTGCATCCCTCATGGGCTCCCTATCCCATGAACACAAGACAACATGATATTCAATTACGCATTGGTGGGAAGAAACCCAAAGAGAGGTCCTCTAAGCCATCCAAATTATGGTGGAACGATCCAGAGCTTAAGAGAAGAGGCCGAGTGGGCAGATATAAGTTGTATGGCGCTGAGGGCAAGATCAAGAGGTCTTTGAAGAAAGGTTACCGTTGGTTCAAGAGCAAATGTCTCGAGATTGTACGTCGTTGAAGCTTTGATCCATTGGAGACATGGAGCTAAATGATCAAGTTGTTAATTCAATTTGTATACGTATAATTACGTACAGGTTTTCATGATTTCATGCATGCAAACTGGAAAAGCGATTGTTGGTTTCTAACTTCTAAATTTTTTTAGAGGTTTTTTTCTCGCTTGTGGGATTTGGAGGGCAAATGCTCCACTAATTTTATTACAAATTACAATTGGGTGAAATGATGTATGTTTGGATTGCAAGTAAATGAAATGTGTTCAATTTTAAAAAGAAAAATTGCTGACCAGCCTTTGAGTATTGGGAGATGAACTAAGAAAATCTTAACAAATTCAAATCCTCAATTAATTTACATTGAATTTGTTTTGTTTTGTTTTGTTTTAATAAATGAACAGTTTATTTGATTGGGCCTAAGAATTTTTGCCAGGCTTCTTTTACTTTGCAAATGGGCCTAAAAGGCCCATAACCACAAATGGGCCTAAAAGGCCCATAACCATGAGCAAGCGTTATCTGCAACGACATCGTCCCCTATTTAAACGAATTGCCGGTTAAATTTTTAGGTTTCAAAGCAAATTTAGCGCGGGAGATTAAGTAAGCTTTCAGTTCCAATCAACCACAGACTGATCAGAAAAACGAACAAGAATGGAAGGTCACGATCTGGAAATGGAGAAAGCTCGATTGCTAAGCTTGGCTCTTAATTCTGGGTTCGATGAAGAATCGGCTAAGAAGTGTTTGGATCGTCTGGTTGATCTCTACGGTACCCATTTCAATTTTCACTCGCACTAATATTTTGTCAAATTCATCAGATAAACAAAAAGATAATATGCAATTTGGGTTCATAATTTGGTGGGTTTTGTTTTTTTCTAATTTTAGCTGAAATGAAATGGGTTTGTTGGGTTTTGTGCTATTTTTAATTCCAATATGTTTGAGAAGTTGAGTTGTGTGTGATTTGATAGAAATGTAGTTAGACTTGAGGTCAATATGTGTGAAGTGACTTTGTGGTAAAGTTTCAACAAACATTTTGCTTAGTCTCCTAGTATTTCTACTGTTGGTCACGAATTTGTGCAGGCATAAGTTAACTATGATTAGTTTTAGCACCAAAGTAATGATAGGGTCATCATCTTCTTTGATCTTCTGTTCAGGTGACGATGGCCTAGATTTTATTACCGTGGAGCACTGCGGTGATGATTTTCTTGCAGCATTAGCTGAATCTATGCAGGACACTGAAGAATGGGATGATATACAAGCAATGGAAACTGAAGCTTGTGGAGTTTTGAATAACATGTTTGACAAAGACATCCTCAACGGTAACGAACCAGATGATGATAGAGGCAAAATCAACGTGGTAAAAAATTCACCAGAACGTCAAAAGTACCCAAATTTCTTGCTGTTGGATTCTAGTGATAGTGAAGAAGTAGAATTAACAACTCCAATGAGAAAAGACGCTGGATCAAAGCCCTCTTCATTTCCTGTTTGGAGCAGTTCTGTCCCACCCCAGAATTCGGGTAAACGTTCTTCAAGATCAGTGGTAAGCAGAACTAGTTTTTTTCACAGCTTTGCCTTTACTGCTTTGAGGAATTCATAACCAGTTGTGCAACCGGCTGCAACTTTCTTTGAATTTCATGGCAGTTTTCTTTGGTAACTACAATTTTCAAAATACTGAAGTTGTTTGTTTGTGTTGAAGGATTGTGAAAGCAGCATTACTCGAGATTCAGTTCCATCAATTTCTAATAAAAAGCAGTGCGCCCGTACATCAAAATATGAATCAAGGACTCTTACTTATGAAGAGTTACAGGCTCTGGATGATGCTGAGCTGGCCAATGTTGTAATATTTGGTAATAAGATATTTCGACCCTTGCAGCATCAGGCTTGTAAAGCAGCTATGGAAAAGCGAGATTGCTTTATCCTAATGCCTACTGGAGGGGGTAAAAGCTTATGTTACCAGGTAGTTTCTCGTATATAATATGGCTACAGCTGCATTGTTTTGCTTTGTTGATCTATTTGTAATATTAAAAATTGTTATGATCCATGAAGTAATTATACATTCTTTTTGTAGAAATTTTCAAATTTTGGATTTTGATAACTAGCTCAAAACAGACCAATAGTTGTTTGAGTATTTAAATACTGGAGTGATTTCTTCCAAGTCACTGACGGGATGTATATTATTCTGTGTTTTGCACAGCTTCCAGCAACCCTGAAACAGGGTGTGACAGTTGTTGTATCTCCACTGCTTTCCCTTATTCAGGATCAGATTATAACGCTGAACCTGAAGTTTGGTGTCCCAGCAACTTTTTTGAATTCTCAACAAACCACTTCACAAGCAGCAGCGGTCCTTCAAGAGCTAAGGCAAGGTTCTTTCTTTTCTTTTCTTTTCTTTTGGACTAAGGCAATTTGCCTTTTTTTTCTAGCGGAAATTTTCTCATTACCTTTTTATGTCTGAAAATTCCTTGATTTGCATGTGTAACTGTTTTTTATTTATAAAAGTATATGCTTTTGATGCTGCTTTGTTTAAGAAAATATTTTTTATGCATCATAAGATTAATAAGTTATAGATATATATTTTAAAGTCCTTGATTACCTGATGATTTGTCTTTGATGGTTATGTTTTATTCTCTTGTTTCCAGGAAAGATAAACCATCATGCAAGCTTCTGTATGTGACTCCTGAGAGAATTGCTGGAAACCCTTCTTTTCTTGAGGTTCTGAAATGCCTGCATTCGAAGGTGAGGTTCTTAAGGTTTCTGACCAGTTCATTGGTACCATCTTTACTTGCATCAGCTGTTACAAGATTTTATGTTCCAAACGTAATTAATGTTTTGGACTAAATCACAGGGACAGCTAGCAGGATTTGTTGTGGATGAAGCGCACTGTGTAAGGTGTGTTCTTTGTTAGGTGACAATTATCTGCAGAAACTGAAAATTTATTTCTCAAAGGAGGAAAAGTGGTTTGATCATGTTACATAGCATCTGGTGTTTAGGTTACTTCATGATATGAATATTTTGTTACATTGGTCATAACAATGTGTAACAAGTTGTGCTACTCTTACTAAGCTATCTAATAAGATTATTCTAGTCATCATTTCTTTTAATCTTGAATCCTGCTTCCCAGCCAATGGGGACATGATTTCCGTCCAGATTACAGGGGATTAGGATGTCTTAAGCAGATATTCCGCGATGTTCCAGTGATGGCATTGACTGCCACAGCAACCCATTCAGTTCGTGAGGTAGGATGATATACCAGAATGGATTTTTTCTGCCTTTTGTAGGAAGTAAAAATGTTTCTATGGATGGAAGTAAAAATGTTTCTATGGATGTGTTGCAGGACATATTAAAAGCTTTGAGAATCCCTCGTGCTCTTGTCCTTGAAAGAAGCTTTGACAGACCCAACTTGAAATATGAAGTCATCGGCAAGACTAAGGAATCACTGAAGCAGCTCGGGCAGCTATTGATGAGTTGTTTCCAAGACCAGAGCGGGATTATATACTGCCTTTCAAAAAGTGAATGTGTTGAGGTTTCTAATTTTTTGAACGAGAAATTTAAGATTAAGACAGCATATTACCATGCTGGGATAGCAGCTCGCCAAAGAGTTGCTGTCCAAAAGAAATGGTACACTGGAGAGGTTCAAATTGTATGTGCTACAATTGCTTTTGGGATGGGAATAGACAAGCCGGATGTTGTAAGTCCAAATAAACTTTTCATTTTCTTTCTGTCTCTTTTATGTAAATTTTAAAAGTACTGCTGTTGTCATTTGCAATCCTGCACTTCTTGAAAGAAAATGTTATCTCAGTGATTAATAGTCTACTTTTGATTTTTTAAATATTTTATCTTAAATGACCCTCTTATTCCTTTTTTCCAATGTCTAGCGTTTTGTCATCCACAATACTATATCCAAATCAATAGAAAGCTATTATCAAGAATCTGGAAGGGCTGGCAGAGATGATCTTCCTGCAGTATGCATCGTCCTATACCAGAAGAAGGATTTCAGTCGGGTTGTATGTTTGTTACGAAATGGTCAAGGATGTAAAAGTCAAAGTTTCAAGACAGCTATGGCTCAAGCACAGAAAATGCAAGAGTACTGTGAACTAAAGGTTAGCAACTCCAAACCATCATCAACTGGTTATTCTCACATTGATGAAAGAAGCAAATCTAGCCTTTTTATAGAACCATGTGTACTGATGAGAAATATCGTTGGTTTCTTTGCCTTGTTATTCTTCAGACTCAGTGTAGGAGGCAAATGTTACTCAAACACTTTGGAGAGTCCTTTGATGAAAATGCCTGCAAGTACGGATCGAATGCTTGCGATAACTGTCTCAAAGCTTCTGAGCAAGGAAAGAAGAAAAGATAGCTACCTCAAGACTTCCTCCTGACCCTGAGGATGTGCATGTTTATTTGTCCTGATTCTGGTGCAAGTGCGGAGTTTATTTAGTTCTTGGTTTACAGGCTTGAATTGCTTGCCCAATTTTGATGTGAGGAAGGTAAATGAGTTAGTTTTTGCAATGTATATATGTATCAGTTGAGCCTCTACATATTGACCTTGGGAAAGTTCAATTATTACACAGCCAACCAGTTGCCCTGTCACATCGACTGGTTTTGTGGTCAAATAGAAAATGCATTATGATTTTGATTAAATCTAAGATCTAACAACTAAGATCTACAAAACCATAAAGAATTATTTGACAAATGGCACATGCAATCATATGATTAACATAATACTTACGTTCTGCATTAGTAAACCATCTAGATTATACTTGAGCATGACATGTTAACCACCATAAATAATGTATTTCTTGTGGGACTGTTTCTGTCTGTGATTCATGTGGGGCTTAGCTCTAAAGTCCAAGCTCTCTTAATCACTTGTTTTTTGATCCTCCTAGCAAACAAATAGTGATCTCAATAATATATACGTTTATGGAGATTCTCTAATAAGTATTTTATGTTAAGGATCGGTTACATACTTTTAATTTTGGTCGTTGGATTGACTTTATTAAATGTGTTCATAGTCTCTCAGATACAATCAAACTGCCGAAATTAGAAGTATGTAACAAATTTTTAACTTAAATATTTCTAAAGAATCTCCATATATATGTGTGCATATTGACAGTGACACAACAAAATCTGAAAAGGACTGAAGAATTTTATTTACAAGAGGGGAAAAGGAAAGTGGAGCTTTTGCATGGAATCTTAACAAGATGCGAAACAAGCTATGAAGTTGGCGACATTGCTTAGTTGTGAAATGTCGGACCACCATCCAAAAATGAAGAAGGAGATAGAGAGAGCTACAAACAAAACCCATCTTTGTTATTTTTTGCTAAGTGGACTGTGGACCACTTGATTGATCCATTGGTCTCTAGCTATTAGCTACTCTTTAGTGTGAAAATTGTAGATCAATTATATACTTCTTCTTGAGTGCTTAGACTGTGAATTTTATTTTATTTTTCTTTTTGAAGACAAATGAGCTTTTTTTTCTGAATTTAAATTGAAGTGGTAAAAAACATGAGACATTAATTTTTTTTTAAAAAATGTAACAACAACACAAACACATTTCTATGAAAATTTGAAAATAAAAATGGGGAGGAAAAAAAGTCCATTTGATTTTGAACTATCGGCAATTCCCGAAAAGGACCGAAACTGATGACTAATTTCGAGCGGGGCCCACAGTTTTAAAGCCAAGTGGCAGGGGTACATCATTTACAAAAAAAAAAAAAAAAGGGAAGCACGACTCGTGGTGGTCCATTAAATAAATATAAATGGAAAGAGTGGAATTTTCACAAGAACTCATCAGCCACTCAGCTCTCAGAGCGGTGTGTTTCTTCCGTCTTGCGATTTTTTGCTCACAATTAACGTTTCTTCTTCTTCTTTCAACTCTCGCTCTCTCTCTTGCATTCTTCAGTCTTTAGTCTTTACCATACACCCCTTGACTCTCTCTCTCTCACTCAGTGTGTGCAGTTTCCTTCTGATTTCGCTTAAAGCTTTTTTCTTTTTTAGCTGTAGTTTTACCCAAAGGATTTTGTTGCTCTACACTTTCAGATCTTTAATCTTTTCCTCCACTCCCGATTGTGTTTGTTATTCAGCATAATAAACCTAAATAGAAAGAAAGAGTTGGCTTTTCGAAATGTGGGTGCTTGGGTAAGGAGAATGTGGTTAGATTGATTGAAGGTTACTCATTTGGATGAAGTTATTTGATTCTTGGTTACTGAGTTTGGAAGCATGGGTTTTGAGTGAATTGCTGTCTACAAAAGCAAAAGAAGAAAAGGAGTGAGCTTTTCGGAGTGTGGAAAATGGGGTTTTGCAGTTGAAGGATTTAAGGTGAGATTTTGATTGAAATGATTAGAGATTTGTGCTTGCTGTTCATTATAAAGGGTGCCATTTGGATTAGACACACTTGCACGCACAACTGTGGTTGCTGTTTTTTCATATGTAGAATTAGTGGGATAATCCGATCTGATTTCTTGTTGCCTTGAAAAATGTGGTACATTCTAAGGAAATTTTAATTTGTCCTGCTTGTCTACTTCTTTCTGAAAAACTGGAGAATGCTCTCTCCTCTGGCTAAATCTTTAGCTCTTTTTTTTTAAAGTTGTCAATGGACAATGTAGGTAATGTCTAGTCTGATTGCTAATATTTGAATTCCTTTGCGCATTTATGGATGGTTCAAGCATGACAAATTCTAGTACAAATTGGCACATGTTTTCTGTTTAATGATCTTTTTAGTCGTAATCTCCAACTCCTATAGGTTTGCAGAAGACTAAAATGGAGGTTGAGAAAAAACGTTCAAAAGGAGGATTTCTAAACTTGTTTGATTGGAATGGCAAATCTCGGAAGAAGCTTTTCTCGAGCAATTCCGAGTCATCTGGTATATATCATCTTCTCTCTCTTTTTTTTTTTTGGGTATATATCTTGCATATTTATCTGTATGTGCTTCTTAGTTGAGCATTTAGTTTACTTTCACACCATTTTGAATGTAAAGGATTAAAGCAAGGAAAAGAAAATGTGGAGAGTTTCTCGAAGTCAGGGCTCTATAGGGTATGAATCCTCTACCCTCTAATTTTGATCTTTCTCTTGTTTGTTTGTCATGTGATATAAGTATCAAGAATCTGGTTTTATATATTTGCAGGTAGAGGGCGATGAGAGTGGAACAACTTCAAGTAATAAAGCAAGTAGTGATTGGCACTATGCTTCATCAGTGACTAGTGATGAGGGATGTGGGAGTAGAGCCCCTGGTGTAGTTGCTAGATTAATGGGTCTGGATTCATTGCCAACTTCAACTGTCCCTGAGCCATCTTCAACTGTCCCTGAGCCATCTTCTAGCCTACTCTTTGACTCCCAGTCGCTCAGAGCACCTGATCATGACAGGAGCAATGGTAATTTGTGGAGCGATTTTTATGCCATGGAGTACATAAATGTGCCAAAGAAGCTGGATAGATTTTCTTGGAATCCTGTAGAATCTAGAGCACAGGGAGTGCAGAACCAGCCAATTGAGAGATTTCAAACTGAAGTTTTGCCTCCAAAATCAGCTAAGTCAATTCCAGTTACGCATCACAAGCTTTTGTCACCTATCAAGAGTCCTGGCTTCTTCCCAACAAAAAATGCGGCTTATATAATGGAGGCAGCCTCAAAGATCATTGAGGCAAGTCCTCGAGCATCTTCCAAGAGCAAAGGGTCATCTGTAGGGCCTTCTTCAATTCCCTTGAGAATTAGGGATTTGAAAGAGAAGATGGAAGCTGTGCAAAAAGCATCCAGACCTGAAAGACCGAAGGAAGCTGGTGACGTTAAGTATATGAAAGGACTGCCTGGTGACAGGATTCAAAATGGGTCAGATAATGTAAACTTACCCAAGGCTTCTGTGAACTCAGAAAGACAAAGTTACAGGGATGGAAGGAATAAGGGAAAATCAGTATCACTTGCGGTACAAGCAAAGGTCACTGTTCAAAGAAAGGATGGGTCGAGTTCTTGTAGTAATAGGAGTTTCATGAATCAGAAGGAACAGAATGAGATGAAAAAAAATCAGTTTTCCAAGAGCAGGCCAAGTCCACAAAGAGCTGTGCATAAGAAAACTTCCCCTGACAGCACCAAAAGTGTGCTCAAGCAGAACAACCAGAAGCAGAATTGTGTATCTAATAAAGATAAAACGACTTCAAAAAATATGTTTCCTAATCCACCTACTAGAAGAATGCGGTCAACTAATGGCTCTAGTAGGCCAGGTAAGACTGTAAGTAAGGTTCTTGTAAACTCTGAAACTGGATCTGGAAAGATGGGCTCAATGGGAAATGCTACTGGAAAGGAATTTTCTTTATCCACAATGAAGAACGTCTCTGGAAAGTTAAGGTCTGTTGGCCAGGATGTTCACTTAGAAGAAGCCGTTTCTGATAATGCATTTATCAGTGAAGATGAAAGGTCAGTAAAATGTAATGTTTCAATGGATGGGTGCACCAGTTTGGGCGCAGATAATAGGAAACAAGCCATGGATGTTGTTTCGTTTACATTCACGTCTCCCCTGAAAAGATCCATCTCTGAATTGCAGTCCTCTGGTCAAGTCATGAGTAGAAACAACAGCTTTTATATTGATTCTTTTGGTAACAATGATCAGCAGCGCTACCCAGAGAATTTCACATTATCTTCACCTGGGTTCAGCGTGATTGGTGGTGATGCTCTGAGTGTCCTTTTGGAACAAAAGCTTCAAGAGTTGTCATGTAAAGTTGAGTTGTCTCAGCGTAACCCATCCAATGAAGAGACTTCTGCAGCTGCTAGTTCTTCATCTGGCTTGCAAGATATGGCTTCTGGTGTGGCTAGTACCGCATCAAGAGGCAAGAAGTTCGAACTCGGTTTGCGCAGAGATGAACTTGACTGGAAGGTTTGTTTTACCCTTAATTTTCTTGACTCGTGGTTTGTCACCCTTGGTTTTTCATGATCGAGTGTATAGGCACTTAAGGTGTTTGACGGTTTTCCTCAACCAGACACAAAATATAATACATTGACTAGTTGTACTAACAAAATGAAACAAGGACCAAATGCACATCCATACTAAAACTGTTTCTGCTAACAAATTCATCAGCAGATGAATGAATATTTGTGTTGTGGATAGGCCCTACAGGTAATGTAATTAGTTAAGCTAGATATGAACCTTTCTGACTGGGTAAAGTTGTAGAAACCAGACTTTATAGACAACTAAGACCATATGTCCGTTCTTAAAACTGTGCTTAACAAGTCAAGGTTCTGTAAAAATTCAAATGCCAATACAGCAGAGTGAGGATTTTAGAGACAATGTAGAGAAGTTAAGCAATCAGCAGTAGTCTGTATTTGATCCATTTTTTTGACAAGATTCACTTTTTATTAATATTTGAAATTTTCGATGCAATATTTCACTTTGGTTCCATTATTATTATCAATTTTGAATATGCCTTTCAGGAAAAGAAACATGTTTTTATGATTCTGAGTTACATCATGAAGCTATTTAATCAGCATGCTTGTCAAATTCTCTTAAACAATTTCAGGGATCAGAAGGGATGGAAGAGTGTAGCAGTAGCAGCATAACCAGTGCAAATGGAAAAGAATTTGATTATCAGAATCTTAGTCCACTTTCAGCCCCCTCGTTTGAGAGTCGAAGCTGCACGGGTAACAGAAATAGTGCCAATGGTACAATAACAGTCTACTTTCCTGTTTATTCCTTTTCCAGTACATACGTTCATAACAATGTCAGTCCCAAAATATTTTGCAAGAACATAAAATTTACACAGATTGGGGATGTCTATGCTAGTTGAGATTTTGTAAATTAGCGAACGGCCTATAATGTTATCAGATAAGAAAAGCATAGTGCAACCTCTTGTATGAGTCAAACCACCCCCTCCTCCTTTGACATCCTTGGTACTGAAAAGAGAAAAAAGAAACTTCTTTTATGAGTCAGGCATTTTGTTGTAATGAAACACATACGTGCTCTTGTGAAAAATGACTGAACATGTATACTCTCCATTTACAGGCAGTGACAGTGAGAGATGTTCATTGGCTCAAGCTCAAGACCAAATGGATTTATTCTCTTCATATGAAACCCTACCAGCATATAGTGTTTCAGAGTTGTTTGACTCAGCCTCTTCTGCTTCCACAGGGGATGTGAGTGGAAAGAATATGACTAGAATTTCAGGTTCCCATTATCTTAATTGTACAAACAATTGGGAACTGGAACATGTGAGATACATCCTTAGCAATGTAGATTTAGAGATGGAAGATTTTGCGCTGGGTGATGCTCAGACTGTCATTACCCCAAGTCTTTTTGATCATTTGGAGGATCAAGAAGAGTATCCAAAGCTCCAGCGGAAGATTGTATTTGACTGTGTAAATGAAAGCCTGCAGCTCAGATGCAAGCAATTTTTTGTCGGAAGCCACAAAGCATGGGATAAATGGGCAGCATTGTCTCAGAGGAATGGATGGTTAGCTGAGGAATTGTACAAAGATATTCTGGGTTGGAAAAATATGGCAGAATTGAATGTGGATGAGCTTGTGGACAAGGACATGAGCACCCAGCGTGGGAGATGGCTTGACTTCGACATTGAAACATTTGAGGAGGGTCTAGAGATTGAGAAGGAGATACTAAATTCTTTGGTTGATCAGTTGGTGTCTGATTTTTAGCACTTTTAGTCCCTCTTAAGTTGGCCCTTGTATTTATAATCCACTGCAATATATTATATCCAGTTGAGCTTTTTATCTGGTGGAACTTGTATGCTTTTCCTTATCTAATTTACCTTCAACATTTTCATCTAGCTGAGAATTTTCTCAACATAGAATCTACTGCCAGTAAGACAATTTTTTACTTCTCCTGGTTTGGTAGTGTGTTACTACAGTAATTCAGGCCACTGCAAACTGCAATATGTACGATTTAACTGCAATAAAAGCTCAATGTGTTTTCCAGGAAGAAAGCTGTGTAAAGTTATTGCACGAAAGACTTTAAGCTCAACCGCTCAGATACCAATCAAGTCTCTAAAGAAACAAGATTTTTGGCCTTGTGCGAAATTTGATTAAGGCCTTGTCAGGAAGAAAGACTTCCATGAAATGGGAATAACATCATTTTGCTATCTCTAGCCAATGATGCTATAACACGTGGTGATAACACATCACGTGACATAGCAATATTGACACGTGTGATAACACATCACGTGGCATAGAATTATTGACCCAACTAAGCTTTTCTCCTTGTTAGTGCCTTTGTCCAATTGATGAACCACGTGATTAATGGAACCAGTCTGACATCTAGCCGGCCCAGTGCTGCTAAAAGTTCAAATTATAGTTACCATAAATTCCCCAACTGATATATTCAACCATACCTAAGAGCCTAGCCTCCTAAAACAATTTGACTTGTAGACCAAATGAGGGCTTAAATTATTGTGATGTAAAAAAGCAGTCCAAGACCTAGAGCAGTAGGGAACAACTTGGGCAAAATGAATAAAATTCTTCCCTTTCTTATTTAACCGCACACAGAAAAGCAGAGCTATGTAAGTAAACCAGTAAAAGGAGTTTCAAGTTTCAACCATTGAAAACGAACTGTTGCTCTTCACGGGCATTTCTTCCCTCCCTTGAGGGGGACAAGGTGAGGGCATTGTTCCAACAAAAAAAAATTTACTTCATCATCTTGAAGACTTTATCTCTCTACTTCATCACTTTCAAGAGCTGAGCACCTCTTCATTCATACCATAGGAGGTTTAAGCTATATATATAATATTAAACTAAGCTAAACTTTAACTTTAAAGTGTATGTAACCCCACATATTAAACAAAATTTATATTCTATCCCTCTTTGACATTCTATTTCCTTCATTTGGAAGTTGAATATAAATGAATTATTAAGATTATTTTTGCAGTTTATTGTTTATATTCATATGAAAAGTAGAGAAAATGTATAAGAGTTTTGTATTTCAAGTGGTTAAGAGCATTACTTTTGCATCCGAGGTCTTGTGATTGAATACCCTCAACCCCAATATCGCTTGCATAAAAAAGGAGAGATTATGTCGTAATATTAACAAACCAAGTACCAAATGAGAGATGGCAACCATGACCATATTAAAAATGTTGCATTTTCCTGCTTGCTTCTTAGCAGCTCAGTATTTACAGTCGAGATCCATGTAGAAAAGTTCTTACTGAGTTTAGAATTCTTACCAAATGAGAGTGATTCATAAAAGTATCACAAAAATACAAACATCACAGTTTTCCTTATACAGACTCTCGATGGAAGCTGCCATTTTGGTAATCATGTGTCGCCAAGTGGGCCTTTTGTGCGACTTTTGCTTCTGTACAAGTTTGGATCAGAACAAAAGAGCTTTGCTTCATTGAAGGACCGCCTAACTAACATAACACTACAGAGCCTACAAAAAAACAAAAGCCATTACTGTGGGATTTTGGACAAGAAAATTCATAGAAGCCAAAAGATTGCATTTGTATATAAACTATAACCCCGTATTATATGAAGCATAGGGTTCTTTCATGGATGATGAATTCATGGGGTTTCAATTAATGTTCATTGACTAAGAAGCTTTGTGGATGGGGGAAGAAGAAAACAGATTTATGAACAGTGACCTAATAAATATTCACATTTGTGCCCAAAAAACAAAAAAACACATCATGTGCTGGTGTGGCAAAATGCACATGCTGATGCTGAATTGCTTGTCTATTTTAGATTGGTTCTTGTAACATCTCAACCAGTCTAATCCAATCACCACCCTTTTCAGCTTGGTGGTTAAAACTTAAGTGGGCAAGCAATGACTTCTTGTTCTTGATACTGGGTTCTAATGTAATCTAATGTGGGCTCATCACCAAAGAAATATGTCCCATACCAAATAAGCATGGCCACTAATCTCTCTCTCTCTCTCTCAAAACCAATATTCTTATTTCTTGGGTAGAGAGAAATCTGAAAAGAGACTCCATCCACAAGGTTTACAGATTACAAGATTAAATAGTATGTTATCTTTATTCTGATTACACTATAGTTTAATTATACAAATTGCTGTTATAATGATTAATTATTAATTGGAGGGGAGGCAACAGATGCAGAACCTCAGCCTTGGGACAGGTGCCCAAAAGTTAGGATCCTATGAAGAGATATATATATATATATATGACATTGTGCGTTCAACCCCCATCCATGGCTTGCATTTAGAATTTTCAGATTATATTATTTACTTGGGTCCAAATCTTTATATGTTTTCTTTATTCTCATTTATCAGAAAATAGAGATGCATTCAACTGCATGTACAAAAGGAGATGAAGAACAATAATAATAATAGTAAAAAGAAGTTGAATGCTATGCAGCCGTCCGATGGGACAATAAAGAAGTCTCAGTGAGCATTGATCTCGATGACATTGGACGGCTATGGCAGGCATGCATTGTGTTAAGACTGGAGAGAAAGAGCAACACTTTATGTGTTGGTAGATGTGGGAGAGGAGGACAAGCAAACAATAAATATTTGAGGGCGATGTGCAGCCCTCTTGGTCTTTGGCCTCAACAACACGGAAAATTCTACAATGGGCGTGGTGTATCCATGCGCCCAAAATATCAGCCATTGGATGAGTAAGTGGAGATGAGGGTTAAATCCACACCATTGACTGCTGGTAACCTGTTAAAAGGGTTGGTGCAGGTAAAAGTGAATAAAATAAAAATTAAACAGAAAAAGAGAAAGAAAACAAGAAAAGAAAAACAGAAAAAGAAAGGGAGAAGGGAAGATCGTGAACTGCTGCTGAGGCTTCTCCAAGAACGGCGCTCTCTCTTTCATCTCTCCCTCTCTTCCCCTACATCTGAATCGCTTGATTCTGGAGATGAATTGAGAAGATCTTAAATCTCGGTGGCTGGGCATTTTGCGTGGTTCACAAAAAATCGGTGGAAACGAGTTGCTGTTGCTGAAACGAATTTAAGTGGCCATTGCAAAGGTAAAATTAATAGCTTTATTATCCTTGTCCATACTTGAGTTCCCAGCTTTTTCTCAGCTTGCATTTTCCATATGAATGGAAATGGGGTCGGTTGGATTGGCTGTTGCAAGATTCTGTGCTTTCCCTACAGCTTTCTATCATTTTCTCAATAATCAAACCCAACAACTCATTGAGTGATTAAGTTTATTAGTTTAAGCATGCACAAAGAGGACACCAAACTTTTCAATCCCGAAAAAAGAACCCCCAAAAAAAAAAAAATCTTTGTATTATAAGCATATATTAAAATGTTGAATTCTTGATGGTATCTCTCTTGTTTAACAAAAATAAAAAATGAAAATGAAAATTTACCACATGATTTTTATTATCCTTGTCCACACTTGAGTTCCCAAAGACCAGCAATATAACATTTTGCTATATTGATCTGCTCAAAGAAAACCAGCTATTTCTATGGGTGATTTTCCCTCTATGAAATCAAGTAATTATGTTATGAAAAGAAAACCAGAAAAACTAAGCAGAAATTAATGCAGCCCAGGAAGCAACAAAGCAGAAGTAAATGGGTTTTTGATTTGCTAAAAAGAAAACCATTGTAATTTGAGTTATTTCACAGACAAGAAACACAATATGATCAATGTCAATATCTTTCTCTTCTTTAATGTTGGGCATATTGTTGATGTTGAAAAGTTTGTGACTCATTCAAAAAACATTAGATAGAATTTATTAATTGTAATGCAAATGGGATGATATTTGTAGCCTTGCATTTTGGTAATGGAAATGTAAGAGGTACTTCAATATATCATTTTGAATCCAATTACCAATTGGTTAGTCCTATTTTGCAATGATTGTATCCATATTTCCATGTTATTGGTAGCCTCTTGCATTTTGAGAACATATGTGATTTGTGAATGCAATTGACAAACAGTTACGTCTAATTGCATTATAGTCTTGCAATTGACAACCAGTTACGTCTAATTGCATTATAGTCTTGCAACTGACAAACAGAATAGTCTCTTTGCATTCTTGTCGCGCAATTGCCATTATATGTGCACAAGTATGAAATGTAGAATCTCTCAGTAAGGACTAATCCTTCATAATTTAATTGTATGTTTATATTTCTACTAAATGCAATTGATGTGTATCCATTTATGTTCATATTAAATATTCCATGGAAGACATGTTGCCTATTTTCAGGAAATGGATGCAGAAGCAAGTAAAACGAATGGAATTCAGGGCCAAAACTCTGTACCTAACAGTGAAGGTTATTTTGCAGAGGCTGAGTCACTTGAAGAAACTGAAAATGCCCCATCTTTACAGATTTTGGACAGTAGAACAGAAGAAATTACTGAGAAAAGCGGACAGTTTGAGTATGATGGGTTGAACTTCCAAAATATGAGCATTGCTGATTTAGCGGAGAGAGAGTTTGCAAAATTTGAGGAAGCAGAAAGATTTTACTGCAACTATGCTCTTGCAATTGGTTTTAGCATAAGAAGAAGTCGATTGAGACGTAGCGAGGGTGGGGTTGTGATGGGAAGACAATGGGTGTGCTCAAAAGAAGGGAGTAGATCAAAGAAATGGACGAATAGAGATAATATGGTTCGTACACCAAGGAAAGAGACTAGAGAGAATTGTCATGCTACATTTGCTGTGAAGTATTGTCCTAAACGGGATGCTTATATTGTGACTAAATTTGTAACGGAGCACAGCCACCGACTTGCTAACTCTCGTGAGGTGCCTTTTCTTCGTTCGCACCGGTGTGTTACGGAATCTAACATAGCACAATCTATGTCTATGAGAAAAGCCTCTATTAAAACCAATCGGACATACGACTATATGGTTGACCAAGCAGGTGGATACATGAAAGTGGGGTTCACCAGTAAGGATCTATATAACAGGATCGATTTCGAGCGTCGACAAGTAGTATTGGATGGTGATGCAGAAGCAGCAATAAGCTACATGAATGCCAAGGCAATAGCGGATCCGGAATTTTTTTGCATGTTTAGTGTAGATGAGGAGAATAGATTGGCAAATTTGTTTTGGAGAGACTCTCAATCTCTACACGATTATTGTTGCTTTGGGGATGTGGTGATATTTGATAGCACGTACAAAACCAACGTATATGACAAGCCTTTAGTGGTGTTTGTTGGTGTAAACAACCATAACGCGACTATAGTTTTTGGTTGTGCATTTCTTGTTGATGAGACTGCTGATACATATCGTTGGGTACTCAGAACTTTTTTGACTTCTATGAAGGACAAGAAGCCTGTATCTATTGTCACGGACGGGGATGAGGCAATGCGTGTAGCGATTGATGAAATTTTTCCCGATGCATATCATCGTTTATGTACATGGCACATCATGAGGAATGTGAACACCAATGTGAATAACCCAGAAATTGTAAGGGAGTTTAGCTATTGTGTGCATGGTGGTTTGACACCAGTGGCGTTCGAACAACATTGGCAGCAAATGATAGATACATATGATCTAAAAGGCGATTGGATCGAGATGATGTACCGTAAACGGAAACGATGGGCTGAAGCGTACTGCTCAGGGCATTTTTTTGGTGGGAATACCACAACACAACGTGTCGAGGGTATGCATAAGAACTTGAAGGATGGAATTGGTAGAGGCATGAAGTTAGTGGAGTGTATGCCACGGATTGAAAGATCGTTATTGAGGTTGAGAAATGAGAATGTGAAGGATGACTTTGATTCCAACAATTCACACCCACTCCTTCGTACGCACCTCCGATCACTAGAGGAACATGCAGCTTCTATTTTCACTCACGATATTTACAAGTTGATAAGAAATGAGATAAACAAGGAGGCTAAATTAATTCTCGTGCAACCCGTAAGAAACAATGAAGATCCTCGTGTTTACACATTTTCCAAATTTGGAAGACCCGATGAGAAATGGACTGTAGTGTACTACAAGAAAGAGCAACATCTGCAGTGTTCGTGCAAATTATTTGAATCCAGTGGAATTCCATGTTGTCATATGTTTGGAGTCATGAAATGTGATCATATGGATCAAATACATCCGTCCGTAATAATGAAGAGATGGACAAAGGATGCAAGACGTGGGAGTGAATTTGTAGTCAAGTCGGATGATGTTCCCAACGAAACTATTCAAATGGCTAGGTTTGGGTCATTAAGCTCTGATTTTAACAAGCTTTGTTTTTATGGGTCGCAGACAGAAGTCGCTTACAAGAGGCTAAAGGCTGAATTTGGGAGATTAAATACTTTGGTTGAGAGATGGAAGGAGCAACATGAGCAAACTAGTCTTAATCTAGGATGCCATAATAATGTTGTAAGAGACCCCATAGTTGCTAAGACAAAAGGAAAGCAAACAACGGGAAGCAAAGGCAAAAAGGCCCCCCAATGCGGAGAGTGCAAGGTTACTGGTCACAACAAAAGAAACTGTCCAAATAGCATTGTTGGTGAGAGAGGTAAGCGGAAAAGGGGTTATACAAGTGACAGGAGCGATTTTCTTTCTAGTTTTGGACCACAAGATGACACAACTGTTGGAAACAAAACATTTTTTTCCTCCTCGAGTGCTGTTCATGGGACTAAGACGTTGTCCTCTTCTTATACAACCCCTAACTCGGGCTTCTCATATGGCGAAGTGTCTAGTGGCTCCACTCATTACAACTCAAATGATTTCACCTTTGAGACACCCGAGTATAGTGTATTGGAATCACAATTTGACACACAAGCCTCACCACCTAGAGATCGTAATAGATTTTGGGTTCCGTTCACCCCAATAAAATGACATGGATTGTAGTACTTCCACTATATATATGGTTTAGCTTTTATGTACGAAATATTCATTAGAACCATATTGTTCATGTATTTCCCCAACTTTTGGCATGACATATATTATTAGTGTTATTTTGTATCTATGTTAATGTTACATCTAGGAGTTTTGATACATTAATGTTGTTAGATGCAATAAATTCCATTGTTTTTCATATTTAGGTTAGGTGCTTAATTATGAAGCTACATGGAAAATGGGAAAAATGATATGGCAGAGTTCTTTGGAAATTGCCTGAACGTCAATATGATTTTGCAACACGAAATGGCAATTACACATTGTCTGTTTGTCAGTTTCATTGTCCAATTCAGAATGTTTCACCATCAAACATTCATAATTGAGTTTGTCAGATATAGTCATTCTTAGTGTTTGTTAAACTACAAATTTGACATAGTTAACAACCAATCTTTGTGGGCAAGATCCCTTACTTGCACCCTTTACTATTTTTCAATATGTGCGCTATTGTTCACAATGTGCACTTGCACGTTTAACTTTGAATAATTTGAATCTATTAATTAGGTTGAAACAAATATTTTCGCACAAAATTCTTTAAATATCAATTTGTATTGTTTGTATAGATTTACTACGGTAGTCGATTTATGGTAGGTCATAAACTTATTACAATGTGGCTTTAAATTTGATAAAAAAATATAAATATAAATAAAGCTCATGACTACCTTACATTATGTTCGACTCACCAGATTAATTTGGAACATGAGAAGTGTCGTTTGTTACACACGGTTGGCTTGGCTTGGCCTAGACTAAATTTAGTACCATGTTTGTTTCATGTAATTCTAGTCTTATATGAGATTGCTAATACCGGGCCCACCAAAGCACCTCTTTAGGAAGGGACTACTAAACCCATGTGAAAAGGGACGATTAACTTATCCCATGCTCACCAATGTATAAGATGCATATATTATATTTTGATTATTATATACCTATATTTATTTATTACATTATATTACTTACATACACATGTACTATAATGTACATATATACACGTATATACACATATATGTAATATATGTATATATATATATATATATATATATATATATATATATACCTACAGTGGTGGATCCAATAATTCTTCAACGAATGGGCAATTTTTAAAAGAGTAAAAGGAATATATATATATATATATTACATAACCAATTACCCTGGGAATTTAAATAATACCAAAGTTTTGAAAGACGATGCGTAGATGCTAGGTAACTTTGGTCCCGCAAAGGTGAGATGTAAACCTTGCAGGGATGATGAATAAGTCTTTGGAGAACAACAATTATAAATGATAAAATATAATGAAACTAAATCAGTACATCTGATTGAGGGTTAATATTCAATTACATCTAAGTAATACATATTATAATCAATTTCAAAACCTAATATTATCCAATTAGTCATACAATTGAAATGGAGTAGGATGATTCCTAAATTGACAAGAGGATTAGGGCTTGTAAACACATGCGGATGAGGGAGAGGTGTTTAAAAAAAAAACCAACAAAAACTTATGCTGTTTATGTTAATTAATTTTGTTAAATTTTAATTTTTGTAATTAAATAATATATTTGCCTGATTTAATTAGTGAAATTAATAATTATATTTTAATTACTATTTATGAAGTGAATAATTAGTATTCAATATTTTAATTATCTTCATGACTTATATTACTTAATAAATAGTAATTCTATTTTTCTTTTTCTTTTTTTCCTTTAATATTCACTAAGTAAATAATAACTAAAACATAACTATTAATCAAAGTAATAAAACAAAAAAGGTTTCAAAATAACTCAAAACGCACAGTTCAATTGTTGCACCAATAAAATTTAAAACGATGTCGTTTAAGGACAACAAAAACCTTGCGCACCCTTTACAATCATACGCGCTGTAGCCACCAGTAACCCTCGCTCAACAACTTCTTCGTCGAGCTCTTCTTCTCCTCTCTCTATCTCTTTCTCTCACCCACCCCAAATCAACCATCGTCAACTTCTTTTTTCGAGTACAATCCGATTTTGGACTCTATTTTTCAAGGTTTCAAGTGTATCTCTTACTTTGTACACAGTGGCGGATCCAGGATTCTCGGGTCATAGGGTCATAGTGTAAAAAGTGTCGAAGTTTTTTTAGGACAAATGAGTCATTTTCTATCCATTTATTTTTTAAAAATTACAAAATTATTTATTTCACATTAAAAAATGCAAAAAAAAGGAAACATGGGACTACATTAATTTTAATTTTTTTTTAAAAACAACAAGTTTAAAGCTTAAAAGATTAATTTTCCTAATGTTTTTGTAGATGAATTTCCTCTTGATAATTTTCATGAATTTTTCAGTAGAGGGACAATTTTAAAAGGCTAAAGACTTGAAAAGCAAAGTTAGACAACTAAATACCCTTGAAATTTAAATTATATTAATGTCATTAATAATTAAAACAAATAAAAGTACATTTGATTTGGAGGTCAAGAGATAAATATATTATATATAATATACAATATAAAAAATATTATTTTATTAGGCCAGTTCTATTTTGTTAGAATAGAAATGGCCATATCTGATACAGGCCCACTTTAGTTTACGAATTAGGTTTTCGTTTTCCCTCAGTCTCTCTCTCTCTCCTCCTCTTCTCCTTATCGCTCGACGCTCTCTGTCTGCTTCTCTTCTCTCAGACGCAGCACCACGCCGCCGACAACGACAATCACGCCCCTTCGTTCCCAAATCTGATGGGATTTGCAGTCTCGTCGTCTCTGTGAAGGAATAGACGAAACGAATTTGCGATTGGCGCCCCTGATTCTGCCACCTCCTGTGAGTATTTATAAATAAAATTTATTTATGTTTCAGTGATATTTGAATCGATTAAATTGGTTGGGGTTTCGTAATTCAGATTGCTCTCTCTTTTGGGTTCTTCTTTCTCTTTTCGTGAAAATGGTGATTTGGGCATGCCCTGATTTTCGTATACATAGTGAAATTGAGGTTTTGATTGATTCGATTGTGTATTATTTGATGGATTTTGTGTTTGAGAGTTGAAAATTATGTGAAACCCTAAAGTGCTATTTGCTTACAAGTTCTCCTGTTTATTGCACCTTTAGTGGACATTCATGTTCTCCGATTCATTGTTATGATAGGCAACTGGGTGGCAACTTTTTTTATGACAAATAATTTGTGGTATGCATAACAATTGTAATATGTGGTTTTTTTTCCTACTCTTTCCGATTTTTTTTTTGGTTATAAATCTTGTAAAATTAGTGAATGAAGTAAAATTAGTTAATTAAAATTCTTATGCTGGTGACCTTTTTAGATTTGCAGTTTTATATGGATTTGTTCCAATTCCTTGTTGACTCTGGGAGTTTCCAACTCATTTTGATGATATGCATAGATATGTATCTATATGCGTATATTATTGTTTGGTTTCTGCAAGTGTTGTGAATCAATTTCTGATGATATATATATTTATTCTTCTTATATATATATATTAATATGTTTTTGTTTCATTAAATTGATGGGTTAAACATAGGAGGGTATTGGGAGGGAGCACATGGCCAACGACAAGGCAACTTCCGAGGCACGTTGCAAACTCAAGGGTAAGAAAAGTAGTGGGGTGCCCCCTCGGAAAAAAGCACAGGGAAACAACAGCAATTCTATTGTAACCATTGAGCAAGGGCAAGGTTCGGAACCAAAACACCAAAGCCCTGCGGATCACCCATTGTTCGGGGTGAGACGATACGTACATAAGAATCACAACACATCCAATCCTGTGCTACATGTCAAAGTCACTGACCATTTATCTTACAAGGTAGATATTGGTAATTTTTGTGAATTAGGTGGCTATTTTTTATTTATATGTTCGTTTTATAAGCATCATTAGGAAAGTATGTTCACTGAATCCCGTTGCGTGCTAAGTAAATCCTTTGCAATTTGATTGACTGTTGGCAGTATGATTAGTTTTGCTCAACTAGTTTTTGGGCACTTCACTTATGCAATTACATTTGACATATTTAATTACCTGGTTTCTGTCTGCCAATTGAAGATTTGTAAATACAATTGCATTTAAAGTTTGTTGGCTATGCTTACTTTTTTTTTTTATGTTCCATTAATCCAAGTGCTTGCTAAGTAAATCCTTGGACAATTTATTGAGTTTAGGGAATGTGTTTAGTTTTCCCGAACTTATTTTTCTGCTTTCCATTGATCCAATTAGATTTCACAAATGCAATTACCTGATTACTGTTTGCCAATTGAATATTTGTAACACCAATTGCATGGACAGTTTTCTGAATATGTTGCATGGAAAGTGTTGTTGTGATTGATTAAATTTTGGAAACTTGCAGAATTCGGGTACCCATATTAAGGGATGCGGCAATGACAAACTATGTGGCTTATGGTTTCAAAATCATTTGCCTGTTCCAGTGAAAGACAAAGTCAAAGTAGCGGGATTTTCTGAGTTCGCAAATTTACTTGCGCGAAAGGGAAGGAGAGACAAAAAAATCATTTCAGCATTGGCAGAGCGTTGGTGGGACACCACACATACATTCCATCTGGATGAGGTCGGGGAACTGACAATGACCCCGAAGGACTTTAGTGCGATCACAGGTTTACCCGTTTGTGGGAAGCCTTTAAAATATGACATGGAGGCCCACAAAAAACCTAAGGAGGTAGTGAGGCTATTTGGGACCCCCATTGCAAGCCTGATTAATACCAAGATAAAATACAGGGACATTGTGGAGAAGTATAAGGGGTGGAAGCCGCAAACCGCTGTACAAGAAGACCAGTTAACTCGTGTCTTTATTCTCGCATTGATTGGCAGCACTCTATGTAATGATAAGAGTGACTCTGTTTATCTATACTACATGCCCAGTCTTGCTAAAGTCGATGAGATTAAAGACTACAATTGGGGCGGGGCTGGGTTGTCATGCCTGTATTTGTCGATGGATGCTATTTCCAGAAGAATAGTGTCAAGCTCAGGAGGGTATTGGCGGGCTTGGGAGGTGAATACATTTATGCTTACAAACTAAATGATTATTAAAATTCATTACACTTGGGTGTTTTGGTTGTCCAAACTAACAGTGTTATGTTTTGTGTTTATAGGTATGGGCGTGTGAGTACTTGAAGCCACTTGCTTTAAGTCGACCATGTACCGATGAAGATAGTCAATGGCCGCGCGCGTTACGTTGGTTGAGTGCCCCGGATGTGCGGGAAACATCCCACAACTTGGAGCAATTTAGGATAACATTGAGATATATCACTACTGATCAAGTCAATTGGTATCCATGGGGAACTGATGATACAACCCTACCGCATTATGTGCAAAGCAGCATTCCAGCTACAAAACAAAGAATTCTACTACAAGGACCAGCCGGGTATGCTTGGTATTTAGGGGAAAGAGTAGCCGTGCAAAGCTTAGGTGCACCAGATCAGCGGATCCCAAAAAGACCCCCTCCAACCATGCTCAAAGACATGAAAGTGTATGCCGTGGACAATAAAACCAAAGCATCACTGAAGGGATTTAAGGCTGATGACTGGTTTGCTGAGAAGGCCGATTATGGAGTCTTTCGAAATGAGTATGTCAGATATAAGCATTATCCAAGTGTCACCGATAATGTAAGTTTTACCTTTCCTAATGGTCCTTCCTAATATAGTTTTGAATTCTGCAAAAAAATATTGAATTCATATCAAATCACTATGCAGACTGCAGAAGAAGGTGTGTGCTCTGTTGGTCCGAACATTCAAGGTAGTGAAATTAAAATTCCACCATGGACTGTTCAAGTGGTGGGATGGGGGGACGCAGATGATTGTGAAGTATTAGATATCCCGCGAGGCAAGTCTAGCACGTGCCTACCACTTCCGAAGGATGTGAAATATGTAAGTTTGAGGTTCAGCATTGGATTTAAATGTTGAAATCAAAACTACACGATTATATTAACTTAGTTTACACATAACATGTTTGTACTGTAGGTAAGTGCATCGACAGCAACACAACTATTGGATATGATTAGTGGCCTAAATTCCTTGCTCTTCACTAAATGTATGGCTGCTAAGACAATCATAAGCGAGCTTCGACAGGTAATGTTTAATTGATTTGCTTTTAGGCGTTTATCCAAAAGTAATGCAATCTACTTTACTGGAATTTTTTTTGTACACATGGCATATATGAATTCAAACTCCACTCGTTGTATATTATGGCAAATATGCGTGATATTATGGCAAATACAGTGCCTTTAATTAGAATTATATGCGGAGGACTGATAAGATTGTAAAATTGGGTTTGTAAGCATAAAATAAAAAATTCTGTGTTCAAAAACATGTTCATGATGATGTTGATGCAATGCAGAAGAGTAGTTATGATGGTTATGTGCCATAATTGTTCTTTTATTTTAAGTTAAAGATTAGGCAACATATTTATAATTGCATTAATCATCAAAGGTTATGACTTTGGTTTTGTAGGGGACAAACACTCAACACAACCATAACTGCCTTGCAAGAAATGAAATTGTTGATGTGGAAGATAAGAATGAAATTGATGATGAGGATGATGAGGAGGATGAGGAGAACGATAATGGGTTTGAGACATCAGATGAGGATGGTGAGAATGGGGTGGATAATGACAATGACGAGGAACAAGGGGAGGATGAGGAGGACGAGGAAAACGAGGAGGATGAGGAAAACGAGGTGGATGAGCTGGATGAGGAAAACGAGGTGGATGAGCTGGATGAGGAAAACGAGGATGAGGAGGTCGAGGAAAATGGGGACGAGGATGAATGTTCCCAACAACGCGAGGAGGACGACGACAACTACCAGGAAAGTGAGGACGAGGACGAGGAAGATGAGGTATTAATGAAGAAGTCTAAAACCAAGTCCCCACCCCCAAACCCCAAAGGAAAAGAAGCTGTGGTGAAAACGAAATGCAAAGGAGGGGAGGTGCATACCAAAGAAAAAGCAGCTGCGATTAAATCAAAAGGAAAAGCATCACCAAAAAAACGCAACACCTCTTTGCCAGAACCAGAATCACAGCCTATTAGTAAGAGGCTAAGGAAGAAAACTTAAATTGTATTATGGGTATTTTGTCTTTCTGGTATACGCTAAAAAAATTGTGAACATAAGTGAGATTGCGTGATATTTTGTGGTAGATGTTAACTAGTAGGTTATGTAACTTGTTTCATGCTACAAACTTATTATATAACGATGTCAAATATGATCGTCCATTGGTCTCTGTGAATGGATTGAATGAGTTAATTTGAAAGGAAGTTACCATAAGATGGAAAGGGGACTGATACATTGGCTCACCTAAGAGTAAAAGGAAATAATGCAATCGACAAACAGTCAGTGGGCAATTGAAAAATAATAATACAATAGACAAACAGTGAGCATAAAATTGAACAAGAATTATCCAATTGACAATCCATAAGTTTGAAATTGCAAACGTGCATCCATGCCTTTTTTCATCCCTTTTGGCTTGGTTTTCCACAGGATTTCAATTCCCTTTCGACATAGTTTTCTAACCCCAAAGCTTATGTAACTTGTTTGATGCTATAAACGTAGTGTATAATTGTTTCACCCGTTATTTGCAGCCACTGAGTTTCTTCTCTGAACATGCCTTGATGCATAATAAACTGGGGATGCTAGATTGATCCAATGCTGCAAATGTCGGATATTTTGATCTCTACGTCAGTAGGAACAACATTCATGAAAGAACTTAATTATAGTTCAGCAATAGAAAATCTGATTTAGCAACTGACTGGTCGTCACAGACTGCTGTCACGAACACAAATCATGATTAATACTGTGAAGATTCAATAATTGTATAAAAGATGCCAAATTTAGATATGTCGTAGTAGACATCCAACTGAACAACTTTCATGAAGGAAGAATGTTCATTTGATGACTGGAACCTGGCCAGAATTGGGCCATAATTAGGCCAGAATTGCCACTGTTTTCGTGCATCGCTGTTGCTGGTATGCTTCTGATGTTTGATGTCGCGAGGATCCCACATTTATCCGAATGACGCCAAATTCTGATATGTCGTAGTAGACATCCAACTGAACAACTTTCATGAAGGACGAAGGTTCATTTCAGGACTGGAAGCTGGCCAGAATTGGGCCATAATTAGGCCGGAATTGCACTGTTTTCAGCTTTCGCTCTTAGGATTCCAAATTGGTCCAAATATACCCAAATTTGTCCAAATATACCCAAATTTGGATATGGTGCAGTAGACATAGAGATGAACAACTCTCATGAAGAACGAAAATTGATTTGAGCGCTGGAAGTTGAATTTTGAGCTCACCCCATCTGACTGCAGCAATGCCTGTCTAGCCATATTTTTGCCATTTTGATGTTCATGGCAAATTATCTTCCATTTTAGGCAAAAATTTAATTTTTGGTACAAACAATAATGATGTCAAATATGATCGTCTATTGTTGTATGTGAATAGAATGTATGAGTTAATTTGAAACGAAGTTACCATAAGATGGACAGGCCACTGATAGATTGGCTCGCCCAGGAGGAAAAGGAAATAATGTAATTGACAAAGAGTTAGTAAGAAATTGACAGAGAATAATCCAATTGACAAACGGTAAATTCGAAACTGACCAAGCATAATCCAATTGACAAACAGTTAGTTGAAATTGAAAACAATGAATACAATTGACAAACCGTAAGTTTCAAAGTGCAAACGTGCACGCATTCCTTTTTTCAAAACAAGAACATGTAGTACAATATTAAGGTAAATGGGAACATTCGGAAGGTAAATTGGGTCCTTATTATCGTAAACATGAATGTTTACAATATTAAGGTCTCGTATTACTCTATTTAGGATAGTTATGTTCCAGGAGATTGTAAAACTCATCCTTATTATGGTAATTTCGTAATTTACAAAGAGAAGGACATGTATTACAATATTAAGGTAACTAGGGACATTGAGAAAGTAAATTGGGTCCTTATACGTGTAAACACAAACGTTTACTATATTAAGGTCTTGTTTTACTCCGGTTTGGACAAGTATGTTCCATATCCTTGTAAAATGCATCATTAATCTTGTAATATCGTACTTTACAAATATAAAGACATGTAGTACAACATTAGGGTCAAGGGGAACATTTGAAGGTAAATTGGGTCCTTAGTATTGTAAACATGAATGTTTACAATATTAAGGTCTCGTATTACTCTATTTAGGATAGTTATATTCCAGGAGATTGTAAAACACATCCTTATTATGGTAATTTCGTAATTTACAAAGAGAAGGACATGTATTACAATATTAAGGTAACTAGGGACATTGAGAAAGTAAATTGGGTCCTTATACGTGTAAACACAAACGTTTACTATATTAAGGTCTTGTTTTACTTCGTTTTGGACAAGTATGTTCCATATCCTTGTAAAATGCATCATTAATCTTGTAATATCGTACTTTACAAATATAAAGACATGTAGTACAACATTAGGGTCAAGGGGAACATTTGGAAGGTAAATTGGGTCCTTAGTATTGTAAACATGAATATTTACAATATTAAGGTCTCGTATTACTCTATTTAGGATAGTTATATTTCAGGAGATTGTAAAACCCATCCTTATTATGGTAATTTCGTAATTTACAAAGAGAAGGACATGTATTACAATATTAAGGTAACTAGGGACATTGAGAAAGTAAATTGGGTCCTTATACGTGTAAACACAAACGTTTACTATATTAAGGTCTTGTTTTACTTCGTTTTGGACAAGTATGTTCCATATCCTTGTAAAATGCATCATTAATCTTGTAATATCATACTTTACAAATATAAAGACATGTAGTACAACATTAGGGTCAAGGGGAACATTCGGAAGGTAAATTGGGTCCTTAGTATTGTAAACATGAATGTTTACAATATTAAGGTCTCGTATTACTCTATTTAGGATAGTTATATTCCAGGAGATTGTAAAACCCATCCTTATTATGGTAATTTAAAAATTTACAAAGAGAAGGACATGTATTACAATATTAAGGTAACTAGGGACATTGAGAAAGTAAATTGGGTCCTTATACGTGTAAACACAAACGTTTACTATATTAAGGTCTTGTTTACTTCGTTTTGGACAAGTATGTTCCATATCCTTGTAAAATGCATCATTAATCTTGTAATATCGTACTTTACAAATATAAAGACATGTAGTACAACATTAGGGTCAAGGGGAACATTTGGAAGGTAAATTGGGTCCTTAGTATTGTAAACATGAATGTTTACAATATTAAGGTCTCGTATTACTCTATTTAGGATAGTTATATTCCAGGAGATTGTAAAACCCATCCTTATTATGGTAATTTCGTAATTTACAAAGAGAAGGACATGTATTACAATATTAAGGTAACTAGGGACATTGAGAAAGTAAATTGGGTCCTTATACGTGTTAACACAAACATTTACTATATTAAGGTCTTGTTTTACTCCGTTTTGGACAGGTATGTTCCATATGATTGTAAAATGCATCATTAATCTTGTAATATCGTACTTTACAAATATAAAGACTTGTAGTACAACATTAGGGTAAAGGGGAACATTCGGAAGGTAAATTGGGTCATTAGTATTGTAAACATGAATGTTTACAATATGAAGGTCTCGTATTACTCTATTTAGGATAGTTATGTTCCAGGAGATTGAACAAGAATCATCCTTATTATACTAAAATGGACATACTCATTCCATTACATTGTAAAAGTCATACTTAATATCGTAATACTGTAATTTACAAGGGAAATGACCCCCAACACAATGTGAAGGTGAGAATGAACCTTGGAGGAGTAAATTGGGTCCTTGTCCTTGTAAGAACAAATAGTTGCAACAATAAGCACGAACAGTACACTATTATGGACATAGGCATTCCACAAATTAGTAAACGATATCCTTACATTTGTGAATCACAAATACTTGGGGTTTTACATAATGCAATGTGTTCATTTATTTTGTTCATTTTTAAATATAAAGTAACAACAGTATTATATTGACGTTTTAGTATGATTTGAACTAAAAGTCATTGTTTTTTCTTTTAGGTACTTCAATCATGGAAAGGGAGAAAGATCAAGCATGAGGCAGGCATTGCACACTGTAGTTTACCAATTACCAAACAGGCATAGGATTTCGCACATTTGAATTACAAATACATAGATACTGTTTGTCAATTGACAAACAAGAGGCAGTAATTGGACATTGTAATGCAATTGGAATCCAGAAACAATAAATTACAGTTCCCTGATTTGGCAATTATTGTCACCCAATATGGTCAATCCGCTGAACACTAAAACATTGGAATGACCGTCATAACTTGCAATAGAAACAGAACCAAGGCTAGCAGCACAAAATAAAGTTAACATATTAACTTCATCAATTGTTCGTACATATGGTTACCCAACAAAGTTAACATATTAACTTCACCAAATTGCATTTTGACACCCTGTGCTAGTCATAATCTATAATATGGAAACCAAAAACTAACACCAAATAGGACATTCGACCTAGATGTACAAAAAAATGTTGCCTACCTAACCACGGTCAGAATCCTTTGACAATCACTTTACAAAAAACAAAAAAGTTGTCAAATTATACCATGGCGACCCTCCTTCCAAATATATAGGGCATGCACCAAAACCAGTACCATCACAGCATTAGATCTAAGGTCACAAAAATATATACTGGTCAGTCATTAGAGTCCCATTACCCAACCTTGTTAGCGGCGCCGAGGTCTAGGCTGACCGCGACCTGTACGTATTTCTGGTATAGTCACCGCTGATTGTTTTTGTTTCCGATTATAAACCCTCTTTCTTGTAATGGTGATATCCGCCACATCCTTGTCCTTAGCCTCAACATTACCAAGCTTGTTCCCCTTCGCCATAAAATCAGATGCATTTTCCATCACTTTCAATGTTTCACGTATTATCACATCACGCAATTGATTTTTTTCATTTCGGAGCAACTCAATAGCAAGTCGCATTCGTTGTACATTAGAGTCGTACTGCAACAAAAAAAAAACATTTAGCGTTTCATTACGTATTAATCAGTTTTACCAAAAAAATAGCACATGTGCAATGCATACCCGGTCATGCCACAATTGACGATAATATTGCATGTGTCTTATGACAAAAATGCCACAATCCACACCATTAGGTTGGATGGGATTGGCATCCAATGGGGACACAACAGAAAAGGAGGAGAACGTCCACCCCGTCCCAAATACCGATAATATGTCCTCATGAAAAACAGAGTCTAGGTACAACAACTGTTGCATACACAAGAACATAGTCAACATTAGTAACATTTAGCAAAAGAAATACGTATAATGACATTGAACAAAAGCTTCTCCACTTACAGTAATATGGCAATCGTTCTCGCGTTTCTTATTGTGACGCACATCAGGTAAACTGTCCCAAATTTCAGCTTTCTTGTGGAAAATGTCACAAATCAAAAGATACCAGTGACCAATGACTTCGTCGTGCATCGGAATATATATCTGCAAAAAAGTGGTATGTTCATTATCACCGATAATTGATATTATTGGAGCTTGCATACGAAACCCACCTGCATGCAATCCTTTAGTCGCCCATTAAATCTTGCGAGACGACAAATCTTTTGTGTCCTACCACATGATGTTGTACGATCACTGGGACGTACAAGCTTGGCGCCGTCCTGTATTTTATGAGATATAACACATCACTAGCAGCACAAAAAATATCATTCATTAATCTTATCCATTTACTTACCGACCAAAAATACGTAGGTAGGAACCACTTTGTAGAGGTGGTATCATATAAATATTCTGCCATTACATTGATTACCTATTACAAGATAAGACACGATTGTTAGCATCCTAGTACCAACATTCTAAACATGTACTAATGAGTAGTTAAATATATATTCGATTCGTAGTCCTTACATCATCGAAGAGAGGCAACCCAGGGGCAAGGCTTCCAAAATGGTGACGATTTATAGCTACATCACCAGTGCTAACGAGTAGTTCACTGTTAAACAGAAAAAATACAACTTCTAATCAATTGTTGTTATGTCATTATCATAACACATAAAAATTAATTTCACAAATTTGGTTCAGGGTATACCTCCAAACATTTGGATCCAATGGATTGCAACAAAATGCAAAACTTAGTAGATCTCTATCATCTTCAGAGATATCGTTGCTCATCCGGAATGGACCGACATTTAATCTCTTCATAATCCGCTCGTGAGCAATTACATGTTGGGTTTTTGCATTTGCTTTAGCTTTCAACACATTGATGTCTTCATAAGGAGTTCTCATGTGGGGACCCGGCTTTCTAATCGCTCTTGCACGAGTCACTATCGGATCCCTTGTTGAAGTTGAACTACAATTCTCTAAGAACAAACTTTTTACGTCGTTCTGACCCATTTTATCCTAGTGCTCACAAATCATTACGAAATAGCATTTACAAATCAATATAACTGAAACAAACATATATTAAATGATACAAAGAATTTGCATAAAATAAGGACACCTAACTTTGTTATTACATAGGGACAAAACCAAATAAAATTACAACATAATCCATAGTACAATGATGTCTGCAAATCAAATACTCGATAATTGTCATCATCCAAACATGTAAACAAACAAGTGAAATTATGAAAACAAATACAAACAAGCTACAACCAATACTCATCATACCTCATTCTGAGGTTGTTTTGGATGTTTTCTGTCATGGATGACTTCAACAAAGGGAGCCGAAGTTTTAGCAACAGTTGTAAATCCTTTCACATTGTCATCTTGCTCGTTGGGAGTTCCGTCTTCTTTGTTTGGCCTACTTTTTGGAGGTTTAGTATTTCCAAGGTCTTCTTGTCCCCCATCAGGCCCCATTTCAAACATGTTATCATCTTCCTTATTAAGTTTAACTTCTCGTTCATTAGGGCATGAAGTGTGCAATGTTCTTTCTTTCTCTTCATTTTTTGATGATAACTCAGACATAACCTTGGAGAGCGATTCGTCTATACGAGCAACAGTGACCACCAAAGTTGCCAAATCCTTTCTTATTGAACTTAACTCTTCAGCAAAGTGAGTCATTGTTTTGGCATCATCTCCGAGACCTCCATATTCAGTTTTCATAACAACTACCTTATCACTTTCAAACCCCCCTCTTTTTTGTAGCCACTTCTTCATTTTTTCGGTTTCTACTTTCCCCCACACAGTGAGTGGTAGCATAGACCTATCCACAAGTACGCTACCATGAGCTATAGCATCAAGGTAAAACAATTGAAGGAATAACAAGCAACCACCGATGTAAACTTGATTGTTCTCCTTAAATGACCTGACACTGTCTAATAAAAATCTAAATGAATAACTTGCCCAATTTTTCTTTGCGATTGCCTTGCTATCTCTTAACGGAAGCAGATATTTTAGATTCACACACAAGGAAGTGGTTGGACATAGCAACGTGCATAGAGCAAACATGACAAAACCAACTTTGAAAAAGTCGTCTGCTTCTTCTGTCCCCACCATTATCTGCTTCAACTCATTATTTTTTAAAACCTTCTTCCCACCCAAAAATGAATTTCGCACCTTTACAATGTGTTGGTCATCCATGGATCCGGTGAAGTCAACTTCCTCTCCTCCATCCTTAACACCCATTATGCGCACGAAGTCATCCACAGATATCTTAAATGTTTTCCCATGTAGCTCGATTGATGATTCACCATGATTAAATTTATCAACCAAAAAACGACACATTGAACGAGACAGTTTTCCGCACTTCATTTCCAACAACGAAACAAATCCCATTTCTTCAATGGCTGCTTTTTTCTGATCGCTTAAAATATTTATAGTGTCCTGTATATCCTTCGGACTGCATCGTGTGGCTATCTTCAAACAACTTTTGTTCGATGTGTTAGTTGAAGCTGTTTTAGATTCATACTCTGCTTTCTGAGTAGCATCCAACTTTTGCCACATATTTGCGATTTCCTTCTTCGTCTGAGGAAGAAAATAATAAAATTCAATCAATTCATTATAAGTTGTGAACTGTAACGTCTCTACTTAAATGTATTGTTTACAATTTATCACCTTTGTATCCACTTTCTCCACTATTTTTTGTTGCTTCATTTCATCACCCTTTATTTTCCTATTTAAAACATTCACATTTAGTTAGTCCTATAAAAAGTACTTAATATACTGCAAGAGCCGTTTAACACTTACAGAAAGTTAAAGTAACCGGTCTTGCGATGAATCATCAGCTTGGACTCATCTTTTGTTGTTTTTGGATTTTTGCCTTTACTATGCACATCACTGTTCTTTTTCACCATTTCATAAGTCCAATTAATGATGAGCCTGCATTAAACAAGAAAAACATTTCATATATCAAATAAACTCAATAGAAAATAATAACATGTCAACTCATATGCAAATTGTCAAACTATATGAAATAATAACATGTCAACTCATATCAATGGGAAAATAATATTTGAACTCATATATTTTGTGAGGAGATATGAAATTGCAAGACCCTTAGGCATTGCATGTTTGAGCTTCAATATATCTCCCATTCAACGTAATTCTCAGGGATCCAAAACAAACTCAATGCTTGTTCTCATGCAATGTTTAATAATATGTGAACGAAATTAACTTCAACCCATTATTTTTTAAATCTTTCAATCCATTCCATAGTTCGAACATCAAAGAACACAACACATTAAACAAAACAAAAAATAGTCTTATCAAATAAACAATCGTAAAATAACATGTATATGTCAATTGCCAACGAGGTGCTATGAAATTGCATTAGCCATAGTCAATTGCCAACCAGCGGCATGAAATTGCATTACTCCTAGACAATTGCCAACGAGATGCAATGAAATTGCATTACACCTAGACAATTGCATTTTTGTGCTATACTATATCACCTTCTACATATCCAATATAATTATGACGCATCACGAAACACTTTTAATGGTTGTTCTTAGCCTACTGACTGTAATGACTATTTTACAATTTGTAATAAGGTTACCCACCCACAAAAATGAAATTCATATTACGTTTTCAAAAATAAACTTAAAGAGGTGAGGTTAGGGTTTAGCAAAACACAAGTCATA
The DNA here is from genome assembly GCF_965620075.1 of Prunus avium. Taxonomy (NCBI): domain Eukaryota; kingdom Viridiplantae; phylum Streptophyta; class Magnoliopsida; order Rosales; family Rosaceae; genus Prunus; species Prunus avium. The sequence goes on from NC_142289.1 coordinate 2,971,293, forward strand.
TTTTACAAAAGGTTAGGGTTTATGAAGAGATAAAATGAGATTCTTCAATACTACCCTTACAAAACTTCTAACTAAGTGCTTTAAACCTTAAGTAAATAGCTACCAATCAATGGAGGAATCTTCACCAAATAATATATGTCAACTCATATTCAATTGCCAAATCATACAAACAAATTGCATGAACCCAATATAATTCCATTTTAGTCAGTCATACCGAATAAACTAAAATAATAACATGTCTGCTCATATTCCAATTATCAAACGGACGTTTATTGAACCATATATGAAATTGCATTCTCGCCAATCATATCAAACAAACTCAATTGGATAGTAATATGCCAACACATATGCCAATTGACAAACAGAAAGCTATGAATTGCATGACCCATATGCAATTGTATATTCGTGCTCCAATAAATCATCTTCTATTCATCCAACGAAATTCTTGTGCATAATTTTACACTGCTTGTTCTCTGTATAAAAGATAAATTACGATGCAACTTCCATTCAAATTTTACAATTTTAAATAAGGTTACCCACCCACACAAATTCAATTCAAATTTGGTAGAAAACTTAGGTGAGATTAAGGTTTACCCCTAAACAGAAATTAACCTAAAAATTCTTGAGATTGGTTAGGGCTTAGCAAGAAAGAGATGAGATTAATGTTTACCCATAAACATAATGAACTTAAAAAGAGGTGATGTTAGTTAGGGCTTAGCAACAGATAACTGAGATTGCTCAATACTAACCTTAAAACGCTTCAAATCAACTGCTACCCAATGTTTTCAACCTTAGGAATCAACTGATCACTGGAGGAGATACATGGAGGAGATCGCCATATGTAGGAGAGGTTTTTGGGTTTTGAAGTTCTGAACCAGTTTGAGGAAAAGCGCGCTAAAATATCACAGAAGAAACCTATTACCTCCACCTGTTATAGCAGGTTTTCTTTTTATTTTTTTACAAATTAATTGGCATGTGCACCGCACATGCTTCATAAACAACAAATGGTGCATGGGTGCACCTGGTGCACCGTAGAAGGTGCCCAACAACACTTTATTTAACTGTCTCTAAATGAATAAGGGCTACTTTCTCATTTTCCCAAGTCGATCCCTTCTCTTCTCTCAATCTTGTCCCTTTTATTTCTTTCTATGTTAATTCATCCCACAACACAACTCAAGTTGAAAACATACATTTGATGCAAATTTATTTATTTGCATCTTCTAGATTCATTTATTTGTAACAAATAAGATATTGACATAGTGAATAAATTTATTGATTCGGACACAAAATGACACATACGAGATATTTGAATTTGGAAAGAATTTGGTGTTGAAGGCCGAGCGAGATTATCTTTTGCGCCAATTGAACTAGGGAAATTCTATTTTACATTTTCCAACATTAAAAGAGAAATATCATTAAACTAACAATTAGATAGTCATTTTTTCAAAAATTTTTTTTAATAAAAAAAAAGAGAAAAAAAGAGTTGAGCTAGTTTGGAGCATGGTACAAACTTAAAGTCAATCATTCAAAAGGGTATGATAGAATTGTACTGAGGGGCAGTATTGATGATGTATTGGGTTAAAAAGGTATTTATACCTACGAACTTAATATGGATAACTTGTTAGATGTTGTGACGTAGACATCTAATTAGTCCTTGGTACCAAAGTGCATCATATACGGCAAACTTTATTAATTAAATAAATAAAATGCAACGATATCTTTTTTTTGGCAAAGAAAATGACAGCTTCATAGTAACTTCCAATTATTTGCTTAACAAGATGGTTTAATGGTCCACTTGAGTTCTACGTCCAAACGGTCTTCATGTCAAAACATTGACCACTAATTAATCACAATCATTTATAATTTATTTGTGTTTAACCAATTCATGAGGTTGATTAGTTTTGTTGGTTAAGTTAATTCAACCCTAATTATTTAAAAAAAAAAATAATAAAATAAAGTAGACCTTTAGTACGGACGATGAGAAGACGACCATGGCATTAACGAAATAAAACGGAAGTCGAGGGACAAAATGTAATAATACCCACTCTCCATGCTATATTTTCTGACTCTCTGAGTCTCTTTCTGCTTAAACGAGAACAGAAAATAATGGAGCTCAAAACTCCATCCAACAATGGCCAAAGCTCAAACCCTGAACCAAAGCTTGAGCCCCCAAACCCTAGCAATGACGAAACCCACAAAACCGATGAATCCCATATCTTCTTTGAAGACATTGATAGCACTTGTTCCACTCCGTATGTTAGTGCACCTTCAAGCCCTGGCCGCAGTGGACCCGTTAGTGGGTTCTTCTACAGTGCTCCAGCTAGCCCAATGCACTTTGCTTTGACCTCAAAGTCAAGCTCTTTCGCTTCGCCTCAGGGGTCTTCTTCTTCGTTTGACAACACCTCTGTTTCTCTGGGTTTTGAGTTTGAGTTCTCTGCAAGGTTTGGCTCAAGTGGCTCCGGCCCAACAGGGCCTATGAGCTCAGCTGACGAGCTCTTCTTGAATGGGAAGATCAGACCCATGAAGCTCTCGACCCACCTGGAAAAGCCTCAAGCTTTAGCTCCATTGCTGGATCTTGAGTCTGAAAACGAGGAGCATGAAGCAGAGCTCGAGTTTGAGCCTGTGAGAGGCAGAGATCTGAGATTCCGGGACAAGTCTCTGCGTAGAAGAACAAGATCTATGTCCCCTCTAAGAAATGTCCCTTTTGAGTGGGCTCAAAGCGAGATTGAAACTGATGAAAAAGGTTGTTCCTTTGTTCAAGATCTGAAAGGGGGTGGCTTGAAAGAGAGCAAAAATGAAGGAGAAGAAGAAGAAGAAGAGGAAGAAGTGGAGAGCACAACTACTACACCTTCAGTTTCAGCTTCAACTTCAAGGTCATCATCAGCTGGTAGGAACTCAAAAAGATGGATTTTTCTGAAAGATTTTCTTCATAGAAGTAAGAGTGAAGGCAGAAGCAACCACAAGTTTTGGTCTTCAATATCATTCTCCACTGCAAAAGAAAAGAAGCCCACGAAACAGAGTGCTCAAACTCAGGGCTCTGTTTCAAAAGATCCCAAATTTAGCAACCCCTTAAATTTGAGCTCAGAGGCCCAAAAATCCAAGGGAAGTGGGTCCAGCGGTGCAGGGAAGAAGCCGGTGACCGGAAAACCCACCAACGGCGTCGGAAAACGGCGGATGCCGCCGTCTCTCCATGAGCTGCATTACACTGCTAATAGGGCTCAGGCTGAGGAAATGAGGAAAAAGACTTACTTGCCTTACAGGCAAGGGTTGCTTGGTTGCTTGGGATTTAGTTCAAAGGGATATGGAGCTGCTATGAGCAATGGGTTTGCTAGAGCATTGAACCCAGTTTCTTCAAGGTAAGAAGATGAATTAATGTCTTATGATGTGGTTTCAGAAGGAAGTGTATAGATTTTTTTGCAACTTTTTTGGTTTAAGGATTTATGTGATCATCTGTGTAATTATTGAAGGCTAGCTCTTTGGATCCATCTCTTTTCTTCTGAAAAAGAGAAGCTGCAGCCTTGTCTGTATTTTGATGGGTATGATGCAAATTATGGGATAAATTCTTTTATTCCCATCTAGATTGTGTAAGATGCTTGACCCTGTAAATTATTCTCTGCTGTCACTGCTAGTATGATGGAATCAATCAATTTATATATGATTATATTCCATGTTTTTAATGCTTCATTCTCATGAGGTTTCTCTTAAAACCTCCAAGAGCCAGCCAATGTGAAGATCCTTAGGATAATGATATGGGGGAGGTGATTTAGTTCTTAGTTATAACATTAATTGCATGATTAAGAAACATAATCCCAATTGCAAAATTAATAAACATGATCATGGAGCAAAAGCATATGCAGATTTTGCATGAGAATAGTTGTTTGTGATGTTTGGAAGAAATTATGAGGAGACCCCATTTGCTTTTCGCAAATTGTTTGTTTTGGGACCCTAAGAATCTACTTGTCTGATATAATTACTTGGCCTTTATTATCCAAATATGTTTTACACCTATGAACTATGAAGCTTGGTAGATCTTTAGACTGACTTACTAAAGTGAAATTGAAATCTTAATTTACAAGGGACATGGTGCCTCCTAAGCATCGACATAAAGAGTGAGTTTGGGATTATGAGACATTCCATTCTCAAGAACTTTTCATGCATCTTTCTTTTCCATCATATTGTATCTTTTTTTGGATGCTTCTGCGGGAATTTAGGTCTACCATTTTCTATCAACATATAATTCAATTTAAAAGAGCTTGCAGAATTGGAAAATAATTCAAGTTATATAAGAAATCACAAGCTCTTTTTTTTGTTTTTTGTTTTTTGTTTTTTTTTGGAGTTGGAAGGCGTTTCTGACCTGCAAACCGTAGATTTTTATTTTTTTATTTTTTTATTTTTGGGGGAGCCTATGACTATAGATCAGATCTGAGGCCCCCCCAACAAGCATTATTCTGCTGGGGACATGTAAATTTTTGAGCCTGGAGAAAGCAGCAGCAAAAATCCCATCATGGTCCCCCTAGCTCCATTATTGTTCATGGGCTTGTTTATCCAGATATTAAAGTATCCCAACAATAAATTAAGATAGCATAAACAAAGTGTTGACTGTTACAGCAGGAAATGATCTGTTTGAGAATTTCTCACATTGTTCTGTCACATTGCTATCTGCATCAACTAGGGCAGTTCAAAACATCTGGTTCATATCACAAACGGTCCCATCTCACCATTAATCTCCACAGATCATATCCTAGGGATATGTTAATGTTTGTTTTTTTCCCCAAAAAATATTGTGGTTGCATACGTGAGTTATGTCGATTGATCCCTAATTTAGAGTAGTCGTTCTCTTCTGATTGCCAACTTTAGTGAAAGTAAAAGTGAAAATCACTCGAAAAGCAAGTTTTTTAACAAGTCGAAAATGCCATGAATAATAAATATCTTGGTTCGATGGGTTCTCTTCTGGTAAACTTTGCCCTACAAAGATGGCGACGGAAAACAAGCAGTCACAAACTGAAGATAGAATTTCCGACAAGCCAAGCAGCCTCAAAGGAAAAGCTGATGTTACTAATACTTTTTAGGTTTCGATGGGACATCACCTCCTTTGTCTGCATCCACTTCTAAATAATGCCTCGCAAGAATATCGAGAAAGCCCACAGTTCACATTGAGGCGATGGGTTAAAGCGACCACAACCATTTCTGGTTCTGATGTTTTGGTGGAGCGATCATAATTCATCCATGTGAGAGTTTTCAGACAATCCTCAACTACCTCCACAAGTACTGCGGCAAATTGTAAGTACTAATTTGGAACTTAGGATCATCATGTAACCTTCAGTCCAAAGCTTAACCTGAGACAGGTTTAGTACCATTGGACGTAGCGACGCACCAAATTGAATGGCCCATGGTCCGCCCCACCAAAATGGAGGTCTGGCCGTTCATGAAAATGCATGCTCAATCCCAAAGAAAGATCCACAAATGGTTTAACAGATGAAACAAACTATTGGGGTCCTCAATTCGTGCATCGCTACTCAAAACAGAGTTAACGATAAATAAGATTTTCGATCCAAAAAACACTACATTATTGTTAATGGTATGCCGGCTATCCTTCTCCCTAATACAAATAAGGACTTGAACGCACAAAAATGTTCAGTAAAAGATGTGCATAAATATTACACTGAAAACACTATCTCTTCCCAAGATCAGGAGAATTTGGGAGATGACTTCCCCCAAACTAGGTTAAAGATTCCTCCCTGCAAAACAGGAAGTGCCTCCTCATGATGATGAGGCAAAGGTATATAGGATGTTCTTCTTCAGAGTGAACTCATCTGCCTTGGTTGGGTTGACAGACTGCAACAACAAAATCAAAAACAAATATGTTAGGGCCCATGCAGATCAGTAACCCATACATGCATCACTTAGAAGTGGTCTCAATCATGGCTATATTAGTCAGCATATAATTTTATTTGTTTTTTCAACTCAAGTTTTGGAACTCTACAGATATATTAGTTTGCTCTATCAAAGGTTTATATCCAGTCTAGTCTAATCCAAGTCTCACTCAAATCATGCAAATCTATCCTGCTTGCCAAACAAGGGATATGTATCTTAGTTCAACATGGATAATATTGCATAGTGTGTGAGACCAGACCTTCTCGAGTATGCGTTCAAGCCGCTGAATCTCATTCTTCGCATAATCAGCACCTTTCTTTAAAGAGTTCTCGGCAGCTTTCAAGTAGATCTTACCATATCTGAAATTTGAAAAGAAAGAGAAGTTAACATGTGAATCAGAAGGTCAACTGTTTACTTTGGATATAAAGGACTTAAGTCTCTTACTAGCCACTGAAAAATATAATATGGTAAGCCATCAAATAGTAACATTTCAATATTCGTTGAAGTGATGTGAAAATATCAACTGATCAAACTAGGTAGTGATTGTATTAACCTTGCAGCAGAACCCTCAAGCTTCCCAACTTCCTCTTCTATCTTGGAAAAGATTGTCTTCTTCTCATCATTGCCAGCTTTCACAAATTCCTTCACTAAGTCGTTCAGATTTGCAAGTACACCAGCCTACACGAAAAAAAGATTATCCATGAGAAAAGGAAAAGATTTTGATGAGGTGAACTCATGATGAAACAATGTTACTGACTTTGGAAGTAAGTTGGCCTTTCCCATCTCTACTAGTCCCAGATTTCTCATTAATGAAATCTACAAAATCTTCTAAATCTCTGCCACCACCATACTCTTCACCCTCCTTCTTGTTCTTTGGAAAAAATTTCAATGTGGGAAATCCACTTACTCCGTACCTGCATAGGCAGCCTTGCATAAGGTCCATATATTCATCATCTATAAATCTCATTGTTATTTTTTAATGTAATTTTTACATCAAAATACTAATACAAAACAACATATAAACTCAGTAGATACCAACTCTCCTAGCAGAAAAATATTACTTACTTTTCAGCTAAATCCTTGTATTTGTCAGCATCAAGATTAGCAATCACTACACCTTCCTCCAACTTAAATGCTGTTGCAACCTTCTCGTAAGTCTGGATATAACATAGAATAAATAATCAAGGTCAACTGTTGTTCATGCACCAGATAAAGGGTTGCAATAACAGATTTTTAAGGAGCAAAATCGCACTCACAGGAGCAAGGGATTTGCAATGTCCACACCTGCCACGAAAATAAAAGGGGTGAAAACAGATTTTGAGTTGCAACGATTCCAATTAAATTCCACTAAAATTTATCACAAGGACCATGGGGCTGATAATTGGTATCCTTTTCCGCCTTTTACACCAATTTAGCTTCAGTGACTTAGGCACAGAACAGCATTTACTATTATGCATATGAAAGGAAAAATGGAGAAATAATCTTACCATGGTGCATAGAATTCCACCAGCACATCTTTTGTTTCGTCCAGGACCACCTCATTGAAATTATCCTGAGTAAGGACCACAACATTGGAGGGGGCTGCAGAAATCTTCACGTTGGTCCCTGAATGCAAAGAAAAGCTTCAAGATCAACCATAAGCTTAGGATTATTACATAAATCATTACAAGGACAAACTAATACCTCCTTCCTTATTCACAAACTCAGCAAGAGCTTCTGCAGTGCGGCCACCTTCATACCTTAAACATGTATAATTCAATCATAAAATGTACACCAACTATGACGTACAAGGATGATGAAAAATATTAAACCAAGTGTGAATTCTTTTAGAGGGTTTGGTGGAAAGAGTACCCAATGAAAACTTCCTTAAATGCTTTCATGAAACTAAGCAGGGGATAGGGGGAAGCTCACTCACTTTTTGGGTTCTAGGGATCCTTTCGGAAACCATTGAATTGTGGGATACCCAGAAACTCCATATTTGCCACAAATGCCCTTGTGCTCATCACAGTCCACCTATTGAGAACCATCAAATGGAGTAAAACTGTTAACATATTAATCAATCACTAGTAGTCATAATAGTATCGCGTATTGCCACAAAGCACTTTAATATTTTAAAATTCCAAAATTCAAAAGCCAGTCGAAAGCTAAAAGATGAATCATTTTTCACGACACCTTAAAAAGAACCCAGCAAAATTAGTAATCACAATAATCAGCTAAGACACAAATTCAATAGTAAGGTAATAACATAATTATCAGACACTCTTACAAGGATATCTGGAATGAGGAACCGACCTTTCCAATTAAAATGGATTTTGCTTTCTTAAAACTTGAGCCAAGCTTCTCATACTCTGGAGCAAGCTTTTTACAATGGCCACACCTGCAATCGAAGTAAGAATGTTATACCGACTCCCACCAAATGACATTTTTTTTTATGGGAGAGGGAGGCATCACACAAATGAAAATAACACATTTAAAAAGAAATAGCAGGAACACTTATAGTTGTTGTTTATTTTCTAAGCATAACAGTATTCTTCTTCTTCAAAGTTTTCCAGGAAAAATGGTACTAAAATCAGAAACTAAACAAAAGGGGCTTTAAAAGATAATATAACACACTAAACAATCAATGATAAATTGAACGTATAATCTTCTAATTGCATAGTGAAACCTCCGTAGTTCTGAAAAGCACTGGAACTAATCCATTATTCGAACCAAATAAAATGTCAGAAAATCCTAAAGGTTTTTTACGAGCACTTAAGCTTGCCTCGATCCATCAGCAAAAATTCAAATTTTAAATATAAGAAAAATCAATCGAGCACTTAAGCTTGCCTCGATCCATCATTTACGTATAGATCTAGAATCATCGATCGCCTATCACAGATCTCCAATCAACCGAACTCAAAATCCACCATAGCTTACATCACTTCAACGTATCTAATTTCTATTTGGCATCCGATAAACCAAAACGGAAAACTCAAATCATTTTGATTTCTACACTCTGTTAAACTAAGCTCCTACTGATTTACATTCATTTCGGTCAAAAATAACAACAAAAAGAGATCATACAAAAGCTCAGAAGCTAATTTCATCGTTTTCTGAATCAAATCTCAGGAACCAAACAAACAGATGAAAATGATGAAATCGGAGATTACCAGGGAGCGTAGAACTCGACGAGAGCGGCCCGATCTTGACCGACGTGGTTCTCAAAGTTTTCCTCCGTGAGCACAACGACGTCTTCTGCGAAGACCGACGCGGCAAAGAGCAGAGCGAGGGCTCCGAAAGCGAAGAAAGTCTTTGAGCTCACCATCGTTTCAAACTTTCTACGAGTTGGTTGTTTTCCGAAGTTCTGCTACTCTGTTTTTATACTCGCTTTTGTTGGACTTGTATTTGGCTTTCGGCTTCTTTTCTCATTTCATTTTTTTTTAAAGTTAAAATAAAAAAATGATTTTCCAACGTAAACTGAAAGCTACGCCACCTAATTTTTATCGCGTCATTATTTACCCACAAGGGAATGCTAGCAAACTTTTCCTTTAACTTTCTCTCTTTTTCTCATAACATGTGTCATTTTTGTTACACTTAAACCAATATAGTAAATACATAAGACAACCTAACTTTTGTTTTGAAGTTTACCCTTATACCTTAAATATATTGACACTTGACATGGTCAAGTCCATTTTTTTTATTTATAAAAAAAACAAAAACAAAAAACTAATCTTATCTCTCTCCTTGATCTTCTCCCTCTCCCCCTCATCCACCTTCTTCCCAATCCTCACCCACCGTAACCCCCAACCCAGACACCCCAAAAAAAAAATTCTCAACACACCCAGTCCCTCCACTCATCTCTCTCTCTTCCCTATTGGAAGACCCACCGAAAACCCACCAGATCCTTGCATCTCAAAGCATTAAATCAGATTTGAGAGTGAATCATGATTATAGGATGGCTTGTATGCCCCAACCTCAAATTATCAAACCATATCATTAAATTTCAAAATTTGGGTAAATTCCAGATATAATTTGGGTAAATCCAAATTTCAAATTTCAAAGTTTCAACCTTTTAGCAAGAATGGGTTATGATTGGGCTCTGTGACTGTTGGGTGAGAGTGGAGGGGTGGAGGAGGGGGTAGGGTCGGGGCCAAATTTCTGGGGAAGAAGGGGCGAGCAGAAGAAAGAGAGAGGAAGAGGTAAGGATGGCAATGGGTCAGGTAGGGGCCGGGTATGACAATATCATCTCCGTCCCCGCTCTCCATCCCCGCCCCCGTCCTCGAACCCATCCCTGTTTAATAGGTTTCGGGGAATCCCCATCCTCGTCCCCGTCGGGGGACTATCCCCTATACCTGCCCCAAATCTCCGATTTTTTTTGCATAAAAAAAATTTATCATACATTTTAACATTAAGTCATTAAGTTTCATATTAATTTATCATTCAACACATCCAAATTAACTATAAAGTTCAACTCAACTATTCAAAATCACTTCAATATGAAATGCCAAAGAAGATTAGGAAGAATTAGGAGAGGGAGGTTAACTTAGGGTTAAACATAAATATTGTAATTATATATATATTTATTTAAATATAAACATATATATTTTCGGGTCGGATTCGAGGATCCCCATACCCGATACCCATTTAGCCCCGAAATCTCCCCCCGTTAGGGTCGGGGACCCGATGGGGACCTGCCCCTGTGGGGATTTTTGCCATCCCTAGGAAGAGGAGAGAGAGAGAGAGAGAGTGTTGTACAAACGTTTAGTTTTTATTAAGGGCATATATGGAAATATAATTAATATATTTTTTGTAATTAATAACATTGTTTTAATTAAGAAACAAATGACACATGTCAAGAGAAGAGAGAAGGTCCAAAGGGAGAAATTATAGAATGGTATGGTATCACCACGTCAGCTAGTGATACTTCCACTCAAATATTGACATATGTATTTTTTTTAAAGAAAATTTAAATGTTTTTCCAGCTAGACATTAGGTCTCACTTTTACCCTTCAGAATAAAAATAAAAGATTTTAAAAAGATTGTGCCACAGCCACCTCTATCCAGTTCACAGTCTCCCTCCATCGTGCCCTACCCTCCCACCTTTATCCACTTCGCAGTCCCACTCCTCCACCTCTTCCTCTCAAAACCTCCATATCCAAGTGCTCTTTATCCAATTTTGAGAAGATCCGAGAAACACATATCTAGAAAGATCTGTATAGAAAACTTAACTAAGAAGCCCCAAGAAATTCTTGATATGCAGAGATAAGGTTGGGCCCCATGGAATGTGATGATAAAAGCAAACTATTAAATAAATTGATTCAGAGAGAGAGAGAGAGAGAGAGAGAGAGAGAGAGAGAGAGAAACTTAGATGAAGGAAGAGATGGGAGGGGCAGTAGAAAGGGGTAGACTTACTGCAAACCTTGGCGGCAGTCGTCATCTTCTCTTTTTTTCTTCTTAAAATTTTGTTCTAAAGGGTAAAATTGAGACCCAATGTCCATCTGAAAAAACACTTATATTTTATATTTTAAAAAAATACATGGTAATATTTGAGTGGAAGTATTACCAGCGGATGTGGTGATACCGTAGGTCCAAAGAAGAAGGTTAGAGAGAAGGTTGCTAGCATTCCCCTCACCGGCAATACTCCTGAGCTCCAATCGTGTAGAATGTTTGTGCCTTTATGTCGTATTTCGGATTCTTATTGAATATTGAATTATGAGTTATTTTCTTTTTTGAGAAAACTATAAAAAAAATAAAAAAAATCTGTGAAGTATAAAAAAATGAAAATTTTATTGTTATTTTTTAAAAGGAAGAAAAAAGTGACTTCTTCTTCTCGTCTTGGGGAATTATACCAAATGATGCCTATTAAGAAGTGATTTGGTTGTCGAACTAAAATTAATCAATTCTAATTCTTTAACTTTCTTCCAGATCAAAACGCTATTATGTTGGGCGACCCTTTAATCTTCCATTTTTATACAAATATATAAATAAATATATATTTGATCTTTAAAAAATAAAAAAAAAAGTCTAAACTGTTAATTCTTGTAAGCTATAACATGTTGAACACTAACATGAGTTTGACATGGTGTTGGAGCAGATTGAATTGTGCAGAGGTATAGAAAATTCTTCTCCTTAGAAACTGATCCTTATAGCTATAACTCTGATGGGTGAATTTCTGATTAGCTTAGGTGTATTGGATCTATGAGGGAGCCTTCTATTTATATGCATCTCTCTAAGTGTCTTGCCCATCAAGAAACACTTAGAGATATCCTTCATGCGATAGAATTAATGTATTCCAATCCTTATATTGAACTAGGAACCCTTAAGCCTTTTATTAACCACCTTAAACACTGCAGGCTGCCTAATCAAGATAGGTTTTGAGTCCTTGATAAATAATAAGTCTTTGCAATCCTTTATTGATTAGAAGACCACTACAGTAGGTTTAAGGCAATTAACCTTCTTACATTCTCCCGAGTGATCAAATAATCAATTTAGACTCATTGACTCAAAATTAGGGTTCTTCCTCTCATGGAACGTCAAAAGCACAAGTTAGTGGCTACTGCAAGATGTGAAGGCGAAGGACCTTGCAGAGGGAGACTGATAGATAGACTCAGCCATCTTCCTGACCACATTGCCCATCGCATTCTTTCGTTCCTTTCCATGCATGACCTTGCTCGACTGAGTTGTGTGTCTAAATGTTGCAGAGAACTTTGTCTTTCATCTCCGTTTCTGAATTTCAGTAAAGATGACTGCGTGGTGGCTGCCGACACGTGTGGCAGGAAGCAAAGGTTGTTGAATTCTCTGGAAAGGTTCTTTTTGCTTCGTGGGTATAATAACATACAGCGCTTACATTTTGAATGGCGTGCTCACTCTAAAAACCAGAAGAACCAAAGCTCATCATCATCATCTTCACCATGCGTCTGTCCTGATGTCTACGTTCGTGTAATTTCGTGGGTAGACAAGGCGGTGAGGTGTAACCTTGAAGAGCTTAAGCTTATTCTCCGTCATATAGGTGAACCCAATCTGATTTTTCCTTCTTTTCTCTTTCTTTGTGGATCTTTGAAGTCTCTATGCGTACACATGAAAGGTATTCTTAAAACACCCTCGTCGTTTCTCTCTAATCTCAAATACTTGGAGTTGTTGCATGTTGTTATAGAAGATGATGAGGGGTTTTTCAAATGGATCTCATGTTCTTGCATCCGGATTTTACGTCTTGCATATCCTCGTGGGCTAAAAAATATTAACATCGAAAGCTCGTCTTTGGAGATTTTTAATCTTCATCAGCCCCGTCATGGTCTTGACACATATCACATCTCTTGTGAAAATCTTCAAAAGTTAAGTATCTCCTTGAGAACGGATTCATCTAGCATCACATCATTGAATATTTTTGCTCCAAATCTTAAAACGTTGTGGTGGGTCGGGAATTTGACGAGTCACCCAAATCTCGGAAAGTTTCAAAGTTTAGAATATGCTAAGGTTGAATTTGATTCCGTAGGCACAGTTTATATCGGAAAAACTCTAAATTTCAAATATACTTCAATAATTCTGGGGCCTAGAGCTGGAGTAGATGACTTTGACCCTTTATGTGAAGTCTTTCGCAGTTACGCTCTCACTCTAAAGGAATCTGTCATTAAGGTATAGTAGAAAGAACCTGAGAGAATTTACTTATTTTTAATTATTATTTATCTGAAGTTTAAATTGAGAAACATGATAGAGATTTTGCCTACACAACATTGCAGGTTATGTTCAAGCTGGAAGGGTCAATGCCAGTTTCATTCGAGAATGTTCGTCGTTTGCGCATAGATATTGGGAGCATAAGTGACGATGTAGTCCCTCCAATGGTCTCCCTTTTTAGGAGGATGCCGAACTTGTATTACTTAGACATAAGGCGTAGCCAACGTTTTCATGACCCTACATCATATGTAAGTTGAAGTTTGTGTTATTATTGCTTCTCTCTCAAACCTCTAACAAAACCCCCAAAAAAATGCTCTCTCTCTCTCTCTCTCTCATGATTTCTAGAATTCGGGTAATATTCTCTAGGCATTTGAGTATAATGCATGCCTTTTGTGAGAATGTGAAGGTGAAAGATGTCTCACATTGCAAAACTAACAAACCTTGAAAGGACTTATAAGGAGTTGGGCTACTCCCCCAATTGCCAATTGGTTGGGGTGGAACCTCAACTTCCTTCACCTTTTAATTATATTTAGTTTTAATCTTTTTCCGTTTTTGTTTGCTTTTGGAATTAATCTTCATGACTGATCCGGTTTTTGATTTACTGTCTTTCCAGAGATATGGATTTTTATACTGGAAACTGCACAACCTTGCATTTATTAATCAATTGGAGAGCTTGACCACAGAGCTCTTAGATGAGTTCAATGAAGTTGAATTTGCAAGGTATATACTCGAGTGTGCTCAGAAATTGACGAAATTTGTCATAATTTGTTCACCTCAAAATTTGGAGGAAGTCAAGAGGAAGTTAGAGAAATCCAAGATGATTTCCAAGGCTGCAATTGTCTTTAAGGAAGACCGGAAAAGTGAACAAAGACAACTCTTTGATACCATTCCATAAGTGTTTATGTTTTAGTATCGAAATAACCATTCGGACTACTTGTTTAGATCTCTTACCATTATTTCGTTCATTGGTTTGTACTGTCATTGGAGAAAGACCTTATTTTTCCCTGCATATCTGTAAAATAAATTTTTCTTTCCCCTTAGCTGGACAATAATGCCGACCTCCACTCGAAGTGGAAGCCTCTTCGACTTGGTCCTTTGATGGTTTATTGCATTTTCTCAATTCTGATATTTTTTTTATCGATCACACTAACCACCACTTTGACACCAATCCAAGTTCCTTGTATATAAAGAAAAGAATGTAAAAAATTGGCACATTATGCTTCAATACAAACATTGAGATTATTGTCAACTCCTCCAAACATGGATGCAAACCATTTTCAACCTTGTCTTCTTCTTTTTGCAAAACAGTCTAGATGACTTTGAATCTTTGGCGTAAGAATTGAACAAAGTTTTGATGAGAGTCTCAAATTACATCTTTTTAATATTATTTTGGAGACTTTATGATATAATTTTGGCTTAATAAATATAATTTTACCTGTTGTTACATTTTATTCTCACCAACTAGATTTATGAATTTTTTGTATTAATTTGATGAACTTATTAGGTGAATTTATCTTTTGTAGAAAGTTGGAAAGCCAAAAGATGAAGACATACATTTGTCCAAGTTCAAGCTAGGTGTGAAGAGAATTGCTGGCGGATTTTATAGAAGAATTGATTGTGGGATTTTGTGATTATAAAGAGAAGCAAAGAGGGAGAAAAGAAGATAAAACCGTTGAAGCTAAAGAGCCTATTTCATGTCATTCGTAGCTATTTAATGCCCACTACCTCACCGTTATTTCTTTTCCATTAACTCTCCACCATCAACACATGTTTAATCGAATTAATCCCTCACTTAAACCCTTCATTACCCACCGTGAATGTATTCACTTCCCACTCACCTCATTGACTACTATAAATCACCCATCAACTTATTTGGCAAGGGGACCACTACGACAGATTTCTTTATCCATTTCATTCAAAATTTAGTTATGTTTTCCTTTGTAATGAGTTGCTAGAACTCTAGCTAAGGTTAAAGGGAATGTCCTTTGAGTAAGTTTGTGAATTGTTCTTTAATCCAATATACGGTATGAATTGCTAAATTCTTTTATTTTTGGTTGTTCAATATTTTCAAATCTTTTTATTTTGATTGATGTTAAGTGCTACTATCTTTTCATGAGTTTAATTATATTTTTCTTATTGTTAAGAACTGACTTAGCATGCTTTTAAATTAAAAGAATAGATATTAATCAATTTCATTTTCTGAACAATCATTAATAAAAGATAACATTGAAAAATTAAATTGGTTTTAATTTCTTTATATGCCGGTTAAAGTTTCTCAGTGATAATTTTAATCGAGTTATAATTTGGATTAAAGAGCATGAAACATATTTTGCTTAAAGAATTGAACCTTGATGCCTTTACATTTCCGTTATTGATATTTCATTTTAAAACTCAATCTCTACAACAATCAAATCAAATTACTTTTCCATTTTACTTGTCACTTCTATTTTGGTACTTTTAATTATTTCTTTGTGTGCAGACATTTGCCTACCTGCTCCTTAAAGATACGATACTTGGACTTCCAAAATTATTACTACGTGTGACTACTTGCACTTGGGTAGACGCAACAAGTTTGAAGATTTGCAGCACAAGCATTGGTAAGCTGCAACATTGGAACATGGTGATCATTGTTGTCAACCTTCATATCAAACCCCTTAACATTCCTCTGCATCAATTTTCTCAATTGTGATATTTCTTGATCGATCACGGCAACATCAGCAACAACACTAACCTTCTTTTTCACACCATGAATTTCAACTTCGTAATTGTCCATTTTTGACAAAAATTGAAAAATGTATCATTTTGGAACGCAAAAAACCGTATACAACTTCACAACCATATAAAAATGTAGAAATGTGTGATGCATTTAAAAACTATAGTATGTACGTAGAACTTAACTAGTTTTGTTTTCCTTTAATATTGGAAAATGCTGTCTAAACAAAAGATTATATGTAAAAATACAGATTATAGTTGCAAACCAGTGAACGTTGGAGAAACCTCTCATTTTTACGTATTAGTAATTGGTATTCCCATACCTAACTTCTTGTGCGTTTACTTGCAATCAGGAATTAATAATGTGTGGGTCATAGCTCAAAATCCATAATCACATCCCCTCAAAATTAGAAATTAGATAAATTAAGGGGAGTAGTTGATCCGATTCCCGTTCCTTTTTACCCTTACTACCTTCCAAAAATACCCTTACCACTTTACGATAATTCCAAAACATCCAAAACCCTAAAAAAAATTCAATGGCTATTTATTAAACACCATTGGAAAAAGCAAAAAATTTCCCTTTTCACCTTGGTTGCTAACCTCGACTTGTCTTATTATGCTTCATATCACTATGTCATATTTGTTTTTTTTTTTTTGGGCTAACATATAAAGACACCCTCTAGGTTTGGGGTCATTCTCAATATGGGCCCCGGAGTATCAATTTCATCAATTTACACCATAATGTTTTCAAACTTGTCCAATTTTATCCTTCTGTTAAGTTGACCATGTGGTCAATCATTAAATGCTGATGTGGTGCATGTAGGGCCACTTTTTTATTTAATTGAAATAGAATATTATTTAAAAACTATAATTAATTTTAATAAATAATTCGCGTTCAACGTGGTCTTTCATGGCACCATAGGTACAAGTCGGCACGTCACTGTATGATGCCAACTCATCCCATAGTCCCTTAAGTCTTGTGTAATAAGTAGCAACCGACATCTGATCCTGAGTGAGGGAGGCGATGTCACGTTGGATCTGGAAAATTCGAAGAATGTTCCTTTGAGAGAAACGCTCCTTCAAATCTTCCCAGATATCATGAGCAGTGTTTGAGTAGATGACACTGTCAGCTATGTCTTAATCAAGGGAATTCAAGATCCAAGATAGGATCATATCATTGCAACGTTGCCAAAGAGAGACTCCTCAAGATCAGTTTTCTTCGAGGGCTTCGTGATGGTGCCATCAACAAAACCAAGTTTTTTTTTGGCACTCAAGGAGATTCTCATGGAGCGACACCATGTCTCATAGTTGTCTCCATTTAGCGGCTTGGATACAAGAACCATGCCAGGATGGTCAGAGTGATGAATGAAAAAAGGGGTTGGAAACATCATACTTGTTTCTATCCTTGGAAGAAGTTTCAATTTCTTTGTCGTTAGCCATGGCAGAGAACTAACGAAAACAAAGAAGGAGGAAGTTGGGATTTTGACGGCAAAGAGAAAAAACTAGAGCTAGGATTTCTCTTGCTCTGATACCATGTAAAATTGTAATCAAAGGAAGAATATTTGATTACTAGATGATTTTCTCTTTACAGTATCAAGGGTATCTATACACAAGTTTCCTACAATCAAAAGACTAATAAAGGAAAGTAAATCATGTATAATCAATTACTTATAATTTGGCTAATCACTCAATCCCTAATGTATTGGGATTTAGTTGACTTCTCAACATCCTGTAGTTACTCCTCTACTATCATTGGACCTGCTGAAAGTGTTGCACTATGATTTAACTGTCCAGAGGGAAAAACCTGTAAATTCCAAATAGAATCTATCTAGCGTCCGCTATTTTAATTTCCAGAAGCCGAAGACAGGGAATTTGTTGGGGTATAGTCTGGATCCAACTAAGAATTTGTTTCACTTTCTTCTGACGATGAGACATCAACAATATATCTCATCGTTCTCTTCTTTCTGGGGATGCCTGCTGCAAATAAATCTGGTTTGGCGATCACGGCCCCTGCTGTTGCAGCCGAAGAAGACGAGGGTTGCTCTGTCGAATCCAAATCTTCATCTTAATGCTCAGAACCTCCTTCCTAGATGTTGCTCCAAGGAGAATATTTTGATATGAAGATCTCCGTTTCTTCGATTTAGCTTTCCCCCACACTCTATCAGGCACCCTATAATTCTTATATAATATAACCATTAAGAATACATGCAAGAAAGCAAAAAATGGATTTACCAAGGAACTACTAGGTAAACCATTGCATCCACCTTTGCAGAACAAAGACAAAATGGATTTACCAAGGATGAATATAAAGAGAACATAACATTAAGCATAACTTGAAATAAACCCTCAAATACTTATTAGCAGAAATACCATTCTTTCTTAGACAACAAGTCAAATCCCAAAAATCTGTCCAATTAAAGGTTCCAAAAGATGGTCAAGTACATAATAATAATCATATATCCTCTGCGAAGGACCTGTTTCAGAGCCGTTACATCTATGCTCTAACAACTTAGAAACAGATCCTTCGATGCAATTAAGTCATGTAAATTCCAATGGCTCAGAAGGGTAATTAAGGAGTCATACCCAGAAGTGTGAACCTCCTTCCTAGATGTTGCTCCGAAGAGAATATTTTGATCTGAAGATCTCCGTTTCTTCGATTTTGCTCTCCCACCACAATTTGTATTAGGCACTCTGTAATTCATATACAATATAACCATTAAGAATACATGTTGATGCTCTTTTTGGGAGGTCAACTTAGGTAGAGGTGGAATGGTGGATGATGTGTGAAGACGTGGGTCTTCAGTAGGTGTATGTGTCTTCGGAAGATTTGTTGCCTTCGGTAGTTAAGGTAAATAAAGTAAATAAGCATGCAGAAGACAAGATATACGTGGTTCACCCGAATGATGGGCTACGTCCACGGAGAAGATGTTCTCATTATGATAATGTTTGTTTACATTTGTACAAGGGGATTATACCCAAAGATAAATGGAAGAAGGCCTAGGGCCTAAGCCTAAGGTACAAAGCTAGGAATCTGAAGCCCAGGGGTCAAGTCCCAAGATCCGGAGACCTAGGACCCGAAGTTCAGACCAGCAGGAGAGTCCCGAAGAGAGAGCCCTTTTCTAAAAGGAGAGTAGTCTTCTTTTATAGGTGAGGGGAAGTCTCCATCTCTTGTAGTTTTCCGATGTGGGACTCCTGGTTGCTTGGTTAGTCACGGTACCGACAGTAGTCCCCCAAGTTCGCGATTAAGAAAATACTTCTTGGTTGGGGATTTGTAATTTTAAGTGCATTGGCCGAGCAACACCACAGTTGATCTTCCAAGCTGTATAGTGCACTGCCCATAGTCCCCCAAGTCCTCGGGAAAGAAGGACATTGGAGGGAGAGAAGTTGTAACAAAAACGCAAGTGGTTTGCAAGTCCCCCAGTTTGTTATGCAAGGGTGCCGAAGGGCATCATAGTACGCCGAAGAGCTGGGGTGCCGAAGGTACAAGACCCAAAAGGTGCATGTCGCAAGGCGATGTGTTTAGGCACTGAGGTGTAGGGTGATGTGGCTAGGCACGAGGGTGCCAAAGGTGTAAAGCTTGCGTGTTGCAAGGTGATGTAGCTAGGCACAAGGGTGCCGAAGGCGACACAATGCTTGCATGTCGCAAGACGATGTAGCTAGGCACAAGGGTGCCGAAGGCAACACAAAGCTTGCATTTCGCAATGTGATGTGTTTAGACACGGAGGTGCAGGGTGATGTGGCTAGGCACGAGGGTGCCAAAGGCGACACAAAGAGTGATGAACGGAAAAAATAATAATATGTATATATATATATATATATATATTTATTTATTTATTTATTGAAAGCACCTTAAGCCTCTGCACCACCCTTGCCATTCGGCAAGGGTGAGTTGGGAAAAAGAAAAAGTTCTTTCAAGTCTGCCAAACCCTATTGTTTTGGGAAGAAGTTGTTCTGGACTTAGCTTGATGTGCGGCAAAGGGGGTTGGGCTTTTAGTTTTGGCATAATTTGGAGCTGGGCTTCGGCAAGGAGAGAGTGTTGTGGCAATCTGTGGAGCTGGGCCTCTAGAAGGGTCCGTTTGGCTAGGGTTTTCTGCCTTTGCAAGGAGAGAGTGTCATTCGGCAAGACTCGTGAAGGAGAAGATTATCGAAGACTAGTCCATTTTCAGCACAATTTCCGATCGGTAAGGATTTTGAGAAGGGGAGTTTTGCGTACCTTAGGCAAGGTTCCCGAGTTGAAGATTCGGGTCGAAGCCTTGGTAAGCTTACGCGTGTCTCCTTGCCTTCAAAACAGTGGTCCTTGTGCATCCTTTCATTACTTCGAGAGGTGGGTCTTTGGTAATAGGGCTATACATTCAGCAAGGGAAAGAAGGGACTGTGCGCCACTCCACACTTCTGACCTCGGCACGGCAATACTCACGGCTTCGGCAAAGAGTTTCGGCAAGGGATTTGGGAGGAACTTTGTGCTGTCACGGCGTGATCTTAAGCTAGGCTTCATGAGCTAGATCTTTAGACCCTCGGCAAGGTTGATTTTGTGAACATCCCCAATTTTCAGCTTGCGAGCACCTCCCTTGCCTTTGCACAGCCCTTGCTGTTAGACAAGGATGCTTGGGAAAAAAATTTGGAGTGTCCTTCAGCAAGGTTGCGAAGGTCAGACCAACAGGAGAGTCCAACAGGAGCGTCCCGAAGAGAGAGCCCTTTTCTAAGGGGAGAGTAGTCTTCTTTTATAGGTGAGGGGTAGTGTACATCTCTTGTAGTTTTCCAAAATGGGACTCCTGGTTGCTCGGTTAGTTATGGTACCAACAATACATATGCAAGAAAGCAAAAAATATCATATGGAATTTGCTATAAACATTAATGAAGAAATCTCTTCACACTTATTGAGATGATATTTCTACAGCAGCACAGGTTTCTTGATCTTGTTGCCCAGCACTACAATAAAAATATATCATTTTTTTAATAAAAGAAATTAAATTACGCTTATATGGTGAGAACGAGAGGAAAACTAAATTGTAAATTGTAAACACACGAAAAATCAACTTACTTGAAAACGTCTGCATTGAACCCGTCGTCAATCTTGTACTTCAAAATGGAGTCCGGAGGAATGTTGTATGAGCTTACTTTCCTGTCATCGTCCTCAAGAGGGACTTCGTTGAAGAAAATATGAATATAGTTGAAAGGTATAGAGACTCGTTCTTCAAGTTTCCTTTTCAACTGTGCAATGCTGTCACTCATAAGAACCTCTATCCTATAGTTTCTGGGATTTTCTTCTTGGAAATTCAAGAACACCGGGGGGGGGGGGGGGGGGGAGAGGTCATGGGTGTCCATTCTTGTGATACCAAGAAACAGAGTAAACGGAACAAGTGTTGGATTATGTGGTTTATGGATGCTACTTGTCCTACAAAACATCATATGAAATAATTATTAGAAAATTGTAATTTACTTTGATAGAGTAGATTAAACAAAATCAATGAAATTACAGCAAAATACTTATCTTTTGGGATGTAGAAGTTGTTTGTGCCTAATAAATCTTGGCCAAGGAAGCTGACCGAATGAGGCTGGCCGAAGGAACAACAACTCGGCCCTAGCACCTATTCACGGCCAATTCATCGTTCGCTCCCTTTATTCATAAGATAAGTGAGCTTATAAGTCAACGCTATCACGGCCTCGGTATATATTGGCCGAAAAACAAACTCCTCAGATACATGGCCAAAGTGAGAAAATCAAGTGGCATCATGGCCCCACGCTTCATTTAATGAAGGAGTGCCTCTAATCACAGCAGAAAGCCCATGATCCACGTAAGAGCATTAATGAGCCAAGAAAGGGGGGACGTGATTGAAGTCAGATGTGGTGAGTAAAATCAGGGATTAGGTGTGAAAATCCCACGATTTTGTAAGGTTAACCCACCAACCATCAGACCAGAGCATTAAATGCGTCCCCACGGCCAAAGCAGAACCCACGATCAAGGCGGCGGCCGGGATTTATGGGGTCACACCACCATGCTTCACGATCCCAAATGCCGATTTGACTACCCATTTATTCTGATCAGGCCCATCATGCAGAGTTTCAGCCTCGATTGTCTCTTCAAAGCTCCTTCTATAAATACCAAGCTCGAACTACATTCAAAAGGTTCAACACCAAACACAAGCCTCCCACGGAGCAGATTATATTTTTCTGTCATTTACTTCTTGTCATTTATACTCCTGTAATGCCATTTCAATACATTTACTTGTTTTCTTAAGAGTAGTGGCAGTTTGTAGAAAAATCCATTAATCAATATATCACACGATCCTTGATTTTCAAGGCGCCGGAGCACCATCCTTGTTACTCTTTCGTTCATCCCATATATCATACGACCATCACCACCCAGCGACGCGCCGGAGCACCATCTAAAACCACCATCAGCACCACCATCAACGGCCTTGTAGCTCAGGCCGTGAACCTACCAGCCGAGATCAGTTCCTCTCTCGGCCACAATCATTTGATTAGAAGTTAAAACTCAAACAGGTGCATCACTTGACCATTTATCCAAAACACATCACTCTCAAACGCACGGCGAACCGTGCTGGCATGCCAGCGCATCCAATCGCACAAAACCCAAGAAGGACGACCTGTGTTGACGCAGACCCATTTAGCCCGGAGCACCAGGCTGTGAGATTCGCGAACGCCAACAGAAGTTGGTCTCCATTGATACTTGAGTAGAATAATAGTTTTAGGTTGAGGCGTGTAGTCACTGTCCTTAAGAGTAGATTTCGCCCCTCAGAGACAATGTCTCGGTGTAGCAAGGTTGTATGGCGCCCTACCCTCCAGGATACAACAACCTATGACCCTCATAAGCGTACACTCGCAATACTTGGGTTAGATGAACAACTCGAATCTTTCCCTTGATAAAAGAAAACAAATTGGAACACAAACTCAAGAATGCGGAGAAGAAAATAATGAAGAAAGGCATCAATCTAATTTCTCTTCTTATTTCCAGCTATTCTCAAAAGGTACTTATAGGAGCTGGCTCCCTCCCATTAGAGGTTGGGTCTTAAAATTGTTTTAGGCAAAATAAATGCCCTAAAAATCCAACGGTGGAGTATGGCAATAATTGCCCAACATAATCAACCAATTAATTCCCAAAGTAAATGTACGAAACGGACATAAATGGTTGTTGAAAACAAAACGTATTAAACTGCAAAATTGTGACCATTTAAGTGATGAATAAATCAAAGTTAATGGGCCTCAAACTTAATATAAAAGTATCCGATCATAAATTTTATAAATATACAAAATAATTGCAATTTTAAAGAAGTAATCAAACCACTCAAAAATCAGGAAAAATAAATTCAACATAAAATAAGTAATAAAATAATTTTGTATTTTGAAATATTCACAAAAATTCCAACAATCCACCACATATTTCAAAATACAAAGGTCTCAAGGGAAAGTGAAAATTCAATGCATCAGAACTGGTGTCTTTTGGACTATGAACCAGCCTTAGGGTGAGTTAGCCATATCTCACAGAAATTTGGTGAAAATAAAATTTTCTATGAACCAAGATTTCTTTGTGTGAAACAGAGGACTGACCACCCACATTAAATTCTCTTATTAAAGTTTGTTCAAGCGGGTTGGCGCGAATAGGCCATGCGCCCACCTGGATATTCATGAGTGCTCTAGAGAGCATGTCTAAACTCTCATAGGAAGCGGCCCCACTTCCACACTCATATAGGTGATTCCATCAAGAGTGCACTGCAATCAAGCACCCCACCCATAAGGGCTATGGTATTCATTAAGAACATAAGTTAAACCTTAAACGTTGCAATATTTCACTTTCTAGACCATAGGGAGGAACTCTCAAGAATATAAATTGATAGTGTGCATCCAATCACCCAGTGACTTGTTCTTACCCATTGGAACCTACTTCCTGGGATCTCCATTCACATAGGTTGGGTTACCATCACTGTTGACTGTTGATACAGACATAAGTCCCATCCCCCTCGATGTATTCCATTTTCTTTGTCGCCATGATTTTGTCAAAGAATTGGCCAAGGTAAACTTTGACATCTCACAATTTAGGGATATAACCCTGATCTCAAAAAGTTGCAACACAACTTAATATCAAATGAATATATTCATAGCTCTGGCTCTCAAAATAAGATTCTCACAATAGACACTTGAAAGTTTGTCTCTTCCATCATGGGCTATAGCCAAGAGGTTTTTTAAGCTACTTGGCCTCAAATTCATCATGTATGTCTATTAGAAATATTTTCTAGGACATTGACCACAAATGGTTAGTTGATCTCATCTCAATATAATTAGAGATTACATATGCATCGGTATACATTAAAGTATAATGGAAATCCATCATATATTAAATCTTATGATCAAGAGTACCTCTCAATTCTTTGGTACTCATATATGAGTCTCGATGGTCCATAAAGCTTTGACTGCACCTGCCGAACCTCTCAAATATTTTGGTACTCAAACATGAGTCTACAACAGTCTATGAAACTTGAGTGCACCTGGTGAAGCTATGAACAACAGAATAACAGTTAATTCATTAAATAAATTTAATAAATAATGAGTACTTCACGATACTCTTACTCCCTATTTGTGCACTTCAAATGGCTGAAATCATGATCACGTATCCAAGTTGTCACTATATCTTCTCGATTCTCAATAGGAATCTCTTTAAGACAATAAGAAGTCTCCACCAAAATTTTATACCAAGACCATCACAACTTGCACCCATTTTTATCATGTCAAAGATGAAGACAAAATGAATTAGTCTTAATAATAATACATCAACATATATTTCCTTTATAAATGAATTGTGATCGGATAAGCAAACTTCACACATATATTAACATGTTTGCCATTAGTACTCATTTACTAATTATTGACAGTAATATCAAGGTTATGAAAATAAAGAACCCCCACATTTTTCAAATATTGCAATGTAGAACACATTCCTTCTATGTTTCCAACATGGGCCACCAAAAATAATTTTCTAAAGCAAAAGGATTACAAGACAACAACCCCCACAAGTTAATGAAATTCTCAAACTTCCACAAATTAGGGAAAGTCTCAAAATATATTAAGACACTGTAGTACCAAAAAATATATACATTTCACAAATTTTGCCAAGAGATCAAAGCCAATTGAATTGGCTTAAACGAATAATTAACATCCAACATTAGCCGCAAAATAATTACATGATTCACGTACCTCATAGGCCAATAAGCCTCAAAGGATTTAAGGCTAAAATCCTTGCACCATACTCAAGAATAAATGCTATTTACAGTGATATAAATTTATCATTTTATTTGAGTCTTTCCTATATAGTACTTCATGGCAATTGACTCAATATGGCTCCTGTGAAGACTTCACTGTAGTTTCCTCTCTATCAAAATAAAACGTTAGTGTTTAATGGGTCGAAATGAATTGATAGAAAGGCATCTAGCAAAAACCATTAATTTCTTGTAAAACCAAAGTAAATAATATGAATAATTGAAGGGATCTCAACGTCATATTACAAATGACATGAAATAAATATGCTTTAAAACAAATATGGTGAGATATAAATTGATAATAAGCAGTAACATATATTATTAAAGCCTTAAATTCTATAAGCAAATTAAAGTAATGTACTGCTGTAAACTAAATTCATAAATCAGTAATGTATATGCGCTTTTATCACTAAATGCGTCAACAAAATAATACTATGCATGAGACAAGCTTCCCTGAAAACCTATTTCTCAAAATAATACTATACCAAAAAAAGTTCTGACGTCACTTTATTAAACCGCGAAGAAAAACAGGTTTGACGTCACTTTATTAAACCGCGAAGAAAAACAGATTTTAGTGGGGCGTTGCGAGAATCGAACTCACGACCTCTCGCACCCGAAGCGAGAATCATACCACTAGACCAAACGCCCGATTTGGTGTTATCTCTGGAATTTATTATTTTATTTTTAAAGAAAATTTATACTCGATAATTTGAACTCGTATATGTCACGCCTTTTGTAGCTTCTTCTTCCCCCTTTTCTTCAGAACGCAGGGGATTCGATACTCTGCTAATTAGCCCTCTTTCTAATCTCCACCTTTCCGAGTTTCTGAAATTTCAATTGCATCCTTGAGGGGTTGAACTGTAATTTAGCTCGAAGATTGAATTGGGCAGGCATGGCTAACACCAGCAATAATGTAAGTTCAATTTTCCAAAACCCTCACTTTCTTTCACTCAGAATTAATCAATGGAATAGTTGACTTAGTTCTTGATTTCAGAAGTAGAAACTGCAAGAAAAAAGTTTTAATCTTGAAGTAAATTTTATTAATTTACTTTATTTTGGTATAGGCCGCTGGAGTAGATAATACTTTCAGAAGGAAATTCGATCGAGAAGAGTTCTTGGAGCGAGCTCGTGAGCGTGAAAGACAGGTTTGTGCCTTGAAAAGTCTCGTGCTTGTTGTTTTTTGTAAATTTGTAATATGCTTTTTGCTAATATGGGTGTTTTGCATTGTGCTTTAGGAGGAGGAGGGGCCGCATAAATCCAAATGTGGGTTTGTTTAATCTTCCATCTTGGTCTCTTTGCACTCTTCAAGTTGTTATCTTTAGTATAAACTGAAATTATTATTTATTTTTGCTGTGTAGCGAAAGGCCCGCCGGTGCAAAGGAAGCCATTGAAGCACAGAGATTATGAAGTAGATCTCGAGTCTCGCTTGGGGAAAACACAGGTTAACATTGTATTGTTCGGATTGCATAGTTGTATATGGATGTTTTTTCCCTTGTTGCTGTTTAGTGTGTTTATCTTTTATCTGGTTTCCTGAAAAGAAATGAGATTTTTCATTTCTTTTATCTTCAGTTGAGTTGCTTCAGAACCATGCTGTTTTGCGCCTCGATGAATCATTTTATTCTGAAGTTCCTATATAGGATCTTTTATTGGATATTTTGTTACTTGCAGCTCTGATACTTGCCAAATAATTATTACGAGTTTCTCATCACTTTTGTATCTTTAACTTATTTATAAATATTTCGTTGTATGTTTTTGCAGGTTGTTACTCCAATAGCACCTTTAAGCCAGCAGGTAAATTTGAATATCCCTAACTAAATTTTATGATTTGCATTCTCATTCGTGTTCTACTTTACTGTGTTCATGAATGTGCTTTTGTTTCTTCCCTTTCTTTATTCAGACTGTTGTATAATTACTTTAGTTCTCGTTATCTATATGATTACTTATATGAGTAATGCTATCATTCAAGATGCTTCACATTCTGTGTGAAGGATGAATATTTAAGGAACTTTATGCATTAAGAATGAATCCATGCATTGTGTTCCTAACTCAGTACTTAGCTTACTCGGGATGGCCAAATTATTGCTGACAGTTTATTTTAATTTGATGCCATGGCCAATACTTACAACTGCATCATACTGTGTTAGCCCAATTTGACTATCCTCACCAAAGGCTTTTTATTTCTTATCTCTCTTTCTCTCTCTCCTCCTCCCCTCCTCTTTAAAGTATATCCTCTCGTTAGTTAGCATGATAGCAGTGGCTACAGATAGGTGGCTGTGTAACTTTCCTACTGAATCCTTATCTAGCATGTGAAGCCAAGATTTGGGTGCAATGATTACTCATCAATTACAAACTACTGCTCACCTTTCTAACATTCTATTGTAATAAATTTCATTATCTGAAAAATACAATAATGTTATAGTACTTGCGCTCTATGGTTATGGTATGTTTGCATATGGTTATGGTATGTTTTTAGTTGATCTGATATGTTTTAAGCCAAGATCTGATATGAGTTGTTATTCTCTAGTCTTGTTATTTCAACATTTTGTTTCCCCTGGCACTTTGTGATTAATTCAGTTATTTTTCAGGCTGGATACTTCTGTTCGGTTTGTGAGTGTGTTGTAAAAGATTCTGCAAACTACTTGGATCATATCAATGGCAAGAAACGTAAGTAATGTCCATCGACATGGTTATCATATGAATTCATTTATGAATATGTTTCTTTTGTCATTATGATTATTTCCTTTTGGTCTTATCATCTTTTGAATGTTATTTTCTTTGTTCTAGATCAAAGAGCTTTGGGTATGTCCATGCGGGTAGAGCGGGCATCTCTCCAACAGGTGGAATATGAGAAATATCTTTTTATTGGTGATCAAAATGAAAGTTCTTTGTGAAAATCTTTTTAATGGGAATGGCAGAGTTAAGCCTTGAATTCATGCAGGTTCAGGAGCGATTTGAAAAGCTCAAGAAGCGGAAAATTGATGGCACCTTCACAGAGCAAGGTAAGACATTGAAAGAGTGAGAAGTGAATCAATCCTTTAGAGATTTAGATCACTTATTTCGCATGTAATGTTCATATTATTCTGGTGAGTGAAAAAAATGATCTCTCTCCTTTTCCTCTTAGATCTTGATGAGCGGATCTTGAAGCAGCAGCAAGAAGAGGAGGAGCGGAAGCGCCAGCGTCGAGAAAGGAAGAAAGAGAAGAAGGTTGGTAGAATTGATTCTCTTAATACTAACGTTTGTGATGCAGAGTTTGGAATCTTCAAAGTTGGAGCGTTTGATATCTTTGTTGAATTTTGTTGTGTTAATTTACATACTATTTTGCAGTTGCTTATTTTATATTTTCTTTTTGAATAATTCTCCTGAATCTTCTTTCCTGGCTTCAGAAAGAGAAAGTAGTAGAAGAGGAAACTGAAATGGATCCTGACGTTGCAGCTATGATGGGATTTGGTGGATTCGGTTCAACCAAGAAGTGATCATCTCATGCCAATTCAATTTTTGCAGCCTCTTTTTGAATCTAAGTGGTTGTTTACATTTCAAATTATGTTTTTAAGTGAAGCGCAGCACTGTACGAACCACTCAAATATTTAGGTATTCGGGCTTGTACAAAATGTAAGTTCGGTAAGTTTTCAAGATGTTACATACTGATAGCGGAATTAGGGAAAAGGGAAGAGTTACTCAAGATTCATAATGCGTCTTGGTTTCTTTCATTTTTGTTTTTTTAATTTTAATCTTTTTAATGTTGCATGGTTATTGTAGTTGTTTTCCAAGTCTTTTCCCAGAAACATAAAAATAAAAAGAAACGGCAACAAAAAAAAAACTAGTTGTAAACTAGAACATGCAAGAGCTTTCATCTTAGAGAGGAACAAGGTTAACCAACTGTATTTTACCTCATTACATCCTCTTCCTTTCAATTAACCAATTACATAAAGAGGTTAAACCCTTAAACGAGGTCAAATCCTGAAAGAAAGTCAAACCACTTAATTGTAAGATTATGAATTCAATCCAGCCTGCTTTACGAGCTAACTTGTAAAGAAGACGTAGCTACTCGCTCATGGCGGACGAGGCCCAGAGAAGGGCAAAGGACTCATTTCTTTGATCCCAAACGAGAAGAGAGAACAAACGGCGATTACTAATAGCCAGTGGAGATTGGAAATGTATCTATATTTGTTCATGTGGTACATTAAACCCGCATAAATGTATAGTGGTTTCAACTTCAAATGTGGTACTTGGTACATTCAGTGTAATATGAAGAGAGAGCACCCAGTAACAATTACAAAAGTGAAAAAGCTGATAAAATTTGGTAGCTTCTGTGCCTTGCTCGTTTCACCTTGTATATACTCACCAAAAGGTCCAAAACCATTGAACTTTCCTGCACCATGTCACCATGCAGATATATAAATCCATATCAGTTTCCGATTTATCATTTGCTATGCATTTAATAAATATTTGTATTATTTGTTACCTCTTTGGCTGGTGTAGCTGCAACCAGCACGCAGTGCACCTCTAATATCTGGTAGTGTTGCCCTATTATTGAAAACGAAGCCTGATAACATGCGATCAACGCAATTTAGCACTTGCTGTGTCTCAGCCAGACATGGTCCATGGCAAAACAGATCAGTTGCTTCAGGAGGCACGTTAAAGTTTCCACTCTCATTCAATCTATATGCTTCATCACAACCGGCATATATCTGATCGAAAAACGAAAGAAAATTTTTTCAGAAAAAAAATAAATTTGAGGACCTGATGTTCTTGCAAACAATAACTGAATCTTGCTTCAAACAAGATATTAAAAATGAACTGGCTAACATGGTTGTTGGTTTACACTCACAAACTTATTGTTGAAGCACGCTAAAGCTGTCACAAACGTTTGTGCCGGGTTCTCCTCTGCATATCCTGCTACATATCCAGACAAACATAAGAACACGATCAGATTCAGGTATGAAAAGAAAAGAAAACGTACAAGGGTGTTACAAACACGAAGTATAACCTGAGTAGCAGCAAGAGACAGCGATGAGAACAAGAGTGAAACAGAGGAACTTGTGTGTTGGGAGGGCAATAAAAGCCATTGTAGGAGTTGTGAGCAGACGGAAAATTGGATGTGTACCTACCTTTAGTATGGTAATGTGAGTTCTACTGTGGTGTTCAGATGGTTTTATCTTTTTAATAAGGCATGAGAGGTCACCCCGGCTACTTGGTAAACCGAAAGGAGAGAGTGGTCTGGCGGTTTGAGATAGTTCTAGCAAAAAAATGGTTGGGAACAAAGGGACTTAGATGAGTGAATTTGGTAAGCAAGCCACCAACTTTGTACTTGTTCTTTTGGGCATTTCCATTTTCAGTGTAAGAACTGAGAACCATATTATGTCATTCACTAAATAAACAATTCATTTCGATTAATATTTAAAGAAAATACTCATTGCTTGATGTGAATATAATGCAAGCCAGCAGCAAGTACCTCCCTTCTAGGAAAGATATTTTATATGTTAAAAATTTATAAAAATAAAAAATAAAAAATTAGTTGAACTGTTTCTTACTTTAATTGGACCCACCAATTGGGCTAAATGGGCTTGGAGAGAAAAGAAAATACTTTTGATGTAGCTTCTTGGCCATGAGCGTTTATTTTTATTTATTTTTATTTTTATACAAGCGATATGGGAGGTTTTCTCACACACATATTGTCAAGGTACCATGAGTGTTCGAACATGGGGTCTGCAAGCCAAGGCCCTTTACACTGGGCTATAGTCTTTCTTCATTCATACCGGCTGCGTGAGTAAAAGAAAAGAAGGTGCCTTGTGTGAAAATCGGACCACAAATCATCAATAACTTTTGCTCATCATAACATGGACGGGGTATATGTTTTGTCATTTAATGAAAGAAAAAAAATTAGACAAAATATCTCTAGCAATAAAAGCTCGAAAATTGGAAATAACAAATAAGGGTGAGAAGCCTAGTCTTTACTTTGTGGTGCTCCCTACTTAATGTATTGAGAAAGCCACTTGAAGCCATCACCATAACCCATTTTGCGAACAATGCTGCACATGAAAACCTCGAGGGCACGGACATTTGAGTCTGTCAAGTTTACTTTACCCTTGCCTGTGGTGAAGTTGTTCAGGCCGAGGTGGAATCGCAATTCTTCTTCTGAGGCAGCATATGGTATGTCAATCTTGTTTCCCAGAATAAGGAATGGAACATTGGCCAACCCCTCATCAGAGAGAAGAGCATCCAGCTCTTTTTTCGACTCGGCAAATCTTTCCTTGTCGTAAGCATCCACTAGGTAAACCACTGCATCCACCTTTGCAGAACAAAGACAAAATGGATTTACCAAGGATGAACATAAAGAGAACATAATATAAAGCAGCAAAGCAAAACCAGCATAACTAGAAATAAACCCTCAAATACTTATTAGCAGAAATACAATTCTTTCTTAGACAACAAGTCAAATCCCAAAAATCTGTCCAATTAAAGGTTCCAAAAGATGGTCAAGTACATAACAATCAGATATCCTCTGCGAAGGACCTGTTTCAGAGCCGTTACATCTATGCTCTAACAACTTAGAAACAGATCCTTCAATGCATCTAAGTCATTCATATTCCAATGGTGTGAAAACTTAGCTCTATCTGAGGACCTTATTCGAGAATAACCGTTATATAACATACCTAACTACATCTTCCAGGTTCTACTACGCACTCTTTCCTTAAAAAATAGAATCCGTAAAAGGGTCAAAAAGAAACAAGGTGATTTCGAAACATAGTCATCGAGGACAAAGGTTTATTCCCACTTCTGATAAGGAATCTGTTTGTAGTTAACCAATTATTAATCCAGATAAATAAAATTTCAAAGTAAGGATGTATGGTAAGGTACTATTAGCATACCTTCTAAAGACAAAAGGTGCTATCAGCGAGCTACCATTACTTATATCTGCCTCCCATGAATCAGATAAACACTAAAAACTTTTATCTGGGATTATGGAGGCACAAACATTCCCAGACTTAACCCCATGCACTCAGGGACTTTGAATCTTTCCTTCAGAAATCACGATTGCCAAATACAAAAACAAAGCTTCTCATTGAGAATACTAAAGCTCAAACAGTTCATATATGCAAAAACCAGTTGCATATAACAGGTATATCAATGTAACCTCTTACATTATATCATCAACAATACCTTAGCATAGTAATCTTTCCAGACTCTGCGAGCAATCTGATGTCCACCCAAATCAAAAGCCTTGAACTTGATTTTCCCAATGCTTAACTCTTCTGATGTCGGATACTGCGTCGGCTGGTGTTGAACTAATCTCTGCAATAATCCATCACCACCAAGACCCAGAATCAGAAAATCAAATTCCATCCTAATTATCACAAAAATATCAAAGCAAGTGACGAGTAAATTTGTTTCTTCCTTTTTTTTTTATACAAAAGTATTACAGTTTGAGTCAGTCAATACTGTCTTAAACTCTACTTCATCATTCAATAATTTTCAGTGTAGGCTCTGATCCTACACAAAATCATAGGAATTACAGATAATCATAAAAAAGTTCAGGTCAAGCTCAAATCCTTTATTCAATTCTATAAGAATTAACAACTGCACTCTCAAAACTATTAAGTTGGTCAATCTTTTCGTTTCCTTCACTTTCCCAGCAATCAAACAGACCTCGCATTGATTAAAAGCAAATAAAGAATACAAATTTCAATTGAAATCGAAATACCAATAATTCCGAAAGACCATCGAAGCATTGAAAAAATCATAACTTTCACCGCATTCAAAAGCACCAAAAACATTCGTACACGAATTTATGAAGAGAATAGAAACGAAAGAGAAACCTCATCTTTGAGCATATGAAGTAACGTCGTTTTGCCAGCATTGTCGAGACCCAAAAACAAGATCTTGGCCTCCTTCTGCCACAAGCCGAGCGATGCAAGAACCCCATAGAACCAATCTAACAAGAACATTGTATTTCACCCCAAAAATTGTCAGATCGAAAGCCACCCCAAAATCAGAGAGACAGAGAAATCTATCTCCGTGATGTTGTAGCAATCTATATGTTCTTTTCTTTAATCTGATGTAGTATTTATATGGAAGTCTTACTGCGTTTTTTTGAAAGGACCAATCGAACGGCTGAGGATGAGGTTCTGACGCAATCGGGCAATTTTTCACCGTCAGATTTAAAATTACGAACAGCTGGGATCTGATTTTTTATTTATTTTAATTTTCAATTTTAGCTATGTTGGTCAGTGGGGATTGTTTTTGTGTTTTATGGCAATTTTATCCTTTTTGGAAACTTGGAGGCTAGAAAAAAATAAAATAAAATTGGCAAGTACTTTAGAATTTACCAATATCTATGATACTGAGCTTCACATATTGGGTTGCATTTGTAGCTTTTTTCTTTTTAAAAAAGGATGTGTTTTGATTCATGGTATATTTTATGAGCTAGATAGATGAACTTTCAAAGCTTACTCTATTTCTCACTTGAAACATATTGAGGAGAAATTCAGATCACAAGATTGTGCCACTACCCTTACAAAGATTAAAACCTCGATATTTTTGGTACTACTCAAGTTGAGTGTGATGGTGTATGCGGCATGCACACAAAAGAATCGCTCCTCATTTAGAGTCGTTATAAAAACTAGTTCTCTTGTAATGAAAAAACATAAGACGCTTCTTACGAGAAAAATATATTTTATATGAAGTGACGCGAAGTGTCTAACAAGTAAAGAAGGAGCAAATATTCATTAGTTACAAGTTTAGGCCGTGCTCTTCTTCTTTTTTCTCGAGTGTAATTTTAGTTTGTTAAACCGTTATTATAATGTAAGCAGCATATATACATTAAAAAGTAGATGCCATTCTGTTGTTTTTTATTAGGGTTTAGGGAATCTGTGGCAATGTGGAGCCTCTGCCTAACATACACCTAATTAGGGTTCCATGATTCCTTATCATCTTTAGAGGCACCTTGCAATGCAGATTATGCGAGTTCCCATTAACAAGACTTGTCATTTTTTACTTCTTCTAATTTTAGTTAACATTCCTTTCTTGTTCTAGACTTTGAATATTCTTCACCTTTAACTTGGTCTTTTCTTGTGTGCACACCTCAACTTTCACACTGCACTGCACATAATCTCTCTGCCCTCTTCTTTTTACCTCCAATATTCTACAATCAACATATTTAATCATCCCATCATTGAAGAGACAGATGCAGACTTGTAGCTTCCTGCTGTAATTGACAACTGGGGATTCACTAATGGAATACAATATCTTTAGCACAATTTTTCATTTTGAAGAAGCGATATTGAGGAAAAAAGGATCTGAACACATGAAATCGTATGAAATCACATGACATCGTAATTTCAAACACATAGAAACTAGTAAATCCGAAAGTTGTTACACTCATGTGTATGAATTTACAACTCAACTCAAGCTTATCATATAATCATTGGGTTTTATTAATTTGTTAAATGTAACTTCTGTCATTGAAAAAAGTATACAAATTTTAAAATCAAGCACAGAATCTTTCATTATGTTGGGCACTTTCTTTGGTATTTTTTTTAAAAAAAAAAAAAAAAAAGCGGACTGGTTTGGATCAAAATTTGACCTTAGTGTCAAGTTAAGCAGATATAATATTGATGGCTGAAAGCTAATCTTATCTCAAGAATTCAGAAAATCTTCAAATAAGACAAAGAAAACAGGCCCACTGTCTTCAAAACCACTAACCCAAAAGAGCCCAAACCCACAAACCGCCAACAGGAAACATTGCATAATGCAACCAGCCAGCCAGCCAGTTTCCATTTTCCATTTTCCCACCCACCATTTTACTATAAATACCCATTTTCACCTCCTTTGTCTTTCAACTCTCTCTCTCTCTCCAAAAACCCACTTCAAAAGAAGAAAACAACCTGGTTTTCAACCGTCCGATCACTTACTAATGGCTGACGTGGCAGAAAGCGAGCGGAGGATCCTCGTGGCCGTCGATGAAGGAGAGGAGAGCATGCATGCTCTCTCTTGGTGCCTCAAGAACGTTGTTTCTCAGAATTCCAAAGATACCCTTATCTTACTCTACGCCAAGCCCCCGAGAGCTGTGTACACGGCTCTAGATGGCACAGGTAGGAGAGAGGATCCATCAGGTATTTTGTCGCAATTTTTGAGGTTATTTTGGGAATAGGAAGAGATTCAGTGGTGTTTTTGGGTAATTTTGTTTGTGATTCAGGGTATTTGTTTTCCTCGGATATTTTGGCGGCGATGGAGAAGTACGGCGCTGATGTGGCGGCCTGCGTGCTCGAGAAGGCCAAGAAGATGTGCAAAGACCTTCAGCAGGATGTGAGTGGTCTCTCACACAATTTTGATTTCTGATTCTGAAGGGTAAAATGGTCATTTTGATTTTTGATTTTTGATTTGGCGATTGTACCCCTCTGGGCCAGGTTAAGGTGGAGGCGCGAGTAGAGAATGGTGATCCGAGGGATGTGATTTGCCAGATGACAGAGCAGCTTGGTGCTGACGTGTTGGTCATGGGAAGCCATGGATATGGTCTCATCAAAAGGTGGGTCCCATTTTATTGCAGAACAAATGGGCAGGAAATTTTTTTTATAAAAAAGGATAATGTAAATTTATTAAAAAAAACTTGTGGTATTTGCAGGGCATTCCTTGGGAGTGTGAGCAACCACTGTGCACAGAATGTGAAGTGTCCTGTGTTGATTGTGAAGAAGCCAAAAACAAATGCTGGCAGCAAATGACTTTGTTATCCTCTTCTCAGTTTTTAATTGCCTCGACATTTTTGTTTTGGTGTCTCTGTATTTTTTCTTTCGGTATGCGACTCGTGCTGTAAATATTTATATTTGAATTGAGCTAAGCTAAGCAGTGAGAATTTTATGGTATAAATCATCAACGTTTTCTTTCATCTCTTCATTTGTGACTCAACGTTTTCCATGGGAGGGGTGATACTCCTCCTTTATTCTCTGAAATGTAGGAATTCCTAATTAAAAGGGATAGGAATTTCTGACACATGTGTGTTTTTCTTGTAAATCATGATTTGACGCATTTGAAAAAATAATTTATTAAAAATACACCAACGTAAAAAACAACTAATTCACACAGCCATTGACATGAATTTCTAGTTGAGAAAACTAGTTACAAGGGAAAGGAAAGGAGGGATTTCTTTTCAAAAAAAGGAGGCTCACGCAAAATAAAAGAGAATATTTTGACTTTCTAGCAGATAAAAACTTGTGAAAACTGCTCATGTGCGTTTCTAAATTTGTGAAAAACACAAAAAGAAATGTACATGTTATATTGGCATTGGCGAAAATGTATTAATACACATATCATATTATTAGCAAGAATGTAGGAAAACCTATTTAAGATATTTAAGAAAAGTAATTACAAGGGAATGAAAGGAATGTGGGAAAACCTATTTAAGAAAAGTAGTTTCAAGGGAATGAAAGGAGTTACAAGGGAAAGGAGGGATTTCTTTGCAAAAAAGGAGGCTCGCGCAAAATAAAAAGAGAATAGTTTAGGATATTTTGACTTTCTAGCAAAGCCGTGTAGTAATATGTATGAAAATATAAAATATTCCAATCCTCAACACAATAGGAAACCTAAAATCAACAGGAAACCATAACCCCTATAAATATTTGGGTGCACACTTACGTCTTCCACACAGTCCTACACATACCATCCCATCCCATTTGCTTCTCAATTCACTTCCATTAATCAATCTCTGCAATGGCTTTCACCACGAGAAAAGCTTTTCAAGTAGGCGATGAGGTAGAAGTGTGCAGCAAGCAAGACGGGTTTCATGGTTCGTATTATGAAGGAATAGTAATTGAAAACTTGGGGGACAAGTATAAGGTGAAGTACAAGAACCTGGTGGAGGAGGATGATATGTCCACCGCTCTGGAAGAGCTCGCGGAGGTGGACGAGGTCCGGTCCGTGTGCCCTAAAGTTTGGCCTGACTTTTTTCCAGGCGAGAGGGTTGATGCGTTCACCAACGACGGTTGGTGGGCGGGCATCATTACTAGGAAGAGTGGAGACGACTGGTTTGTCTACTTTCCAAGCACTTTTGAGCATATAGCTTACCCTAAGAGGCATATCAGGCTTCATCTGGAGAGCCGCCGCAACGGATGGGTTTCTCGCGATGGACGGGTCTTCTCTTGCGAGGGAAAGCCGCTGTCTTGCAAGAAGAGACTGCGCATTGTGATGGGAGGATCATCATCGACATCCGTTAAAGCTCGACTTGTTTAATTACTTCATGTGTAAACGTTTTTGGTGGTTTTTTTTTTGGGATTTCTTGGTAATTTGTGTTGTGATTGGTTGGATGATTTCATTAATCAATGCATCTCTCATTGTTTTTTTAGTCTTTTTCATTGATTAATTTCTGTTTATTTATTATCTTCTTACAAACCTAAACCCTACATTGAACACAAATGAAAGTTGATCGGTGAAAAGGAGGCACATTGAACATCTCTAAAATGGATTGATTAGCGGTGGCCAAATTAAAATTTTAGGATCTCTTTTATTAACGTTAGAATAAACTTAGAGAGTAATTACGTTATGCTTAGCAGTGAGAAATTTCTGGTAAAGGTTCTCACAATTTCTCCTTCTCAAGTTGTTGACTGCCAAAAAAATGTTGTTGACTGCCACTTCATGGGTCAAACTCGACTTGGAGGCTACACATTAGTTTTAGTTTTTTTTTTTTTTGAAATACAAATACTCATTAGCTTCTTGCTGCAAAGTTGTATAAATTTCAGCACAGCTTGGTTTTCATTAGAAGTAATGTCTTGGATATTAGAGAATTAAGACATGAGGAAAAAAAAATCACACAAATTATAGTAAATCTTAGAAATTTCACTTTGAACTTATACACCAATTTCAATTTGTCTCACCTTAAAGAAAAATTTGAGAGAAACCTCCCTTCATTTTTTAAAATATCAAAATGTCATATGACACTAACACCATTGAGTTTTTCATCCAAAAATTTGTATGTGCAAGGGGCATATTAGACTTTTCAAAACCCAAACCATATTTCAAGCTCCTTATTCAAAAAAATGGGGGAGAAATTGAGGATTGAGGTGTATTATTTGGTAAATTTTTTAAAAGACACGATGAAAAATTCGGCCATTAGATAATAATTTAATTTATAAATTTATGTATAATACGTGAATTCTGTACATATTATTGAAAATTTTGTCAAAATTATGTGTATTAAATGTCA
Organism: Prunus avium; assembly: GCF_965620075.1. NCBI lineage: Eukaryota > Viridiplantae > Streptophyta > Magnoliopsida > Rosales > Rosaceae > Prunus > Prunus avium. Next base: position 3,009,993 of record NC_142289.1, read on the forward strand.
AAAATGCGTATTGTGTATAATATACTAACTAGACTCAAATAAGGAGCTTGAATGAGGGTTTTTTAAAAAGTCTAAAATATCCCTAGCAAGTTCAAATTGTTGGATGGAAAATTGGGTAGTGTTAGTTTTTTTAGAGGACATTTCTAAAATTGTATCTTTTTTAAAAAAAAACCGAACAAATTATAGTCTATGACACCAAATTAACCAAATAAATAAGAAGAGTGGGGCCAAAATAAGTATACACTAGGGTGGGTGGGCCCATAAAATATATACAGTTGGGATAAACTCAAAAATTTAATCGAGTTACTAAAAAACTCCGTAAAATATTCCAAGCCCCCTAAACAATAGGAAACCCAAATCCTAAATAGAAACTAAATTCTCGTTGGTTGCTAAATGCAATTTTTTAATGTAACTTGGATGCTTTAATTAATCTTTTCTCAATACATATCCCAATATTGTTGACTTCACCGTAACATTTGTATAATGCAAACCGATTTTTTGGAGAAAGTGATGCCAACACCGCTTGTCATCAAGAACCATCAACTTTTTCTTTTCTTTTTTCCTTCTCTGCAATTTGAACTGCGGCCAATTCATGGGTTAATAATAATTTAGTTTCAAATTAAGGAAGAGATAATGAGTTTTATAAATATTATTAATTTAATACATTACCCTCAATTGATGAAAATATTTATTTCTTAATATTTTATTTAATTGAGGATTTTTTTAGTATTTTGAATATTTTACTATTTTTTCCCTCTGCGAGAAATAGATTTGGTTTTCAGTAGTAGTAATGTCTGATCACTCAAGTTGATGAATTATATATTAGAGAATCCTGACATGAGACCAAAAAACCAATTCACACAAATTAAAGTGTATGATACCAAGGGCCTATTTGACAAGCATTTTATTTTTCATTTTTTTTTTAAAACTATAAACTTAAACTAATTTTATTTTTCAAAACATTAAGAGTCTCAAATACCAAATTTTGGTAACTGGAATGCATTTCATGTATGGTGATATAAAATTAATGAATGAAAAGAGAGTGAAAAAAAAAATTGAAAAATTGAAAACACTTTCAAGTTGTTTTAAAACATAAGGGTGATTTTGAAAACTAAATTCACCTTTTTTAAAGCTGAAAACGAAATATGTTACCAAACATATGTTTTCAATTATAAAAAAAGTGAAAATGAAATGGTTATCAAACAACCCCAAATTAATCAAAATAAATAGCGGACAAAGTTAACATTAGAGTTAAAAAAAAGTAGAATAGAGAGAAATTAAAAGGAAAAAAAAAAGAGTGAGAGTTTTTCACCATTGTGCTATAGGAAGCCCGAAGTTAAATAGGTTTTACTAGGTAGATGAGGTGTTAATAAAATAAGAAGAGTTTTACCAAAAAAAAAATAAAATAAGAAGAGTTGGGCCGAAATCAATATATACTAGGGTGGGCTTAATATTTACAATTGGGATAAATAAATTTAATTTAGTAAATATTAGGAACCCCAAATCCTAAACAGAATAGGAAATCCAAAATCCCAAACCGAATAGGAATTCCAACCCAACCTCTATATATCGCGACCCTCACATACACTCTCCTCACACCATTTCACAAAGAGCAACTCTCATCTCATTCTCATTCATTCTCCAAAACATCTCCAAAATGGGTTTCCCTAGAGCAAAGGCTTTTGAAGAAGGCAAGAGGGTCGAAGTGTGCAGCCGAGAAGACGGGTTTCAGGGCTCCTGCTATGGAGCAACCATACTGCAAAACATGGGGGACAACAAGTACAAGGTGAAGTACAACCGCCTCGTATGCGAGGACGACCACTCCATACCTCTGGAAGAGGTGATCGAGGGGGATGAGATACGGCCTCTGCCTCCTCTGCCTCCGCCCAAGAAAACGAAAGCCGGGTTCGCTGACGGGGACAGGGTTGATGCGTTTGACAACGACGGCTGGTGGTCTGGAATCATAACTGGGAAGGTCGGGTGCTACTTTGGCGTCTACTTTGAGACTGGGCATCATATTGGTTACCCTGAGAGAATGCTGAGGCATCACATGGATTGGCGCAATGGAGAATGGTTCTTTTACCACTAGCTGCTGCTGCTTCATGAATTTAATTAGAAACTAAATCCACGTTTTGTTATGATTTCTTGTTGTCTAGGGTTTATGGGTAGTTTGTGAATTTAGAAACTAAATTCTCGTTGAATGTAATGTCATTAACTTCGTGACTTATCATACATATATTTGAAACTTGGTAAATATATATTTGATGATGGTTAAAAAAAAATAACATTTGAAGCGAACAAGTAATTAGCGTGGGAGGGAGTGTTCAGCAATCTTCTCCCAAGATTGTTGAGTTCTGTCCTTGTTACATTTGTACAACGCGAACCGAGTTATGGTGAAAGTGAGGCCAACCATGCCGTCATCCAGAGCCATCACTTTCTCTTTTGCTTTTTCCCTCTCTTCATCTGTCAAGTCCCCATAGAGGAGGCTCAAGTGGGGCATATTGGCTGCACTTAAAAATTCAATTAATCCATACAATAATCATGATTATATGAAATGGGTAATCTACAAATACCCTTTGGTCGTTGGTTCATGGCATATAATTATCAAATTCAATTAGCTTACAATTTACGGTTGGTATTGAGTAATAACATTTTTTTAAATATAAGCGATATTAGGGAAAAGAAAATCAAATCCAGGACCAGACGTGCATGGATAATTACTCTTTAACTTTAGCAGATCAATATCTATCAATAGGAAAAAACAACCCTAGATTCTGAAGAAAATCTCACAGTCAACAAGTATATATAATACGAGTTTATTAATATATTGATCTCTTACTTACCCAAGCGGTCGAAACAGTAATTGAAGTTTCCTGTTGGAGAAGATACCTAAGAAATTAAACAGAAAATAACTAATATGTTTGCATAAATTAATTTTAAAAAACATGTAAATTCAATTTGCACGAAAATATATTTATCCCAAAAAAAAAAAAAAAACCTGATCTGGATGAATGAAGAGGTAAACATTTTGGTAATAGAATCGACCGGGGAGCACGTCCACAACTGTACATGTGTAGCAAGCGATTTTCCCACAGGCCTCTTTGAAGTTTCTGACGATGTCGTCTTCCTTGGAGTGGATGGACCCCAGAACGGGGATGTGGGGCCGTATCTCGGGCCCACCGAATTCGTCGCGGAGGCCTTCCATCACCTTCTTGATCCTGTTCGAGACGTGATCCGGTAGGACGGCCCACACCGCATACCTGTGCACCTTCTGCCCAACTGGGTTTGGCGCTGAAGAAATTGTTGTGGTTGTTTCTGAGTTTTCCATGAGAAAATGGAATGAGTGAATGGAGAAGATTGATGAAGAGGAGTTTTGACAACTATTTGAACTTCCAACAATTTTCTTTCAATACCCATAATCTTTTTTATCCCCATTTTACCCCTGAACCCCTTGCTTATAGGGGAAATGTTTGAAATGGTCCGTTTTAATGAGTCATTAACTGCCTTGACCCAAGTTTAACAACATTTCTACCATTTTACATGTTATTAGATTAGATCCCACCCACCGCTAGTGGCGCATAGTTAAGTTGGTTGAATTCTTGCATCTCCGCCGATGTAGGTAGAAATTCGAAACCGTTAAACACCCAATGAATATTTATGTAAACCCCTCTCGCCCACTCGCTTGTACTCAAAGCAAAATAAAGATAAAAATCTTGCGTAGTCTATATTTTTTAAGGCAAATGTTCCAAAAGAATGATGAAATAAAAAATGGAACCTGTATTTTTATAAAGTTGAATAAAATCGTCGAACATAAGGGCATTTTCATATGAAAAATGGTGAAAGAGTTAGGCAAAGAGGGACATATTGATCATCAAAATCTTGGAGGATTCATTCATGAGTGATAATTAAACAAAGGAGACATCGACTATATCAACTTTTGCTTGAATATGGAATATCAAGGAAACATATAAAAAAAGATAAAAGTGGAAAAGCAGCCCCGACCCAAGTTTTTGATTTGAGTAGCATAAAACAAAAGTGTACTTCCAACTTCAGTGGTAAATGCTTTTTAGCTGCAACACAAATTAAAGCAAATTAAATAGTTTTGGTTAATCTCAAGATCGTTAATCTTAATTGTTCAACTTTGCAGACAAAGTATCTGCATTTACGACCATTGCAATTGAGAACCCCAGCAAAAAGTTCAGTTTGTTCCGTTCATTGAGACACCAAATTGATTCATGCTATTAAGTGTTAACGATTTTCGATCACATTTATTGATATATAGATGTTCACCTAATTAGATTCGTCAAATTTCTATTAGAAATGTGAGTAAATATATATTACAACCAGTGTTTTCAAAGGCATGCTTTCGCGCGCGTCGGAGCGAGGCGGCCGGAAAACGCCCGAGGCGGTCGGCTTTTTCGCGAGTTGCACGTTTAGCGCAGGGAAGGCGTTCCAAGGCGGAGCGAGGCGGAGCAAGGCGCACGAGAGCTGACACTCTGAAACGGAAGAAATTTTAACCATTCTGCAAATTGGGTGCGCGGCTCCATCGCAGCGAGGAAGACGACCTTTTTTTAAGGTTTTTTTTCTAACAAAACGACGTCGTTTGATTGAAGTGTTAAAAAATAAAACTTAAAGTGAAACGACGTCGTTTCACTTGGAGTGTTTCGAAAGGACCAAAAATACACACGCATGTTTCTTTTTTTTTTTAGCTTCCCAATTTTTTTTTTGTCCCCACTTGTTGCTTTCCTTTATACAATCAATGTTCTTGCCTTTTCTATTTCCAGCCGGCCTCGACTTACCCCCCTTTTTTTTTATTTCTAAATTAATATATTAACACATGGAATTATATATATATATATATATATATATATATATATATATATATATATATTGTATAGTATAACCCTAATTTCTACTCTTACTAAATAATCTCCATCAATTTGAAGAATTCTCGTCATCTTTCGACTGCAAGTAAGTATTTTATTTTTCTCTCTAACTCTTCGCAACTATAATTTGAAGTTTCGTATAATTTTTTTTCAATTTTTTTTAAAATATATTAGTTATCTTATTCGTTTATGTGATATAATAGAAATTTGACGTACATATTTTATGTTTTGGGATTGATTATTATGTTTTGAATGATAATTAGTACTTATATTTAAAAGATTGTTATGGTTCAATAAAAATTAGTTGTAAAATTTAATTGTATTGTATTATTCATAAATTTTTCTTATTAAAATAAATTAATGTTCAAAAGGCTTATGCCTCGCATAACACTACTAAAAACACCTCGCCTATACGCCTCGTCTTTGAAAACATTGATTACAACTAGTAAGTTTACTATACATTGTGAGACTAATGATTATATGATCGGTCGATTATAACACCTTAAATTCTTAAAGTTAGTGGTGTTTAACACAAACCACCTTACATATTCAATTAACGTTATGTATGAGAGAAGGGAAAGTTTATATAAATAAATGTACCTCATTGCTTGGATGAATGAGGAGGGAAAGGTTGGAGTTATGGCCCCTACACCGCAAACCTGTGGAACCTGAGGTCGTCTTGGTTATCACTAGTACTAGAACGTACGTAATAGTTTCTGGATTTGCCGTGATATGACATTAACTTCAATAATTTGTGCACCATGCTCTTTGGATTCATTGAAAAAAAGAAATAAAGCAAACAGGAGTGGTGGGCCCAACACATAGGGTTTGGAAGGAGTTTGATGAGGCAGAGGGTTGAAGGGGATAGACAGGTGTCACATCCTGAGAGTAGCCAATGTTGTTGGGCTTATTCTTTGTGCTTCCTTTGCGGGGTGCAAAAGTGTCACTTACTGGTCAGACTAGCTAGGTATATAATAGGTATGTGTCGAAATTTTACTGCGCATTGAGGCTAGAGGATTTTAAATATATATTTTTTTTTGGTTTTTTTGGTTCTTTTATATATATATTTCAGATGAAGGTGTTTGGATATAGTCAATTTGAATTCAGTTGATTAGAAGATATCTTTCCATCTTAAGCTCCTTCTTTTTCTCACCAGTTTACTTCCGATCATATATTATTTCTAAATATCTCTCTCACACCAGCTATCAACATTTCTTCTTGTTTCGGTGGCATTGGCAGTGGAAGTTACACCAATTGCATCGACAATGCCAAGTCTTTCAAGTACTAGCAATCAACTACTTTTCCCTCTCTTTCTTTTTGTCATCTGTCTAAATCTTATACTATATTTGCTTGATGTTTTTTTTCCTTTTAAGTTCTCTACTATAAATGGGAAATTCGGCTACGAATTTATCTTAATGTAGTTTTGTTCATCCCATGAAAATGCAGATATTAAAGCCAAGGTTTCCACCATGAATATGATGAATTCGCACCGCATCAAGTCTTGCTCAAGAGTTCTCTGGCGCCCCATTTGTTTTCTCCTCATTCTGGTACTTTTTCTTCAACATATTTTTCTAGCTTGTAGAAGCAAACTTCTCTCCTCATTCCAGTTCTCTGTTGTGTATATTTGGCAGGGACTTTCATGCTTTATGATCTCAATGTTGTTTAAGATGACGAAAAAAATTGAACGACGTATGCTCTTGGAATCAAAACAAGCACTCCATAAATCATTTTCAGGCATTGACACCACTGCAAAGTTGCTAAGTCCATTAAATCCATCAGCAGTAAATCTGGCAAGATCTCTCAGTTCCTCACTTAATGGAACTGAGCTCAATTTCACTACCATCCAAACAAGGGTTAGTGTATATTCTAAGACAGTTTAGCTGAGTTTAATTAGTAATGTTTGCTAAATAAAACATTCTCGTAATCTACGAACTGGTTTTCGCGTTTTGTTGTCCAGGTTGCACCAACGTTGTTTCTAGCCCTTTCAATGATCCCACATATCTCACAGGTTACTTATATTGGATTAGATGGCCTTTTATTCTCACTTTACAACCATGAGGATCAAACTTTTGCAGTATTCTCCAACACTTCATTTTCTTCAAAGTGGTACACTCAACCAGTAAATAGGGACACTGGGAAGTTATATGGCGCAGCAGTTGCTTCAGATTCTTTGGTCACAGTAAATTCCACTTGGTTCCAACAAGCCTTGAATAGCACAAGTGGTTATTCTTGGCTGGGAAGAGGATGGGACAAGGCTCAACGTAGCATGTTTTTAAGTACTGTGCCTATGGATGGCAGAGGTGTGATTTCCTTTGGTATTCCAGCAAAAGTTGTCGTCGATCATTTCGCGGCTTTAGACTTCCATGGGGGGTACTTTCACTTGGCTACATCAAATGGGGATGTGATTGTGCAAACAAAGCTCCCAAAAACCCAATTTGAAATAAGCAACAACACAGTTTCGGTCCAAATGGTGAGGCCAAATAGTAATGCCACTGGTGATCTTGGTAAATTCTCATGTAATCATGATGATGATGACAAGTTGGAACCATATATTCATTCATGGAAAATGAAGCGTATCAAGTACGTGACTTATTGCTCCACCCTCAAGATCATCGGAGTTAAATCAGTATGTGAAACCATAGTTTTTGCACCAATTTAGTTTGATCTAACTTGCCTTACAAGTTAACTACCATTGTATCACTTCCCTTGATTTATATATTTCTTTTTTCTTCTTTTCTACAGGTGTATGTATTGACTTGTCCAGCCAATGGTCTTGTAAACCTTAATCACAAATCAGTGGTGTTGCTTGGCCTTTTGGTATTTTTAATTCTTGCATCGGTTTGCATATTCATACTCTTAATAATCAGAGCTGCAAGAAGAGAAATGATCTTATGTGCACGGATCATGAAACAAGAAGGCGCAACTCGTCAAGCAGAGCGCAAGAGTATGAACAAAACTAAAGCCTTCAGCAGAGCAAACCATGATGTGAGGACTTCTTTGGCAGCCATCACTGGTTTGATAGAGTTGTGTCACCAAGATGCCAATCCCGACTCTGAGTTAGCAGCCAATTTGGCACAGATGCATACTTGTACAAAGGACCTCCTAGTCATACTGAATTCTGTTCTTGATATAAGCAAAATTGAAGCTGGGAAAGTGCAGCTTGAAGTAGAAGAATTCAACTTGGCTCAGCTCCTTGAGGATGTAGTTGATATGTTCTACCCTATTGCTATAAAGAAAGGTGTCGATATCGTGCTCGATCCTTGTGATGACTCGATTGCCAAAACATGTAATGTCAGAGGCGACAGAGGAAAACTTAAACAGATAATGTGCAACTTGCTTAGCAATGCAGTGAAGTTTACATCTGAAGGTCATATCACAGTTCGTGCCATGGTTCCGAAAACAAGTTATGAGAATGAAATCATCGCTTCCAATCATAATCGTGTGTTGAAGTGTTTGTCATGGTTGTTTTACAAGGGGAAAGGAGCTTTCAGTGATTTGGATGCCATTCATACAGCACAAAAGGATCCCAACAGTACAAAGTTTGTCATTGAGGTGGATGATACAGGCGAGGGAATTCCTAAAGACAAGCGAGAATTTGTTTTTGAAAACTTTGTTCAGGTGACAGACAGGGCTACTGGAAAAGAAGGCTCTGGTTTGGGACTTGGTGTTGTTGAATCTTTGGTAAGTAATTCAGAATGAGTTTAACATACTAATACATTATATATATATATATATATTTTTAATTTAGTTATTGATCACAATTCAATTTCTGTTCTAGGTACGCCTAATGGGTGGAGAGATAAAAATTCTTGATAAAGAGCTGGGTGAGAGAGGTACTTGCTTCAGCTTTGATGTTTCTCTTCTGACATGTATACCAAATTCTGGTGACATTGAAGAAGAATTTTCCAATGATCGCTCTGCCAATGGATTTCAACCTTTCGGTATACAACTTTTGGCGCATTCACCAAAACCAGAGGGGTCTCATGTGGTGCTCTTTATAGAAGGCGACGAACGGAGAAAGATTTTGGTGAAGTATATCAGTAGCTTGAACATAAGAGTTTCATATGTAAAGCATGCAAAAAATCTTCTTCCACAACTTGAGAAGATAAAGTGCAAGTTAGAAATTCCCTATTTCAATTATTCGGAAAAGTCCCAGCTGGGTTTTCTTGACCAACTAAGCCCCTCCGCATCCAACAACTCTGAGTCAAGAGCAAGTGACGGGTCTCAAAGCATCAAGGAAGGAGATGACCAAATCTTGCAACCCGATAAAAAGACCAACTCCAGAAACTCAACTGCAGGTATTGTTCTTATTGTGATTGACACAAATGCTGGTGTTTTCTCTGAGTTATACGCAACTGTGGCTAGCTTTAGGAAAGACATACACAAGTCAAGATGCAAGGTTGTCTGGCTAGATAACTCAATAACGCGTAACACGCATCCGATGCAACTAGAAGGACAGAAGCTAGCTCCTCCAATAGATTTTATTATCTACAAACCATTTCACGGGTCGCGCTTATATAAAGTATTAGGACTAATACCTGAACTTAAAGGATGCAACTTACCAAAGTTAGAAAAGAGAAAAGTAGGTCAAGAAGTGCAGAAAATGGATCCCAAACTTGCAGGAAATGAAGTAGGAACATCTTCATCACCTCCCGACGACGACTCACTGCAACAAGTGGTCATACATAAATGTGTTGATAAAAGAAGTGATCGGGAGCTCTTGTATGGAAAGAAAGTTTTGCTTGTTGAAGATTCAGCAGCAGTTCGCATGGTCGTTAGTACTTATCTTAAAAAACTTGGAGCAGTTGTGGAAATTTGCCATGATGGGAAAGAGGCATTTGATCAAATTTGTAGAGCTCTGAGGGATCATAGCAAGGAGGCTCATTCTAAATCTACTCCCTACGACTATATTTTAATGGATTGCGAGGTAATGTGATCAAAACCATTTCTTCAATATTAAGGGGTGGTTTTTTTTTTTTTTTTTTTTTTGGGTTGGAAAAATGAAGATGGATTTATATGTGTCTTTTGTTTTGTTATTTTTGGTTTTCCACAGATGCCAATAATGAACGGATTTGAAGCAACAAGGCTAATAAGGATGGAGGAAAAACAATACGGGATCCGTCTTCCAATTATAGCATTGACAGCCCATGCAATCAATGAGGAGGTTAACAAGATGATTGAAGCAGGGATGGATGTCCATCTAACCAAACCATTGCAAATAGACATGTTGCTGGAAGTCATCAAATCGATTGAGAACAAATAAAATGATAAATTCAAAGTAGTTTTGTAGATGCAAGAGATTATGTTAAGTTAGTTTTTTTTTAATTTAGAAGAGAATAAAATTTAAAGTTTCTCCAATTCTTAGTAGTTGACGGAGTTTTCAGTATGAAGGTGTTCAGGGGCATTATCATTAGAAACTCCATAAAATTTCAAATTCAAACAGAATCATCCGTTTAATATTAGAAAGCGTTGTTATTTTTTGAGAACCTTTCCGAGTGATAATATACTAAACTCACACACACTACACGGATACTAAGACTCAACTCAGGACCTCCGAGTGATAATATACTAAACTCACACACACTACACGGATACTAAGACTCAACTCAGGACCTTATCTGAGGAATCATACGTTTAATATTATAAACAGTTGTTATTCAAGAAAATGAAATCATATATCAAATTGAAAATTGAAACTTCAGAGTTGAGATGTCTGAGTCACAAATTTGAGTTGAATGGAAGAAATATTTTCGAGTTTTAGTAATTGGGTTGTGAATTTTGACAGGTTTAACCTAAACAGGTGTTGCCCAAATCCCAACTAACCCCAACTCAAATTTAATCGAATGAATAATTTCTCACCAAACCCTATTCATACCCTACCCAACCTAACCCACAAATTTAAACTCAAAAATTCATGTTGGAACTTCAGACGAATTCAAATTGAACGAGTCTTAATCACAGCTCATTATTCTAGGGAGGAAAGGGATTTCATAAAATCACATCGCGTAATGTCACTATCACAAAATTCTAGCACCTGAATTTTTCTAACAATTTAATTTGGCAATACAATCAGCCTTTTCTTAGAGCATCTCCAAGGGAAGGCAAAAGAGTAGAACTCATTTGATTTGTCACATCAGTATTTTCATACTCCAAGAGAAGATACAAATGGGTAGGTAAAATATACACCATTCTCTCCAACAAGGCAAAATTGCCTACTTCAAAGTGAAGAGGTATATTAAGCTCCACTTGCTTTTTACCTATTTAAAAGATAAAAATAAATAATATAATAATAGTTTATAGACTTGCATTGCCTAGTCTCTCTAAGTGACAAATAAGTAGGCAACATGCCACCTAGGGGTCATATCCATCGAAGAAAATTGCGAAATATAAAGATAAACCAAGGAAAATATTTATTTTAAAGGAATTCAGAAAAACTTGTTTAAACTATGCTCATGAATGTGATTATGAAAAACACATCTCATCAATTTGTTCCCATGGCGCAAACAGCTAAATAAGATTAAGACATCAGCAGCTAAAGCAGTTTGGCATGCAATTTTTAGCAGTATCTGTTCCCTCTAAGAGGTTCTACAGCTAAAAAAGTAAGACGAAAAAACATGGGGCACTTAACGCCCAAGCTTATCTCTAGAACTTTGCGGTGCTCCCTCCCTACAGTTCATCCTGAAAATCCAAAGCGCAAGACACTATGATCAGTAAACAGACTAGGAATATGTTTGGTTCATTAACAGCAAGAGGAAAGAAAACCTACATGTTTCTCAGCCTCAGTTTCGGCACTCTCTTCAGTTGAGTCTGGTTTCGATTCGGAATCAGATTCTTCTCCATCTTCGGCGTCAGCATCATCGTCCTCAGCCTGAAAAAACACGCTGAAGCTGTCAGGGGACCATGGAAAACAAAAATGAAAGATCTAAACTCTCGGGTGGCAGTTTTGAATGCTTACATCAGAATCAACTGGGTCTTCTTTTGATTCCTGGTAAAAGGATTAAGGTAACAAGTTAATAAAGATGAAAACCACACGCTTCCTAATTTTGTAAATAGTTTTGTACTCCATGAACAACGTCAGAGGCAAAGAGAGGTACCTCCTCCTGCAGCTTCTTCTCCAGCTCCTCGAATGCTGCTTTCTCGGCCTGAAATTGCATGGAACTCAATCAGACATCTTTAGGGAGCTAAACTCAATCAGACATCTAAAATTAATATACTTTTAAGGAGCTAAGCAAAAGGTCTATTAGATGGCATACATCTTTCTGTTTGCCCCATGTTTCCTCAGCCAACTGCTTTGCATACTCCGGCTCATCAGTGATCAAAATGTTGTCAAACAGGGTTCCAGATTTCACCTGGCACATTACACATTTTGCCTAATCAGAATTTGAGTAACATGGGATGGGACCAACAATAGTAAACAGAATGTAACAGACGAAATTACCTGCCACAATTCAATTCCGACATACTTCAAGTTGGGGTAAACATACAGCTCAGGGTCATCCTTGAATTCTGGGTTGTCAATCAATGGTGCCTTCCACTTTCCCTTGAAGTTGGGGTTCTTGATTTTCTGCATAGTGGTGGAGAAAAATTATGAACGAGTGTCAAGTTGCATTACAAGCTATTATACAAACCACAATTCCACAAACCTTTGGCTTCCATTCACCCTTGTACTCAGGGTTGGGAATGGTTGGGGCAGTCCATTCACCATCTTCCTCATCATCCCAGTCTTCAGGCTGAAACACCAAGACACGTTAGTGAGCAACAAAAATACTCTTCCGCATATGTGTAGTATTTTGAAATTCGAAGTTAAACCAATACCTTCTTGGCATCGGAATCGGCTATTTCCTTGGGAATGTCATCATACCCCTACAAATAGACAATAAGGGTCAGTATGGTTGTGCATTCAGTAGGTAAGAAGTATAAAGAAATTGTGAATACCTCTGGCTTCTTATCTTCAGGGTCAGGGATGTATTCTTGGTCTTCCCAATCTTCAGGCTGTCAATATTAAATAGTCAATACTTATTCAACACTTCAGTCATGATTAGTTAATTGAAATCTCAACAATTCAATTATAGGTAATTACTTTCTTGGCCTCGGGATCCTTGATTTTCTTTGCAGGCAGAAGATCCCAATCGCTGTAGAGGCTACCAGTTTGTTTCTCAGCATTGTCAACAAGGATGCTGTAGGTAGCATCTGGACGGATGATAAAAGTATAGACATGAGTGAGTTGGTCAGTCTCACAAGGAACATCCTTCTTGATCAAGTTATTTGTATTATTGTAGTTAAGAATTGCATGCACTTTCTTGGTGCTGTATCCGCAGATATCCGGCCCAAACATGATACTGCAAACAACAAAAGTTTATATACCAAATCAGCAATGAGGTAAAGAAATTGAAGCAAAGAAAACAAAATCATCAGACAAATATGGGTATCACTAGCCTGTAAGGGGTATCACCGCCAAATTTCTTCTGATCAACATCACCACTGAGTAGCTTGATGTAGCCACCACCACAGTCAAGTTTCTGCTCATGCTTCACAGAAAATTGAAACACGAGTGTCTTATCCTTGTTGCTGAATTCAGGGAACTCAGCTGATATGGCATAGAACCTGTAGTCCTCACTTGTTTGGATACCTGTACCAAGATGTCAAAGTCATTGAAAATGGTCATCAGGATAGGCATCAAATTTTTATAAAAAAAAATCAAGAAAGGAGCACAGTAAAGAATCAGTATTGGTTATAAACGGATACCTTTGTCATTAGCGTCTCCATTCCATTTTCCAGAGGTGTAGTTCCATTCACCAGCCAGGTTCTCATCTTTCTTCCACTCGGAAGTAACCCAACGTTTATCCCATCCGTCTTTAGTATTTTCCAAATAGTATATGAAAAAGAAATAAAAGAGAATCAGAATAACAGAACTAGAAAAAAGATCAATGGAAACAGAGAAAAATAAAGGACCAGAGAAGTAGACATTTCATATGTACACTAGAAATAAGCTTCAATTTTTTTGTAAAGTCATTTTGAAAACTAGTTGACCAAGAAATGTTACTAGTTGACACTCTACATCCATGTCAATTCGTCTAAGACAGAGTATTCATCATACTACACCAATGCCAAAAATCTGTGCACCTTTCGAGCTCTACTCATCAAAATCAGGCACGATTGCAACATTCGCCAGGTAATTGACAAGTTCAACAACAGAAAGACACGAGCCTCAAGGCAAAACATAGCTAGAGCAACACTAGAATATCAATTTTAACGGCATGTACAGGATTTAGCTTTAATCATCTGTTCCAATTCATTCATATAGTATACATGGATTGTAAACACCTTGTGAGACTACACAGTGCAAACAGAGAATGCAACATTCTCGAACAGAAATTGGACTAGAAACCTTAGAATTATTGATTTTCTCCATGCAATCCTATTTATATTGATTCAGGCAAAACCCTAACCCTCACTTTGATTCTGCAAACACTTCACTGCTGACATTGACTAAATGCATATACACATGCAGAGAAATTATATAGCCAGACATGCACACATACATATACAACCAAACATTTCTATTAGAAACATAACCAAAAACCACAACTGAAGCCCAAATTCAACAATATGTCAAGATTCCCACAGATCCATTTCAAATTAGTAAATTCAACTCACACTGACGCATTCAACTAAAAACATTATCCAAAAAACAATCAGATCGAGTCGCAGACTTATATACAACACCGATCCTCCAGAAATGACATTGGATTCAACCCAATTATATCCTAAACCAGTGAAAATGCAATCAAACACTGAGCGCATACATCCATACACCTACAGATACACAGAGTGAGAAACAGAGAGAGATGTATAGTTATACCCTCGAAGCGTTCTTCGAAGAAGACCTTGGCGGAGGCGATAGCTAGGAGAGAGAGGAGGATCAGGGACAGCAAGCTAGAGTTTGGAACCCTAAACGCCATCGTTTTCACGCACTGAGAGTTGCAGAGCTACAGAGTGTGATGAGAGAGCTCGATCTCTGGAGGCTGTTATATAGGTCTACTTGCTTGGTTTTACCTGCTGTGGATGTGGTTAAACACTGGGTTTTTGCTTTGGGTTAGAGCCCTCGTTGGATGACGTGGACTAACCATAGTCCGCCACATCATCACGGGTTGTCATTGATGTGAGGTGGCGAGATCTGATTGGGACCTCTCCGAAGTATCGACGGTGGCAATTGGATGCGACACGTAGATTTGCATCGACTCTGAGTTTACGAAACTACCCATGTAGTGCAGAAAGTTGCCAACCCTGATTGGTTTGGTAACTTTGAGGTGTAGTTGCGTGTAGCCACTGGCCAGTAAGGCATATTAATGACGTAATTATCTTTTTAATTTAAATTAATAGGAGATTATGGTTAGGTAGTTAAGATTAGGTTAAAACCAGGACTAATTCAGATTAAGCTCTTGTGAGGAACAAAGGGCCGGATTTGTATTTTTTTATATTCAACTTTTATTAATTGGACCGTGTTTTGTCTTATAGGACAAATTCCATCGTCTATGTACACAACATTGTGAATATCAAAGTCTTACATTTCAAAGTCTTAGCCCACACTGCAATGTTTGAGCCTGGATCACAATTCAATGCATGGTTTGTAAGTTTGAATCTGTAATTGGATATAAGATATCTCAGTTAGGATTGTGTCAAATTAATAAAAGTGAAGGGAAATATATATGGTTAGGTCAGTTGGCCAAAATAAGGTGTCAGGCTGTCAGCTTCCGAGATTCGAATGATTTCGTAAAGGAACTTTATTATAAAGGAAAAGTAAAATTCGCTTTTTACAACCATTCTTGGGCAGCAATTGGTTTAGATATTCCTAAAAATATTCGCATTGTGAGTTTGCTTAGGACAAACACATAGGAAAAAGCACATAGCACCATACTAAAAGATAAACACTAGTAGGCTTAAATCTTGATAGTGGGCCGGCACTCATTGTTTCTGCTGTGCAATTCTCTGGATGCTTAGATTGGAAGCAACTCAAAACCCCCCATTAATTATGGTTTTCACACAAATGGTATTTGCTTTTCTCCTCCCTCTTGCTTTGAAAATAATTGTCCTTGAATCTTTGACAGAGCAGATAGAGGAGACAGTTTCTGCATTTGAGTATTTGAAGAACATGGTAACTCATTATATCAACAGAAATAAAATGATAAAAATATAAGAACTAGAAATGGCAAAATTCAGTAGGGATATATATGAAATATATTATTTAGTTCATAGTAAAATTGGGAATTAGAGCAAAAACATATATATGTAGCTTCTACTTTACATCATGAAAGTACTAATTAGAGTGAAGCTCCATTTGACATTTTACTGCTCAAACCAGTGAATTTATATACCGGAGGTTAAACTGATGGTGTTTTTTACAGCTCCAGATTTCAAAGCCATTTGAAGAGCAGGCCTCCATGAGCTGCAAAGAATGGAGCAAACACCAAGGACTCAACTGCCATGAGCTTGATAAGAATGTTGAGTGAAGGACCAGAAGTGTCCTTGAGGGGGTCTCCGATTGTGTCGCCTATCACGGCTGCCTTGTGAGGATCAGAACCCTTAGGACCTAGTGATTTAGCATGTTCAGAAGCACCAGCCTACAGGCATATCAAGGCAAGATATCAGAACCAACACAAATCAAAGAGCAGTTTTAAATCAAAAGTTGCAAGAACAAAAGCTTGCCTCTATGTATTTCTTTGCATTATCCCATGCACCACCGGTGTTCGAAGCTGAAATGGCAATCTGTGAAAGAAAACAAAAGGGAGGCACTTAAGGAAAACTGATCAGGAAGACTAAGAAATTGAAAACCTGCGGCTAAAGCTTTACCTGCACGCCGGAAACAAGTGAACCAGCAAGGATCCCAGCAAGAGTTTCGACTCCAAAGAAGGTCCCGGCAATGAGTGGCGTAAGCATGACCAAAGCGCCAGGCGGGATCATCTCCTTGAGGGAAGCATCAGTGGAAATCTTGACACATGTTGCGTAATCTGGCTTTGCTGTTCCTTCCATGAGGCCTGGAATTGTATTGAATTGTCTGCGAACCTCTTCAACCATTTTGAGTGCTGCACTTCCCACGCTCTTCATTGTCATGGCTGAAAACCAGTATGGAAGCATAGCTCCCACAAGCAAGCCAATGAAGACTTTTGGGGTCAGCACATCAACAGTCTCTATGCCTGCTCTGCTAACATAGGCACCAAACAAAGCAAGAGAAACAAGAGCAGCTGATCCAATAGCAAAACCCTGATACATAAAGGAAAATATGTCAATTGAAAGAAGGGATACAAATCTTCAAACTCAAGACCTAATCTCCTGACTGTTTGTTTTACCTTGCCAATAGCTGCCGTTGTGTTTCCAGCAGCATCTAAAGCATCTGTTCTTTCACGTATCTCGTGGCTCATACCAGCCATTTCTGCAATCCCACCAGCATTGTCACTTATTGGGCCATAAGCATCAATTGCAAGACCTGTGGAGATAGTACTGAGCATTCCCAAAGCAGCCACAGCAATTCCATACATGGCGGCCAAGCTAAAGCTAACGTATATAGCAAAGGCAATGGCAAATACAGGAATGATGACTGATTTGTAACCCAGAGCCAGCCCGAAAATCACGTTTGTTGCAGCACCAGTCCTACAAGAATCTGCCACATCCTGCACTGGACTGCAAACCAAACACGGTAGTAATAAGCATCAGAGATTTGATTTGCTGCAATATGATTTAGTATGGCATTGAAAATATATGTAGTCATTATGAAGACTAGGAAAGATAAAATGAACTAGGAAAATGGCTCACCTGTAAGCATTGCTAGTGTAGTATTCTGTAGTATATCCAATAACAAGACCAGCCCACAAGCCAATTGCTACACAAAAGAAGAGGTACCTGCAGCTCACATGTAATTCAAATAGAGAATATTAAATGTTACGGGGACAAGAATTAAAGATGCCAGGGGAGAAAACAGAAATTGGGGATGGAAAGAGGCATACCAGTTCTTGACAGCCTTATTGGTTCCAAAGCTGAAGAGAGTGAATTCTGATGGTAAAGCTACAAAAGTGACCCCGGCGATCCCAGCAGTCATTAAAACTGTTGAGATAAGAAGTTGTCGCTTCAAGGACGGTTCGATCTCACTCACTTTCTTGATTTCAAACAGATCAGTTGCAAAAAGGGTTGTTATCAAACAAACCACAATCCCCATTGAGCTTATGATCAATGGATATGACATGGCTGTGTAGTCATGACTGATACCAAAGGATGAGATGGATGCAACAAACAATGCTGCACAAGATGATTCAGCATAAGATCCGAATAGGTCAGATCCCATCCCTGCAATGTCTCCTACATTGTCACCCACATTGTCTGCAATAACCTGAAAAAGAAACACAAAATTTGTGAATGATTAAAACTAATCAATTCCCTGCACCCAAAAATAATAACTTGATACTAAATTTGTCAAAGTCATGCTCTGCAATGGAAAGTTCTAAAAGAAATAAGCAAACAAGCAAAGTACAAAAGGGAGATGTAGGAACTTACAGCCGGGTTTCGCGGATCATCTTCAGGGATATTTCGTTCAACTTTCCCGACAAGATCAGCACCAACATCAGCTGCTTTTGTGTATATACCTCCGCCAACTCTTCCAAAGAGTGCCATTGAAGAACCTCCAAGTCCATAGCCAGTAATTGACTCATACAGTCCTTCCCAGTCATCCCCATAATACAACTTAAATAGATTGATGGTGATATACAGCACCAAAAGGCCATTGGCGGCAAGAAGGAATCCCATCACAGCACCAGAGCGAAAAGCGGTAATGAAAGCCTTCCCGACACCCCTCCTTGCTTCTAGAGTTGTTCTGGCATTGGCATATGTTGCAATCTTCATCCCAAAAAAACCAGAGAGGACTGAGGTAAGAGCGCCGAGCAAGAAGGCAATAGTAGTAAAGAAGGCATTGGCTAATGCTGGTTTACATGTATTGCCTGTGTTATATGTGCAAGGTTCACTTTTGGTACTAAAACCCTTCACTGAACCAAGGAAGAGGAAGATTATAGCACTAAATACACCCACGAAGATGCTAAGGTATCTGTATTGGGTAAACAGAAAAGAGGTCGCCCCTGGGAACAATATACAAATCAAAGTCAGATTTAGCTGCACAAATAACTTGTATCATAGTTTAGTACAAGGAGAATAACAAATACTTTTGAGAGAACAATGAGTCCATACTAAAATTGTTTTGGAACCATTAACATGTATAAACTAAAAGTATGGCAACAAAATAAAGGAAAAAAAATTACACAAAAGACAAAATAAGGAAATTCCCTCTTGAACAATTTGTCTACTATTTTTTATAAGTTTCTGGAATTATCTCAAGGATCAAACAACAACAGAGTAAATCAACATTTAGAAGTATAGAAATTCATGACCACATCCAAAAGAAAAAAACGGTAAGTCCAAGAATGTTTAGGAGTACTGAAAAAACAATAGTAAGTTTACAAATATAGAAAAAGAAAAGAAACAGAGCAAAAACAAACTCAGAGATAGAAGAATTTACTGTCACAAAAGAGCAGCAACCATGAAACTTCACTGACATGATTTCTTAAAGCAACTTATCATAAAAATGGACATGCTAGGATGCATCTTATAGTCGGTGGTATGAAATGGGGAAAAAAATGTAAAACAGTTTTAAGAACTAGATCCCCTTAAGCATAACCATCTTAAGCAGAGGATTTAAAACACAAATATCAAAGAACAGAGAGAGACAGAGACAGAGAGAGAGAGAGAGCTTACCAATAGAAATGGCATTTTGAATTTCAGCAACCTTGGTGGTAACCTCAAGGCTGTCAACACCCTCTTCTGCTTCTCCAATCAACTTGTCCTTATAGCCATTCCCCTCACCATAGCTACCAGAGACCTTCACCCTTGAGACCAAAAACCACTGAAGCAAAGCAAAAGCAAGTCCAACAAGGGCAGCCAAAGGGATCAGAAGCTGAGTTAGGCCTTCACTTAGCAAACCCATTTCCAAAATCTCCGAAGACAAATGGTTCCTTTTAGCTTTCTGAGCATGCACAAATATATATGGCAAAGAAGCAAGCAAAGCTGGGTTTTGAACTGCAGCCTCTTAAGCTAGATTTGCATTATCCAAATGATCATAATATCTTAGTGGGTTTGCATTGCATGGCCATTGGAGTCCATAAAGCTGGCTGGTTTGAAAGGCAGGTGAGGCTTGGGGTAGATTCTTCTTAACCTTGGACTGAGCACAACTGGTTGTTTTGATTAATAGGTAGATGTTGCGTCAGAGACGTCTCTATCCCAAAGGACAATACTTTTTCTCATTGATGGATGGATAGAGTTGGCCAAATCAGCACCAGCCCCATGGATAAACACAAGCTCAATAATTACTCTGTAAATCACAATTTTCTTGTTCAAAGGAAGGAGGCCTAGAAGGTCTTGGGGTGAAGGTGTTTTTTAATGAAAGTTAAAATGGTTTTTTATGTAGTAGTTTCTGCCCCAAGTTTAATAAAATTACTTTTTTGTCCAGAACGTTTATCTTCTTATTATGTTAATGTAAGTTGCACCTTTATTTGATTTGACATCAGAGGAAACATTTAAATTATGTTGATTGGGATTGAAATTAAGTAAGTTGGTGTTGGTGATTAGGGATTGAAATTATGATTTTGCAGGAAATATCAAGACTGTTTCTTTGATGTCGGTGGTATACGAAACAAATACAAAAAGAAGGATTCTTTACCATTTTCTTATGGCAGCTTTATTTCCTCCGTACGCAATTGTATTTTAATGCATAATGTGATGCTAACTTGAATTCCAAATAACTTCAAATTGCAGTAAAGAAACATTTGTACCCAAAAAATAAAATAAAAAAGTCAACAAAATTCTCGAAAAATATTGTTGCGAATTTTCCTTTCCTTTTCGTAGCCTCTACCTAAGGTTGATAAATCATACAGTATGACAGAAAAAATCTTTGATTGTATTCTAAAAAAACCACCACGTTTTCCCCCATTGGAGCCTTTGAGATTCCGAATTATTAAAACAAAATTATAATTATAATATTGTGACCAAGATGAGCTTGCCACGCATTCACACTCAGGATTGAGACTTGGAGCTCAACCACTGAACCTACAGATTGGACTTTTCTACCTTCATGATCACTCTACCTTTCTTTGGTATGATAATGATAAAAATGTGCAGAGTCATATAAAACGGTAAAATTTTCAGCTAATTCAATGATTGTAGGCTTCTTGGAAATTGGTAATTTCAAAGTTAATTTGTTGTTTTCAAAGCACTACATGCATGCATATGATGGTAATTGCAAATTGAGAAGAAAACATGGTACAACAGGCAACTTGTTTACTTTCAAGAGTTTTTGACATTTCAATCCCAAACCATTCTCCCAGGATGATCATACAAAGCTGAATATAAGGAGCTGATGGTGAGGTGAAGAGAAGGCTTCTGTTGCAAACTGGAGACAATTGTATGCTTTCTTTCAGCATCAAACCTAAAACCTTTTCCGGTAGATAATAGTAACCATGTTGAAGTAGGAATCAAGAAAACACAGTTCCCTTCACATAGAATCAAGTTGCCAACTGCAGTCAGAGATGCACACTAGAACTCTATGCTATGCTTTCTCATTTTTTATGCATGAAACCTGCCCATAATTTGGAAGATCGATCTTCTCAAAACCGGAAAATGAACACCGAGAACCATTAGACTCACTTAACTAGGGCTGCAAAGCCTGGCTGGCCCAAGAAGGTACAGGTGCCTGAAACATTACTGGAAGACCAGTAACAGGGTGCTCAAAAGACAAGCTCTCTGCATGAAGTTCATGGCCATCATAAGTTCTCCCTTTCCACTCGTACACGCCCTCATACTTGACATCCCCTCTTATGGAAATTCCAAGATACTGGCAATGCAGGCGGATTTGATGTGTTCGTCCACTCCTAGGACGCGCTCTCACCAAAATCTCATCCTTCTTTGTGTCTTTATCTATTACAGCTTTCTCTTGAACTACGACAGTATTTGCTTCATCTTTCTTAAATTCAGATGGCTCTTTCAAGCTCCCTTGTCCATTTATTGATAATACTTCAAAGGATGTTTCCATGTCTCTGACCATTGATCCACCTGGAAGTGTCCGGCCTACATCTGAAGCAGCATACACTCGCCAGGCCCCAAATTTTGACCGACCATGACCTGATTTAAGGGTGATTCTTTCCCATTTCGGGGCTGAACCAATGCAGCGTGCAATGTATGTTTTCAAAATCTTGTGATCAGTAAATGCCTTCACGAGCTTGGAAGCTACTTTGTGTGACTTGGTTATTACCATTAGCCCACTAGTGTCACGATCAAGCCGATTTGCAAGATGGAGTTCTAGCTGGTTGGCCGGGGTCCCTGCAACTGATAATTTGAACTTTGATCAATGTTAACAAAAGAGTAACAAAACTCAACTCTTTCAAAAACTTCTTTTCTGCCCACCATAAGGTTTAAGTAGTCAGCACTCGCATATCAGATGAAATAGACAGCTTTTCCTGAATCTGATTATGCCTATTAGACCATTTTAGAATGAACTGAACTCGGTGCCAATTGACTGGAGAATCTACAACAAAACTAAACCCTTATCCCAGCTAATTAGGATTGATTACATGAGTTTTCAGCAAAAAGGAAGAAAAGAAGAAAAGGGCATCAACTACATAACTTTTTTTTTGGTTATACAAACCCATCTGAAGGACTTGAACCATCTCAGGTCCATAGTTAGTACATTGGTTTTATATTTTATTCAAAATTGAAGGATTTGTATGCATTTAAGACTAAAGCGACAAAAATCCAGTATCAGTATATCTCAGATAAACTTTTTTAGCAATATATGATAACTATTTAGCAAGTACATTACCGATAACTCTAGTAGAATGGCCAACGGAAAGAAAGCTCATATTGCTGAGAAGCAAATTTCAAACATATCAACAAAACGAGAAAATTTGTGCATAAGTGAAACACAGCCAATCAGCCAAATGCTAGCACAATTGAACACAAAGCTTCATCTATTTAGTAAATACTAAAACAGAACGGGTAAAGATGATGCCTTTGAGCCTAATAATCTATAGTATTTCAGAATGTTCCAAAAATGCTAGGCGGTAGGAGTAAGCATAAAACATATAATAGTACTCCAAAGAGAAATACTTGAAATGAGAGAGAGAGAGAGAGAGAGAGAGAGGAGGCGACTGCTCAGAGGAGAGAGAGGCGTTTTCTTTAAAGTCAGGAAAAAAAATCCTCCCAGACCCGCCTAGGCCGATTTTTCGAACTCTAATCCCGCTAAGTCCATTAAAATACAAAAAACTTGAACGTCATGCTACATATATTAGCAACAAGCTGACCCAGAGGAGAGAGAGAGGCAGCGTGAGGGTTTTCTTTAAAGTCAGGAAAAAAAAATCCGCCCAGACCCGCCTAGGCCGATTTTTCGAACTCTAATCCCGCTAAGTCCATTAAAATACATAAAACTTGAACGTCATGCTACATATATTAGCAACAAGCTGACCCAGAGGAGAGAGAGAGGCAGCGTGAGGGTTTTCTTTAAAGTCAGGAAAAAAAATCCGCCCAGACCCGCCTAGCGCCTAGGCGGCCGCCTAGGCCGATTTTTCGAACTCTAATCCCGCTAAGTCCATTAAAATACATAAAACTTGACCGTCACGCTACATATATTAGCAACAAGCTGACCCAGAGGATTGAAAACAGCCCAACAAAAGAAAATGGAGCTAACCTGACTCGGCCGAGTCACAGAGAAGCTGAGGGACCGATTCCAACACGTTCTCACAGTAAACACCCTGAGGTTTGTTGACAACAATGAGCCACTGGTCCTCGAAAACGACGTCGTCTCTAGAGAGGGAAAAGAGGCTGGATTTGGAGGAGGCAGACATGGCTCTCGCCAGCTCTATATGCTTTGAGATGGGTGGCAGAGGCGGGGAGAGGGGCACGGGGTAATTCTGGGAGGTTTGGAGGGCATTTTGGGAACTGGGATTTATGGCGTCGGACTGGACTGACATGGTGATTGAGCTGCGGCTGAGAAAAACGAAGGCTTTGGGGGTGAAGAAGAGAGTGGCGGGTTGGAGAGAGAGGAGAGGAAGAGGGAAGGGCATTTTTGTCAACAAATTGTACTAGTCCACCTACGACATCGTTTTGACATATAATGTCTTCAAATCAAAACTAACCCAATTAAAAAACCAAAATCTGAGTCTCTGTTAAACCCCGAACTCGAACATCGGAGAAACAAATACAAAGTTTTTATTTTTCTGCTATATCTTTCCCAGTTAGATACCAGAAAATTAGAGAAGGAAAATGTCATCTTTCATGTTCAAAAAGAGAGCAAGCAGTGGATCCTGGGTGGTTCTCTGTCAAAACCCTGAAGCCAAAACCCAGTCTGTTCCCTATTTACTATTCTCCACTCTATCTGAACCCCAACCCACTACACTGAATAAACCCTCAAAGCCTCAAAATTTATCAAATTCAATCTCAAAAACCTCAAAAACCCTACTCGGGTCTGTCCACAATCACACCTTTTCAAGTAATATATTCTTTTCTGGCTCCAAGCCTCTGGCTTTAAGCTCTGCGTCCGGGAAAAACATCACTGGGTCTCATTGTAGTCTCCTGTCTTCAATCTCGTTTGGTTCACAAAGGCGAGGTCTTTGGCATTTGAGCACAGAAAACAAGGTTTTGGCTTCTGGGTGTGGTGTTTTGGGGCTTCCAATGGTGAAAAGTTTATATTCGTCTCGTGGTGGTCTCGCGCCTTGCAGCTTGGTTTGCTTGTTTGGTACTCAGGCTGCTATGGAGCCGTCGACCTGTGATGGGCTTACAGTTGATCGAATCATTGCTAGTGATTGGCCAATTCTGGATGAGGATGAGAGTGATTGGAAGAGTCACGCTGCCGCAATTGCCCAATCCATTCATCTAATTAAGAAACGTTTGCAGGTACAACTTATAATGAGAGCATTCTATTATGTTCCTGTGCTCATTAATCAATCAGGACTTGTACGTAATGGAATGTGACTGATTTGTTATTTTTCCTCTGCAATTTTTGGGTTTCATTTGGAAGCTTAATTTTGTTGCTTATGTTGGGGATTCAATCATTTTAGCTGAGTCTCTGAAGTATAACTCTTGTGACTAAATGCTGAATGGATTTCGGTTTGGGTTTGTATATGACCTACTTGGGCTTAATTTTTAAGTACAAGTTTTCTGTTTGTGGTGGCAGTGGAAGAAGTTGATGGTTAGGTTGGATCTGTTATCAGTGGAGGTGAATAAACCAGACCTTTGGAATGATCCTGTACATGCAGGGAAGATAAGCCGTGAGCATGGTTCACTTATGGGTAAAATGAAAGAAGTGAAGGCATTTGAGCGGGAATTGCTTGAGCATATAGACATGGTAAAGCTTGCCCGTGAAGAGAATGATGCAGAGCTGGAATCGGTGGGCCCTCAATACTTCTCATAGGCATGTTATCACTCTGTTTCATGGTTTGTGCCATCTTGAACAATTAGCATCAATTTGATGTTTTATTCACTGGTTATTGTAGATTTAATTTAAGATGTAATCTGCTATGTGAACTGGTGCTTTGAACTATATAATTAGTTTGTCATGTATGCCAAATCGTGAAAAATCCATTATTGAATCAATGCCCACACTATATAATTGAAACCATTGCTTAGAATCAATCCAATAACTGCTTTCATTATTGAATTTAGCCATCGGTTAATTTAACACTCTACATTAATTCAAGAAGCATCAATTAAATTGGTCTTTTGTTGAATCCTTACCATAAAGTTGGGTCCCTTAATTTAAGTAATAAGGTACTTCAGAACAGCATGCATTGTGCTTTTCAGTTATGTGGATTCTCCTTTGCAGGAATCCATGAACGCTTTGCTTAAAATGAGAAGAGCTTCAAAGGAGAAGGAGACTGAAGCTTTGTTAGCTGGGGAGCAGGATCCTTGCTCATGTTACATAGAGGTCCGTTTGATATTTACATCATGTTATTCTGCATCAAAATTTCGTACATTCTTTGAAACATGTATCGGCGCATAGTTGGTTGGCATTTTGTACTTATCACGGATGTTATAAAGGTGAACACCATAGTTGTGGTTGTATATATCCCGAGCAAGCCCCTTGAAATTTTGATGCAATGTAGGTTCAAGCAGGAGCTGGGGGTACAGAGAGCAATGACTGGGCAGCAATGGTCATGCAGATGTATAAAATGTGGGCTCAACAACGTGGAT
This sequence comes from Prunus avium, assembly GCF_965620075.1. NCBI lineage: Eukaryota > Viridiplantae > Streptophyta > Magnoliopsida > Rosales > Rosaceae > Prunus > Prunus avium. Next base: position 3,036,152 of record NC_142289.1, read on the forward strand.
ATAAAATATCTGTGGTGGATGAAATGCCTGGTGAGATTGCGGGAATCAAGGTTCAAGTTCTTACCATCCTCTAGTCAACTGATCCTTCGTATTCGTCAAATGGATCCATGAAACATCTGTAGTAATTTTTACCCAGTAAAGTAGAAGAAATCAGCATATCGCAAGCATGTGCCAATCCACCCTCCCACACAGACTATATTGCAGTAAAAGCCTGTTAACTCAAGATTGTACTAGTTTTCTGACTTCAGATCAATATGTTCTTGCAGCGGGCAACAATTAAAGTTGATGGTGAGTATGCTTTTGGATATGCCAAAGCAGAAGTAGGAGTGCACAGGTTGGTACGGATCTCACCTTTTGACAGTAGTAAGCGCAGGCATACCTCATTTGCTGCTGTTGCTGTGACTCCAATCAACGAAGACGCGTCTGCTCATGTACAAATTAATGATTCTGATCTGCGCATTGAGCGATTTCGTTCTGGGGGACCTGGAGGCCAGCACGCTAATACAACTGATAGTGCTGTGAGGATTGTTCACGTTCCTACAGGAATTACTGCTACTAGTCAAAATGAGAGGTATTAAACGCACTTGCATGTTCTTGTGCAACTCTTACTCATTTTTTGCTTTTTGTGTTTGGAACTAAGAATTGCCAACTTTCATCCTTGTTATGGGGTTTCATTTTTCTTCTATGTACAGATCACAACATATGAATAAAGCTTCAGCAATGGCTGTTCTTCAGTCGCGACTAGACCAGCTTGAGATGGCACGCCAGACTCAGATGAATGCACAGTATTCACAATCTCTTACTGACATAACCTGGGGCAGCCAGATACGTAGCTACGTGCTCCATGTACGCCCTAGTACTACTAGCTGCACAAAATTTCCATCCCTATCCTCCATGCCATTGACAACCTAAGCCACACTAACTTTCATTGCTTCTTTTGATGCAGCCATACCGGATGGTGAAAGATCTTCGAACAAACTACGAAGTCTCGGATCCTGATTCTGTCCTTGAGGGAGATCTAGATGGCTTCATCATGAGTTATTTATCAGCATCCTTGGATAAAGATGAAGATGACCGCTAAAACGAGTTTCATCTTGACTACCCTGCATATCTTCAGCAAGGCTGAATCTGTGCTGCGTGTCCAGACATAGAACTTGTGATATAATTGAGTCATTCGCCGACGATCCATGCAAGGCAGCCAGAATTTAGGATGACATTCGTATATCCGGTGAAAGGATAGGATGGAAATTACTTCTTTGATACCAAAAGTTTTGGTAATAATCTGATTTTGTAATGAAATAATAGGTTGATAATATGAGCTGATTTTAGTAGTAAATTTAATATATTATCCACATTTTTTCTTCTTTATCAACGGCTGAAACATGTTACTGAGAATGTGCTGAACCCGTTTTCTCCTCTCTTTTTTTTCAATTTTTTTTAAGCTATAAATATTTCCTAGGGTTAATTACAATTTAGTACCCTGTATTTACACCCTTAAGACATGTTAGTCCCCATATTTTCAATTTTAACAATCGCATACCCCGAGCTTGTAAATTTTTTACAATCCGATTCCACCGTTAGGTTTCCGTCAGATTCCACCGTTAGTTGCCTACGTGGCACTATGGTCCCACTTTTTTTTTAATTTAAATTTTAAATTGATTAAAATATTAAAAACCATAAAACCAAAAAAAATTAAAACAAAATATCTCTCTCTTTCTCTGATCAAGCTCCAACAGCCCAACCTGCAACCATATCCCACGAACCCAGAAACCCCCCCACCCCCCTCACCAAAAGCTCTTCAGAAACTTCATTTTCTTCCTTAATCAAGTTCACAAACTCCCTAAATGCAATTTCCCGAAGCTTTTCTGGGTCTTTCGAAACTAACAAAACACCATTGTTCCAACCCTTTTCCTTATTTCCCTTACCCAAGAAAACCCTTGACTCGTGTGAGAGCAAGCGAATGACGAGCTCTTTGATCAGATCTGCGACTTTTTGCTGGTCTTCTTCTTCCATTTGTGAGAGAGAGAGAGAGAGAGAGAGAATCGCAGGGGGTGGAGGGAGAAGAAAATCGCAGGGGTGATGGGTTCTGGGTTCATGGGGGATAGGGTTGTGGGTTGTGGATTCTTGGGTTGTGGCTTCGTGGTGGTCACGGGGAAATCGCAGGGGGTGGAGGGAGAAGAAAATCGCAGGGATGGATGGGTTCTGGGTTCATGGGGGCTGGGGTTCTAGGTTGTGGTTCTCTGGTTGTGGGTTCGTGGTGGTCATGGGGAATCGCAGGGGGTGGAGGGAGAAGAAAATTGCAGGGATGGCTAGGGTTCTGGCAACCACCCAGACTCCCTCCCCCTTCCCCCTCGATTTCTTCTCCCCCTGCCCCGACCCTAAACTCCAAAACCAGAGCCCTCGCGATTTTCTTCTTCCCCCATTCACCGATGACCACCACCCGCACCCAAACCAACCTAAAACCCCAGCCCGCAACCACATACCCCCTCCCCCTCCACCCGATTTCTTCTCCCTCTGCCCGACTCCAAACTCTAGTCCCCGTCCACAAAAAACCAACGATTTTTTTTTTTTGCAAAACTGGGAAATTTACCAAAACTGCAAAAGTCTCAAACTTTGAGAAAAGAAAACTTGTTGCCTTTTGTTTTCTTTCCATCAGTTCATGATCTACCAAACAGGGGAGAAGACACAAGCCAACCCAAAATTCTCATAACCACATTCAACACCCAAATTCAAAAACCAACGATTTTTTTTTTTCCCAATATGTTGGTTTTTTATTGTACAAAGAGAGAGAGAGAGAGATAGGGAGAGAGCGGAGAGGAGAGGAGAGGAGAGAGAGAGATGCAGCCCGTCAGATCTCACCGGAAAGCATCGGCGATGGTGGGAACAAGCTCTGAAGGATGGAGAGAGTGGTCGCCAAGTTGTGGTTGGTAGGTGGGGATTGGAGTTTAGGGTCGGGGCAGGGGGAGAAGAAATCGAGGGGGAAGGGGGAGGGAGTCTGGGTGGTTGCCGGCTGGGGTCCTGGTTCGTTTGGAGGTGGGGGTTTTGGAGGATGGCTGCGAGTGGGCATGGTGGAATGAAGGGGAGAAGAAAATCGCAGCGGTTTGGGAGAATTTTTACAGAGAGAGAGAGAGAGAGAGAAATTTTTTAATTTTTTGATTTTTAATATTTTATTTATATTTTAATCAATTTAAAATTAAAAAATTAAAAAATGTGGGACCCACAATGCCACGTAGGCAGTTAACAGAGAAATCTAACAGAAACCCTAACAGCGGAACCACATTGCAAAAAATTTACAAACTAAGGGTATGCGATTGTTAAAATTGAAAATACGGGGACTAACATGTCTTAAGGGTATAAGTACATGGTACTAAATTGTAATTAACCCTATTTCCTAATAAGATCCTAGAATATTTAAGTATTTAAACAGAAACGAAAAAATCCTAGCATGGGCCTCGTTGTGAGCCTTTGGGCCCAAATTTTAGTGAAGGTCCATTATCAAGCCCATTCTTTTTATATTCCAAAAAGTAACGAGAAAATACCTGTCGTTTACAATTAGGGCTTCCACAGAGCCACACAGAGAGAGGGAGAGAGCGCGCGCAGAGAGGGATCGGAATTGGAATCGGACTATTAGGGCTTGGAGCTTTGAGAGTGTCGAGATTGTAGGTTTGCAGGAGAATTGAAGAATGGGTTCTTCTTCGGTGATAACCCCCGAAGATGTATTAGAGTCTCTGATGAACGATGGTACCATTGACGCTCTCAGGTTAAAGATCATCAATCAGCTCAAAGCCAATGTAATTCTCTCTCTCGCTCTCTCACTCTCTCTCTATCTCTTTCTTTATTTATTTTAGTTTTTTCTTAACAAAAAAAGAAATTAAGATTTTTGGGGCATAATTGTTCGTTTGTTTGTGAATTATAATGGTAATGGTTAATGGGTTTTGCAGGAAGAGCTGAAGAAGACGACCATTAAAATGGCGGAACAGAGCAAAGTTCTCAACACTCCTGGGGCCGAGAAACAAACAAAAAGAGAGCTTTTTGATGCGCTTAGGCAGGAGCTTGAAACCCAAGTGCTTGAGAAGGCCTCTAAGTCTGTTTGGGAGTTAATTTTAGACAACAATGGATTGGGAAAGGAAATCAACCATACAGTTGAAAGGGTATTTAGCAAATTGAGTGGCCGTGAACCGCCTCTGTTTCCTCCTCCTGAAGCCAATGAAAAGGCCAATGACAAGGAAAAAGAAAAAGAGAAAGGTAAAGGCAAAGGCAAAGGCAAATGCAAGGAAACAGCAGCAAGTGATTCACATGAGAAGGAGAAATCAAATTCTGCATCCAAGAAGAGGAGTTTTAGTGAACTAAATGAACAAGGTGAAGGAGAAGACCATCAAGTTCCAGCTAAATCTGATGAACCTCCAGCCGTTGTGCCTGAAGAAGACTCACAAGTTTTGAAGACTTGAATTTTACTGCTTCTTGAAGCCATCTTGTTAGACTAGTTTTGTTTTAGTTTTTATTGTCTATATATCCACTCTAGGAGGATGACTAAGTTGTGTTTGCTTTGCTTTTTACCATTTACTTTAGCTTTGCTTCTCCTCTAAGTAGATGAGAGTATATGCTTCCATATTGCCATTCTTTAATTACCTGCGCTGTGATTTTGGGTCTTGAAGGTTGTAACACAAATTAACTTGTTTAGTGTATGTCTCTTTGTTTATGTATATTTTGTTGAATAAGAAGAAGAAATACTTTGTCCCCTGCAGACAGGGGCTTTAAATTAATGACTTTGTAGTTGGTAATTTGACGAGGATCCATCCCTCTCCCCACTTGTTGAGGATTTCTTTTTGTATGATCTTTTTTTTTTTTTTTTGGGGTGGATTTGGATTAAATTATATGATCACTGGATGTCAAATTTGTTATGCTTGGATTAGATTATATTAAGCAAGATGTTACAAATCCTTGAAGGTTGGAATTGGAGAGATTTTAATATGGAATGCATGTATACCCAAATCTTGAACAAATTTCAAGAACATCCCTCGGACTCTTCTTTGTTGGACAGAAGCATTGCCAACGCTGAAGCCTGAATGCTTTTGGAAAAGTTAATTAAAAAGGAAAAATGCTAAGCAATCACTAACCAACCAAACAAACAGGGGATCAAGACTATATAATCCCTCTCTACAAGGATATCCACAAAAATAATACTAACCTAACCAAAGGGATGAAACTGAGCCAATATACACTTATCCCAGGTCATCTTTGTGGATTCCAGCGGTTTGCCAAATTATTGAATTCTTCCATCCTTTGATTTTGAGAGAAAGGTGAATGCAGTGAGTTGTTCCCAGCCATATGTATCTCTGAGTTCTCGGCAGAACCTTGTGGCGGCACCCCCCAGCTGGCTGGTTGAGGTGGTGGCAGCACCCAGCTCTTTGGATGAGGCTGGAGTACATTAACAGTTGCACTGGGAACCAAGTTTCCGTTACCAGTCATTTGTTGTCCATAGTTTGTTTGCCTTGAACCAGTTCCAACTGCAGAATTCACTTGCTCTGAGAATCCAATTAGTGAGTTGGCCTGTATCATGAATTGTTTATCACTAAACTCAGCTTGTGACTCAAGCAACAACTTGTTTTCAATGGAAGCGAGCATTTGAGACTCTAGATTAGCGCGTTCCAATGCTTGCTCATATGCATTAAAGTTTTGGAAGGAAATGTTTGGATTCATTTGGGGTGCTGCAGCAACAGAAACCAATCCTGGAAGTTGCTCTCCTCCGAAAAACTCTGCAAAGTAGGTCGTTGCTGTGTTTCTTCCTTGATCCCAGTATGGCATATGTGGATTTTCAACAGCTTGGTTGCTGTTTACCTCATCTAAAGTCGAAGAAAAATCCATAACTATATCATCACAAGATATTTGGGAAAACAACATTAGTGTATGTGGTGAAAGCCTAAGAAAAGCTATATATGGTTGAAAGAAGCAATATAAGTACCTGATATTGGTGAAGTCGAATCCTTGATCCTAAGAGATGGTTTGGCTTGTTCATATCTTTGAATTTGTTGAGAAGGATCCAAACGTGTCTGGACACATGGTGAAAAGGTTAACTGTAAATTGGAGGGGATTTCTGGCCCATGTCCATCAAAATTGAAAGAAAATTCTGCAATTCCATCATTGAAGTCTGACTGAAAGTAGGGAGATCTTCGACTTGGGAAAGGTTTTTGGCTCAGTTCGAAAAACCGGATTTCGCATTGTATGAGCTTCTCATAGTGTTTGTCAAGAACACCTGGGGCAAATTGAACATAATGCCTCCTGCAAACAGAACGTTATGAAAAAGCTACATCAGCTCAAGTGCTTGAACATTTAAGGACAGATGAAAAAGTGAAGATAGGCAATATAGTGAGCTAAACAAATCTTATTTTGGTGAAGCATTTTGATAAGAGAACCATTGATTCTAAAGTTCTGCTGTTTGGTGTAATTCATCAGTACTATAAATATCAAGAAATAATTAGGATAAGAACCTGTGAATGAGAGCTTCACCGTTGGTGAAATCTGATGCCACATTCCACATGGTATGCTTTCTTGGCAGCGGATTCGATTCCCGGTGGAAAGAAGGTGGCTGGCTTAACTGCAAAAACATCAACACTTCAAAACCTCGAGACAAAAAATATGCCTCATACTGAAAAAATCTCAATCCGATTAATAGTTATGATGAAGGCTATTATCATAAGGAAGAATATATAACCTCAATTTCTAGAATTCCAGGCTGATTTTCTTCAATAACAGCTCTCATTGATAAAATATCAGACCACTGCACTTCAATCTTGCTCTTCAAACCTTGATCTAAGATTTCCCACACCAGTTTTCGCTTAGCATAGTAACATTTGGCCACCAGATCACCTTCATGTTGAGTTACTCTCTGCACATATTGTAATCAGAATCTAATGAACAAAAAGTTTTATTTTTTCTCCACTTTAAATCAAAGTGTTGCAGTTTGTCAAAGTGCCAACCTGCCATGAACCAATTCTGAGTAATGCTGCACCGAAGTTAGAAGCCTTCAGTTTTTCCTTCTCAGACATTAATTGAAACGCATTATGATTAATTTCGGGTGCTCGAATATTCGTATTTTTCTGGGGCACAATCATTTCTGTTAAGTCTAGAAAAGAGGGTGTCTTCCCAAGATTCAAACCAAGAGGACGTAAGCTTAGGAGAATTTGAGCCAGTTGAGCCTACAAAGAATGCAGCAACAAAAACGTTATAAATAAATAAAAACCATAAGTCTCACTCCATATGAGAAACATTAATACACAATTAGGAAATAATACACAGTTAACCTATTCAAATGAATGAAATTTAGAAACAAAAACCTAGAAGAAAGGCCAACGTGTTTTTGCTGGAAAATAGGCCAACGTGATTAATACGAGGGAAATGATAGAGAAATAAGGAAAACCTTTCTTCTCTCTAGTTTTTTACTTTTCCAATAGTTACAATTAAAATGAAACAACAATGAAAGAGGAATCAAAATGCCAACTTTTATCAACAAAAACCAACAAGAGAGGAAAAGTTAAAGCCTGCAAAACCCAAAAAGCCCCATGCATAAGATTCAATCTAATCCAAACCCCACAAAACCAATGAAAGTCATAAAAATGTCAAGATTCAAGATCCATGCATCAGAATCTTGAAAGAACCAAAAAAAAAAAAAAAAGAATTAATGGTAAAAGGAAAAATGATAAAAGTGTAAAGAAGAAACCTTTTCATTAGAATCAATGGGAGCTTGCTTGAGCCTCTTGTTTGCAGCTTCTGAGATATTATGCTCATAAGCAAACGCAGAACTAATATCACGCTTCAAAGACTCCGAATTCTGAGACTGCTCAGAAGCACCAGAAGCGTCACTAAACCCACCACCGCCATCAAAATCATCGTTCCACCTGAAAATCCCATCAGAACCAATCCCCTGAACCATTTTCTTTATTTTGGTTTTTCTGGTTTCTTTTTTCCTGTCTTTTCGGATGAGCAAATGACGAAATTAGGCAAAGCCCAGTTGAAGATTAACTGAGTTTGATTCAGTTGAAGTCCCAGACAAGTGTTTGTGGAGGAATTGGAGGAGAGAGAGAAAGAGAGAGGGAAAGAGTGAAGCGGCGAGAACAGGGGAAACAGAGCAAAACAGAGCAAGTGACGGGTGTGAATGTGACTTTGGGTGACAATTGCAGAGCCAAAGCTGACTCAGGCTTTGGGCTTATAAAGGTTGAGAGAGGAGAACTCCTTTTGACGCAGGACTGCTGAGGTCATTCTTTTACACGTGGAATCTTTCCTTCTTTTCATTGGGCCCCACATAAAATTTCCATTTTTATTTTTTTATTTTTATTTTTTTTTATATGCCTTGTTTCAAGGCAAATACTCAGGTATGTTAGTTGAAAAGAGAGGGAAAAAGAGATTGGTTTTGGATTTTATTTTTGGTTGAACTGTTTAGTTAGATAAATTAATTTTTGTTTCTTTTAAACACTGCTGCTTAAAGTTCGCTTTTTTTTTTATTTTATAATGTCAAATTATTGACTATTGCCTACACCAAAAAGAGAAGTTTGATTAACTATTTAGAAGTGTGAGCTGTGACAAATAGTGTTCTTCTTTTCCGCAAAAGGCTTTATTCAACCTCTTCACTCTTTTTCTTTGGTGGAATATTCAAAATTAGGCACCAAAAATATGAAAAATATAAATAGCTTAAGCATGAATTGGACTTAGTCAAGTTGGCTAGGACGGAAGTGCTCTCCCTCCATTCTGCACCCGAATCCCCCTCGTAATGAAGCAAGTTTATTAGCATGTATAGAGTATGAGTTATAGTATGAATAGACAAATTGAATATACTTATGTAACTGAAAAGAAAAATAGACTCATTTGTTGTTTTAAACTCTAAATTAAAGTTTGTTAGGAAACGAAATCATATTACCTATTTTTATTTAAGATTGCTTAATTATAGAACTCCAAAAAATGTCTCCCCTCCCACCTCCCCATCAAAGTCAACCTCTAACATCTAGATAATAAAAAAAAAAAAAAAGTCAACCCAACAAAAAAACTAGGTTTATTTGATACTTTCCAAATAAGGAAAAATATAATTGGATTAATAAAGTGAACATTGGCCTTCCCAATCACAATCCAAGAAATGGGCATGATTCATGAACCAGTTGTGAAGTTTATCCTCTTTTTTTTTTCTTCTTTTCTGCAAGTAATAAAACTCACTTTAGCAGATTGAGAAATTTGAACCAACTGGTTTGGATAGAAAATGTCTGGTTGTGTTTGTGAGAGAGTACTTTTAATTTGGAGTAAAAAAATTATGTCTACAATTATTCAACTTATCCAATTTCCATACTCGAGTTGCCTAGTACTTCACGTTTGTGAGGTTTGTCTTGCCATTCCAAGTACCCCAAAATCTAGTGCAATAGCCTTGTACAATTGTACAACAAAGTGTTTAGGAAAAAACAAACATAGAGGAATTTCTCTTTTTCTTTCTTTTTTGTTTGTTATTTTTTTTAGTTCGAGCAATTGAGAGATGGGGTTTACACAAATATTTATTGAGTGTCTGGGAATTTCGAACCTTCGTCCACATGAGTGAAGGTGGAAGAGCTCAACCAAATGAGCTATTCATAACTGGCTTTTATTTATTATTTTTGTATGGTGGCAATAATGATTGTTTTTGTGTAGTTGAGCGTGGCTGCGCCCTAATATTATAGTTTTTAGAAGAATTGTGGCATGTGATTAGCGAAGGCATGTCGAGAAGATTTGATGCACATCACTAAATATCTAATTTGGATTTATATATACAATTAGCCTAATGCACCAATATGTTAGCACACAACACAAGACGTAAGAAAGAGGATGATTTCTTATTTAATTAGCGGGTGATGAACACACGTGTACTAACGAGAATATATAGGATGTGGTTGCTAGAGATGATTAACACTTAACACCACGTCATTATGGGAATTTTATAGTTAATCCCCACGTGTTCGGGTTTTACGCTCCTTGACCAATTGGATTAAATGAAGATAAAAAAATTAATCATTGATTGTGGAAAACACAATCAAAATCATCAAGCAAGTTGACTAAAGAAGACCATTGATGATTGAGTGATGAATGACGTTGACATTAAAGTTGCTGATGTTCTAATGAAAACCCTAGTGATTGATACATCAGCAAAGTTGGTGTATTTGTTAAGTGGATGGCTGATCCAAGATAATAGCTTCACTTGCCTAATTAGGGAAAAATTATCAATGTGTGCCTAGTGGATGAGCTGGCAATCAAAAACATGATTCCCTTCTCATAATTACTTTATCGATTTCATGTTGTGAAATTTACAAGTATGTCGTGTCAAATAACGCAATTCGTAATTCAATAATTGAACTACTAGAATTTAGATAGATTAGGTAATGAGTGGAGAGTAATTGATCTCATACTTATTCATTCTCTTCCTCATTGATCTTATCGTCTTCGATAAATGATTTATCTCGTTCTAAATAAATAAACATGTCGTAATTATACAAAAATGGTATACATACACCTACACTTAATTAAGTGCTAGTTGGCATTATTGGAAGCAGAATAAGACTTAAGTTGACTTTGATTAGTGCGTGAGAATGAGATGCATAGATATACAAGTGGGCTGCTACGTTAATATTCTAAAGACTAGTAGTGACTGATATACATGGCCATTAATGAAAGCTTACAAAGTTAATCAAACACAGACACATGTCAATCTCTATCAACTTGTCAATAATGGAAAAGATTGGAATTCGCAGCCACGTATGGGAATGTTGGGTTCTCACTGTAAGCCAATGGTCTCTCTGTCTCAAGACACCATGGGCATGCATGCATGTGACTCTCCCAGCTTACAGATTTCCATTGATTCACAAAAAAATTAAGGAAAAAGCCAACAAGAAAACAAAGTTGTGCTTGCAAAGTTTTACATGATGATGTGGAAATATATATGTGATATAGATTAGTTTGCTAAAGGGCTCACATGCAATGCAAGTTAGGGTCACGGGGTTGGCTGCTGCAAAAGTTTTAGAGTGGATAATGGAGGTTAGGCGCCTGCTATATTTTCCATATAAAGGAAAAGCAGAAAAAAGATGAAGTCACTTTGCTTCAATTTCATAGGGTCTATTTTATTTGCAAGAAATTTCCTCCACTTTTGACTGATAAGAACGCACATGCTTTAATCTTAGAGTTTTTTTTTCTTTCTTATTTTTAATAAGAGCCAAGCACAAGTTTTGATAGTGATGGGTTTCTTAGATTCAACTGGTTTAGGATCCCGTTTCTGTGAGGCTTTGAAACCAAACATTCCCTTTCATTTTCTTGGTGGAACTATGACCCATTGTGGACCCTCTCTCTCTCTCTCTCTCTCTCTCTCTCTCTCTCTCTCTCCCCGGTGTTTGGCGTGCTGCTACTTAATCTCGAAGGTTCATGCATGAAATTTTAATGGGGTCCTTCAGAAATGGAAACTATCTTTCTTTCTTGCAGGCTTCAGCTTTTTCAGTTTTGGTAAGAGTCAGAGGGGTTTCCCAAGTAGTATCTTTTTTTACGGCTGGATCCGGATAAGTTTGATCTTTGGTTATGATTATCGGCAATGATTTTCAGATATTGGTTTTGATCATGCAATTAAAATGTCTTATCCAGATCACTTTTTTGGATTATGTGCAGCCCAGCTGATTAATAGTATGGGCACGCGTGATGACACATCAGAGGAAATGTAATCTTTCATCACATCATGATTGCGATTAATGTTTGTTTTGTTTATTTGTAAACGATATCAAAGTGTCAAAGATACTAATTAGTGTATGTAAGACCACTTTAGTGGACGTGAGAATCCAATAGCCTTACAATATTAGTAAGTACAAGAAAATCTGTAACCAATAATTTGCAGAATAGTGTTTGGTTATCATATAATTTGAGAAATTATAAGATACCGTCGGAATACACAACTGAATTATATTATATTATTGAAATTAACAATATAATAATGTGTTGACAACTGAATTATATTATATTATTGAGATTAACAATATAATAACGTAGCACATCAGACAGTCTAACAAAAAGATTTATGATACACTATAGAAGTTGTTCAGGTTGGATTGATACTTGATACAAAAGACATGCATCCAATCCAAATACTAAACTAAAATCTTATAGATGACATGGGTGGCAAAGTCCAAATCTTGATGATGGGTTTTGATTGGAGGGCAAAAAGAGGAGTGAAAAGAGAGAGAAGGGACACCACCACAACAAGAACAACAAAGAAAAAATATATAAAGTACTCTTGGTGACAAAGATTGCAGAGAGGTCTAGTCTTAATCTCCAAAATCACACTCACCAGAGGGCTTTTTTCTTTTTTTCTCCAAAACAGTTGACGAGTACTCAAAGATGTCACCGACCCACTCTCTCTAAATAACTGTCCAATGAGGCAGAGACCCATTTCTTTCTGAACCCAACCCAAGTGTCAATGACAACAAAATCAAAGATCCTTGTCAAATAGCACTCAGCATATTATGACACACCCTATCTTGGATTAAAAAAATTCATTAAATATGCAATCAAATCATAAACACACAAAACAACAACCTATCTCAAACTGTTTTTTTTGGGTTCATCCATCTCCAGCCCCCCAAAAGAAGTATAAGAGCTTTAACTTCCATATTTATTAAATAGCAGACCAATTCAAAAACCTTTTTCCATCTCATGAGGTTCACATTCAGATTGTCAATATTCAGCTGAAGAATAATGTTAAGCTTGTTACAAAATGAGGCAAATGGGTGCTCCAATTTTACAAGAATAGTAGGATAATATAAGTGAATAAATGTATAACAAAAAATTGTGCAGCACCTCATTCAGTTGGTTTATCTCAGCTGTAATTTGGCCTGAGTCTGTTTTGAGGAATATGGGCATGGCCCTGCCTTTAGGGTCACAGCAAACACTCAACCGCATATGTATGGCAATTGAAAGCTCCATCTTGAGAGTTAGTGGGGAAGAAGGCTTATTTTTCTTTGCTCTGGTCATCACTGAAAGCCAAATCGAAAATCTGATTGTAGTCATCTACAAAGTGAACATCAAGACCTTCTTTTACGTTAGGGGCGAGCTCATCAAAATCCTTCCTGTTGGCTGCAGGAAATATGATGGTCTTCACTTCACCCCTCCTTGCCGCTATCGTTTTCTCCTTAACCTGCATTGTTTGCAAAAATGAACTTTCTATGAGTTCGAGATGCACTACAGTATACTCAGATGGCATATCATCCAACCTGATGAAATTTCCTAAATAAAGAACATAGAAGAAAACAAGTAACTTAAATCAGACAAGATATAGAATCATTTAACGTACCCCGCCAATAGGAAGGATCCTCCCAGTTAGTGTTACTTCCCCTGTCATTGCCAAATCCTTCTTGACAGGCTTCTTCATGGCAAGGGACAGCATGGATGTGATCATGGTACAACCAGCACTAGGTCCATCCTTTGGTGTGGCACCTGCAGGAACATGGAGATGAAGCTTGGAATTGGCAAAGAAAGGATTGTCTGGCTCTTTATCGAGCAATATCGCTCTGGCCACAGTGTGAGCAATTTGGGTACTTTCTTTCATAACATCCCCAAGTTGACCAGTAACATTAAGGCTTCCCTTCCCCTCTCCTTCCTCAACCTGAGTGGTCTCTATATACAGGGTGGAACCACCCATGGCAGTCCAAGCGAGACCCATAACAACTCCAACTGGAGTCTGATCGTAGAGGCGTTCAGCATGGAAAACAGGTTTGCCAACAAAATCAGCCACGTTTAATTCATCAACCAAGACTTTGTCAACTGTTTTTGTCGCTTCACTTTCCTGAATTTTATCAGTTTTCTTTGCATCCTGTATAGACAAATACAACCATTAAATCCTTCAGTTGGTGAGCAAACAAATTCAGAGAGCGAAAACAGACGGAACTGAAATACTGAATTGAAAGAGTCATTAGGCAAAAGAGAAGCACCAAAAAAAGCAATTTAACAAGCTTCCTTAACATAAGGTAGAACTCTCGCATCCCATGATAGGCATATTTTTATTTAACAAAACTTTTTATTTTACAAAATGAAAAGTCTTGCAAAATGATTACATTTCTTTTTTCATTTTAAATTAGGTAAATACAATAAAACTCTTCTTAAGCTCTCAGGATCGAGGTCCATAAGGATTGCAAAACTTGTATGAAGTAAAACAATTCTTAAGGTTGCACTCAAGTTGACACATTTCTCATAAAGATTGCGTAGTAACCCATTACCCAATAACTTTATAAACTATTTGATACCTTGGAATCCATAGGTTCATCAGTATCTGCAACCTGAACTTCACCAACTGCAGGTTCAACTGGGAGATCCGTCTCTAATGATTCACTTGCAGTCTGGCTCTCACTAGCAACCACACTTTGATCTAGTTTATCAACATCTTCTACTTTGGCTTCATCAGTCTCTGCAACCTGAGCTTCAACAACCGCAGATTCATTTGGGCCATCAATCTGACCAGTGGGAGACTCTATTTGGCCAGCAACTTCAGGTTCATCTGATACTCCTTGTCTAACAAGTTGCAGGGCTATCTGCCAGGCCATAAAAGATAGGTTAAAGCATGTCATTGTTCAAGGAAGTAATGCATATCATTGTTCAATAAGGTCATAAAGTTTGCCAAGCAGTAGCTCCCTCTGAATCTAGACATTGGTGACAAACCTTGCGGTAGATCTTTTCTATGTGCTTTTGCAGGTTCCTAACACCTGCTTCTCGGCAATAATTTTCTATGAGAGCAAGAAGAGCTGCATCGGTCACTTCAACCTGAAAACAGATTAAGCATAATTGAAATTAGTACAAATATAACGTACAAATACACACACACACACACTCATGGACAGATATCAGCACCTGTTCAGGTTTGATGCCACATGCTTCACGCGTGGTCTTCTCCAAATAGTCTCTAGCAATGTGAATTTTTTCATCAGTAATATACCCAGCAATGGAGATGACCTCCATTCTATCCAAGAGAGGATTTGGTATCATCTCCACAACATTTGCTGTACAAACAAACAGAACCTGCAACACGAATGTTAAAGCATGAACAAAAGGAAGAAAGAGAAACCATGCCACAACTTTCACGTGTCCCAATGTGAGTACCAAGTTGAAGATGATATAACAAAATTGGACACCTAAAGCATTCCCTTTCTTTTCCATCTTCAAAAGATTTTAATAATACCTAACCCTCACACACATGCATCAGATGGCTTGGAAATGGCAATTATACTACTGGTAAAAGTAGAACATCAAATGACTTAAAATCACTAAACAAAACTAACCTTTGAGAGGTCAATTGGAACATCAAGATAATGGTCCAAAAAATTAGCATTTTGCTCCGGATCAAGAAGCTCCAACAAAGCACTTGCTGGATCACCAGCATGTCCCCTTCCCAACTGCCACAAAACAAGGCAAAGTTCAATATTATGAAACTTGAAGCATTTTTGGTTTATGTGAATACGCCTTTTACCAACTACTTTCACTCTAAACTACAAAAAGAGTCCTACAATATAATGTCTCTCAGGGACAATATGAAGCAAGCCGACCAGCCATCTATTACCTTGTCAATCTCATCGATCAGAACTAAGGGGTTAGCTGTTCCCACATTTTTAAGGCATTGTACCATCTTTCCTGGCATAGCACCAATGTAGGTCCGACGATGCCCCTGGATATTTTAAAAGTTATTTGATAAGAAATAGCTCACGACATGCATCTGATTATCAATATTTTAGTGCACAGAGCTTGCTAAATACCTTTATTTCAGCAACATCAGATAACCCTCCTACAGAGAATCGGTAGAACTTACGGTTCAAGGCCCGTGCAATTGAACGGCCAATGCTGGTTTTGCCCACTCCAGGTGGGCCAGAGAGACAAATGATTTTTCCTGACATAAATAAGCAGAACATCAATAATCCGCACTGCTGTCATGGAAACTAGCACAGCTTTGCAGCATTTCTTACAACCTCAGAAATAAATATAAAATCAGAGCTAAAATTAGTCTATGAGAAACAGGATAGACAATGCAACGAGGTAGTGCCCATAAATTAAGGTAGACAATTGTGAATGAAAACTATATCAACCTTGTGAGATTCCTCTAAGTTTCCCGACGGCAATAAACTCCAATATCCTTTCCTTTACATCAGACAACCCATAGTGATCTTCATCAAGAATCTTTTGAGCCCGAAGAACATCAAAGTTCTCATCACTGCATTTGGGATTTAGATACAATAAGGGAACACTGCTTTAATTAAATAACAGAACAATGTTTAAATATTAAATAAATAAAAAAGAAGTAAGAACATAGTAACTCAAATAACATTTCTTTTATAGTTGCCTACTAAAAATATTTCTTTTATAATTTCCTTTTAAAAGCTTCTCACACTAGTACCCATTACCGCATTTTAGATTTATTTAAACAAAAACTCATTACAGATATTCCTATTAAGTGTGGCAATGGTGTTAAATTAACGATAATTATTAAAATCTCTCAGCATCCTAGCCACATATATGATGTCAAAATATTGGAATCTCAAAGATCCCTCCAGTTTGAATTACTAAATTGAGGCAGCACAAAAACCTGTAATTTCCCCAGGGAATGGAAGTCAACCAATCTAAGTAATTACGCGTCACATTAAATTCACTCGAACTGGCCTCCAACAGCTGCAGTTTTGTGAGCTCTTCTTCTATAACTTGCAAAACATGAGGTGGGCATTTTTCCCTGTTTGGTTCAAGTCTCTCCCTGAACTTTGCTGCACCACAGGATCAGAAAAATGATGCAACAGTTACCTTTAGGTACATGATCAATCAATATTTACAATAATTTATCAATGTTTCTCACATACATGCATACACAGATTAAAACTGATGATGAGAAAGCACCAACAGCATACAACACTGATGTGCACATGGTTACAAAACTTAACGTTAGACGAAGTCATTCTCAGTCCTTAATTGTATGCACCATATGATCAGACCATGCACTATGTCTACATCATTTTGTCCTACCAAACATCCATTACAATATATTCTTACTTGATTAGATATATGGTCAAGTAACAAGCCTTTGACTTTTGAAAAGCCGGGGACAACAATAATATATATATATATAGCATGCATGCATACGTACACAGATACAATATCTCGGTTTGTGAGAGGGATAATTTTTTCTTTTAACTAACCAGAAAGTGTTGTTTTGTCGTCTGCTTCCAATCCCAGTTCCTGCATCATGTAAAGCCAAGTAAGTTCCAACAAGCCCCAAGGGCGAGATAAAGAAATTGATACAAAACCCACCACAAAGAGAACAGATCATTGATAAATTATCAGACACTGTCATTGAGGGTATGGCATTGAAAATATGTCTGATGATGGTGGAGACATATACCTTCTTTATGGCTTTAAGCTGCTCATTCAACAAGTAGCGGCGCTGTTCACCACTTATCTTCTCTTCAATTGCTTTTGCAATAGATTCCTAAGTATGAAAAAAAGAGGAATTAACAAAAGAGAATCAAAATACAGTGGAGAAACAAGTCAAGTACAAAACAATGGCATATTGGGATGACATACCTGAATCTTGCTTATTTCTATCTCTTTCTTCACTAGTTCCAGTGTGAGCTTTAAACGTTTATAAACCTAACCGAAAATTGCAGAGTTAAGCATTCTCGATATAATAAGATTGAATATAAAGTCTTATCAGCCATCCGAGTTAAGATCAACCCATGCTTACATCTAGCTCTTCAAGCACTTGCTGGCATTGCAACTTGTTTGCACCAGATATAGCAGCTCCAAAATCTGCTAACCTTGGAAAATTAAAATCACCTATATGCTGCACAAATTTAAATAAAAAGAGGGAAAAACCAAGATGAGAGGGCAAAATGATTTCACATATGTTGCGAGCAAAGAAATGTGTCTTGAAGCAAATGAGCATGCAAGAACAAAGATGCCATAAAATTCAAATATCATGAGAAGCAGAGCAAACCTGAGTGTATGTTTGAACATGATCTCTCCAAAGGGAACTAGTCTTCAGAACATCTCTTAAAGTAGATATAACCTCAAATGATGTTGCTTTTATTACATCATCATCCTTGTTATAGGGTTTGTCCTGAAATGTAAAGTGTAAGAACATAAGAAAAAGGGAAAGAAAAATATACTCTATATGTGAAAACTCCAAGGATTAATAATTGAATTGGTAAAATGAAACAAAATGTGGACCTTGAGATGATCAACTTTTACAGTCAGAGGATCCTCATCAACCTGTAGATAAGCCATAAGTTTGCTTAGTTTAACTAACTTTATCTCAAACAAATACTAATTCATATTATACATGTACGAGGTGATGAGGCAAAAAGATGCTAAATATGCCTTTAAAACCATTAATCAAAAGTTCACTCTTACTGATTGTTTTTCCTCACCATCTCTGTAATTCGAAGTCGCCTATGACCAATAAGAACTACTTGGTCTCCTTGAATGCTTGAAATCTGAAAATAAGTAAAAAAACTAAGAAAAGCTGAAAGGACATTATGGTTGATGCTAGTTAATCCACAGAATTAGGGCTTATAAAACTTAGGGGTAAATGAGATACCTGGGCAAGCGTACCGACTTCATGCAGGCGATTAAATAACTCTTTCCCTTTTAAGTCAGAAATGCTTTTATCAGTTTCAGAACCTGAGACCAAACTAGGATCAGTCCCCGGCTCATCCTTGAGAAGAAAAGCACCGGCATATGGAGCTTGCCGTTTTCGGCTTTCCTGTAAAGCTGCCAACAATTTAGGATCCTACATGAAAAGCAATACATTAGTTAGTTCAGTAAATCAACATTGTTCTATAACACCTTGCAGTAACAGCAATTACAGAATTGACCCAACAATGAAACGAAATATGCCAACACATAGAAGTGTTAAACAAAAGGCCAACTTGATTTTCAATGTATTCAATAATCTCCTGTACCTTCACATAAATTGGCATGTAGAATCCTGGAAAGAGTGGTCTATGCGGCAATGGCAAAGCTAAAACCTGTTCATGATAGGAAAAAAATTTGTTAAAAGGATAAATAGGAACAAATAACAATAAGCTTAACATTTTCCTTCATTTTCTGATATCCAAACAGACTACTTTAGCAAAACCCAAAGCACCAAAGCCAACCAACCGTTAGATAATCTTCGGGTCGAGGATTCGTGGGCACAATTGCTGACGAAGACTTCGACTCGGCCTCGCCGTCGGTCCCCGCTTTCTTTGCTTCAACCTCCACCACCTGATCAGACCCGTCACTCGCGTCCGAGCAAAAAAAGGCTCGACGAGACGAATTAGGCCGTGTCAACCCGGTGAGCGAGCCAAGAACTCGGAGAAATGGCGAGGAGAGCTCGGTGGGCCCGGGACGGAGGCCCAAATTGGGGCCCAGGCTGTGCACTCGGGCCTGGAGGCATGATGAGGAAGAAGAGAGAAGCTTCAGCATATGTTAGTGGTGAATCGATTGAAACTGTATGAAAAATCGAAAATTGAATTCAGGGTTTGGGTCTTTTTGATGCCCTAGCGGAGCAGTTGTGTGTTCTCTGTTAAAGAAGAACCGCCATTGCGTAGAACTTAAAAACTGGTTGAACTGCGACGGGTTTTTCGTATGTTTTGTGTCTTAAAGCCCTTCATAAACCCTTGTTTTTTTTTCTTTGACGAAATTGCCCCTGATATGTGGAAGAACTACATAACGGAACCCGAGGCTCATTTGGTGCCAAAAGCCAGAATTTTCTCGAGAAACTTTCTTAAAACTCTCCCGAGAAACAGAGTCGTCGGCTTCTCTGTTCCTCACTTTGCGTCTGCGTCTCCACAGGTTCCACCACACAACCCTACTAGCCAGAGCTCAAAACTTATCTCCAAGGTTCAAACTTTACCGCACTTCTTCGCCAACTGTTTCACTCCGGAGCAGACCAGAGCTAACACTCAGGTACTTCAGCTGGTACCAGAACGATCTCAATGTTGCACACAATCTTGAACTCAATAAAAATCGCCAAAAAAAGAAAACTCAAAGATCATAGCTTTCTAAGATGGGTTTGTTAGAAACAGTGACAAGCATTCGGTTTCTTCAAATTTTCACATCCTTTCAATGTTTAGCAAGCAACCAGTTTTGTGCAAATTCCATTATAATTTATATGTTGGTGTTGGCATATGTGAAAAGTTTGAAGATTCGTTGGGTTTTGAAGCATTTCAGAGAGCTGGTGATTCTGGGTCCAAGTTATCAGTTTTGTCTTGTAAGCATTTGTTGAAGGAAAATGAAATTGGGTGTGTTGAATGCGTGTATAGAGAGATGATTAGGAGGAGAATTGAGCAAGGAAAAGGATGTTGCCAAAGGCTTGGGGAATTTCACCAAATGTGGTTACTTTTAATACTCTGATTGATGGATATTGCAAATGGGTGGGTTGGGAAACATGTACAAAGCTAAAGCCATTTTGAAGGAGATGGTGATAGATACCATTTGCCCGAATGAGATTACTTTTACTACTCTGATTAATGGGTTCGGTAAAGATGAGAATGTAGCAGCAGCTATGAAGGTGTTCAAGGCAATAAGGAAGCAGGGTTTGAAACCCAATGTGATTACGTATAATTACTGATCAATGGGTTATGCTGCAATGGGAAAAGCTTGATGAGGTTCGTGGTTTTCTGTATGAAATGCTTGGCTCGGGAGTTGGGTTTGAAGCAAATGTTGTTACCTACAATGCACTAATAAGCGGTTTTGTAAGAAGATGATGATAAAGAAAGCTAGAGAGTTGCTTGATGACATTAGAAATCAAGACTTGGGGCCCAATGTTATAACATACAATACGCTAATTGTTGCACAATTCAATGTCAGAGTGAGGGGTTTTCCCAGACACTTTGACCTTTAACTGCCAGATTACTGGTTTGTGCAGACAAGGAAACAAGGAAATGGCCATGAAGTTTTAATATGAAATGGAGACAAGGGGCTGCAAAGCTGATCTCATAACATGAGAGGCTCAAAAAGTTCTTGTGCAAAGAAGGGGAGTCAATAAAGGCAGCGAGACTCCGAAATGAGATGCTCAAAAAGGGTTTGTTTCCAATACACTTGACATACATTACTCTGATGGATTGGCTACTGCAGGGAAGGAAACCTCAGGGCAGCTTTGAATATGAGGGCAAGATGGAGAAAATGGAAGCCAACACATGAAGTAACATGTAATGTTATGTGTTGATCAAGGGATATTGCATGAAGGGCAAGCTTGAAGATGTGAAATAAGAAACTGCATTTGGTTTCAGTCTCAGCACAAAGGAGGCAGTTTGTGTCCACATCCAAAGGTGGTCATCAAGATGTGATGAATGCTTGTGTTGGGTGGACAGTGGACTGGAGCAGAAAGCCTAAACCATCACAAAGTTGTGGGACAATAACTTTCAGTCTTTCAACTACTATTATCTCTGTTTATTAGGTCAAGGAAAACAAATAACTACTGAAAATGGTAACTTATCATAGAAAAAACAAAAAAGAAAGAACAAGGAAAAGTTGGATCCTAATCTACCACTAAACTTTTATCAAGTCGCTTGTTTTTCTTAGCTTTTTTTTTTTAATTTATAAATTTGTAGTTGTTTTTGTTAGTTGGGCTTGTGGCCCTCATTTTACCAAGGAAAGCAACCTCTCCAAGAAGAGAGATTATTTTATTTTTTTTTCCGAACCAAGAAAAGAGATTGAGAGAAGGGAAAAAAAGTGTCGTAGGTAGGTAGGAGTATTAATTAGTAAGAAGTCAAAACGCAGCGTTTAGTGTAGTCACTCAATGGCTTCCATTCCATGTAAGGCCATGAATGATTAATTATAGTTCAGAAATCTTGAGTCTGACTTTTCATAATACACACGGCTTTCAGATTCTTCCCTTCGTTTCCCTTCCCTGAGCTCCCTATTATTATCACCTTCTAATCCCATCTCCATTCACCACCAAAAGTTAGGGTTTTTCTTTTTCTTTCCAAAGTGCTTGAAATCCCATGGATTTCCAGAAGAAGAGAATCCAATTAGTGGCCTTCATAGCTGGCATCATCGTTCTCAGTATCACAGGTACAGACATATACATAATGTTTGCTGTTACTGTCATTTTTTTTCTCTTACTGGGAAAACTATAGGGGAAAGAGTAATTAGAATTCGAAAGTTGAAGTTTTTCTTTTACTTTCTACTGGGAAATGAAAATTCTTAATTGAATATGTAAAGATCTGTCCTTTTTTAAACTTTATTGGCCCTTAAACCAAAATCCCGAATTTGAAGAACCTATAGATCATTTGATCACGCAAAGTCCATTGCGCGCTGAAAGAGTGCAGCTTGGATCCTTACCATAATGTTATTATCTTTGAATCCATGATATTGTTTTGAAATGAATCTGTTGAAGGGGGTGGGGCAGTTGATTTGTCTTATAGACCTGAGCTGATAGCTAGAAAGATAAATCACTATTTTCATGTTAATGTTCTGTTATTGTTGTAATATTGCATGCATTCTGGTCGAATGGAGCTATAAATATAATGTTTCTGTGCCTAATATTTTACAGAAGTTTTTGTTTACAGTCTGAGATTTGTACCCATGATCGGTTTTTTGAAGAATTTTGTGATTTGCTAACATATGCAATGCAATATTCAATTTTTAGTCTTTTTTGTAGAGAAAATGTGTATCCATTACTTAATTAGAATAAATTTTGATATTTTTCTCTTATTTTTTTCTCCATAGCTGAAAAATGTCGGCAGCTGGTTGGGGAAAAATATGCATCTCGGAGTGGACAGTTTACATTCTTGAACTGCTTTGATATGGGTTCTGGAACACTAGCTTGTTCTGTGAAAGAGGGAGTGAAGCTCTATGTTAACAACATCAGAGCTTCCCATGTTGAGAGAATAAGGTATAAAGCACTTGAAAGTGCATTGGCTGATGCATTGTCACAGGGGGTACCTGCTAAAGATGCAGCCAAACAAGCACAGAAGGCAGGACAAAAGGCTGCGAAACTGGCAACTCGGCAAGCCAAGCGGATAATAGGTCCTATTATCTCTTCTGGATGGGACTTTTCTGAAGCTATATATTATGGTGGTGCAGTAACAGAAGGGACTGTTAGGGGCACTGGCACCTTGTTTGGCACCTATGCTGGAGGCTTTCTAGGAGAGCAAAGGCTTGGGAGATTTGGTTATCTTGTGGGAAGTCAATTGGGCAGTTGGGTAGGAGGTAGAATTGGATTGATGGTCTATGATGTGATAAATGGAGTCAATTACTTGCTCCAGTTTGGTCTGCCTGAAAATAGTGAAGTTCGTGAAACTTCAGCTTATGAAAGTTCTGAAGGTTCTGAAGCTGAAGCCTTTGAAGCTTCCAATACCTATGAGAGCTCTGAAACATATGAGCATTCTGAACTGAGGTGAACGAATTAGGTTCATTCCTTTGTTTCTTTTGCTCAAAATTTATTCTGTAGATGCCATATAAGAACTTCGTTTCAGCGGCTCATTCAAATTTGTGTATAATTTTAAAGATGGTATTTCCATACGGTTGCACACACCATTCTTACATTTTCTTTCAAACATCTATAAACGCCACTTTGCTATCACTTCGTTTTATTTTATCTTTAGTTTGTTCTGGATGTTCAGGAAAAAGGGGGAGGGGGTGTTAATTGTTGTCATCTTTTGGATCATGTTCCTTAGAAACAGTTGATGAACACGATAAGCCAGCATTGATATTGCACAGACTTCATGGTAATTTCTGTTAAAGATCTAATCTCTCAAGGAAAATCACTGCTTGGGTTGCTAGAATGTTGTAATCTTCTATTGTCAAATGGTTGTGCTGGCCAAATGACTTATAGGGAGTGCAATGTTAGCTGATAGGCTTCATGATCATTACTGACATAAGTTAACGGTATACCATATCTACCTAAATTTGGACAATGGATTTTCAATTGATGTTATTTTAGTGAACAAGATCCAAATGCATGGTTTCCGATTACTCAAACAGAGGTTGATTTTGAAGTTCTGAAATAGAAGGCTTCTCACTTATCACTGGTTGGTTATGGCAACCCAACTCTTGGGCCTAGGCTTCAACATCTTATCAACAACTTATCCTTTAGCTGAGAGTTGGGCAAAAGCCCATATGTATTTTTTGGAAAGTGGATCTCTAACCCCTGAGAAGTCCATATATGGTGGTGGCACCCTCATTATAGAATTTCGCATATAATATAGTAGAATAACATTCTTGGACTGAGATGGAGTTCAGGCCAGTATTTGAAAAAATATTTGAAAAAAAAAAAGAAATTTGAGCTCTAAGTATCGCTTTTATTATTATTATTTATATCATAGACAGTCTAAAATTATGTAAACAGTGAGATAAATTCAAATTTGAGTGCAAGTGGGCGGGCTCATTGTCTCTTGTTGTTTACCCTAATTAACTTATGCAAACTTGGAAGGTCTCTTGTTGTTTACCCTAATTAACTTATGCAAACTTGGAAGACTTAAGTTCTGACAGAGTAACCCAATTTCTCTGAAAATGGAAATGGATGCTAAAGCTAGGGGATGACTGACACTCTTCTGATTATTAAAAGAGATATTTAGTTGTATACCCATTCTTAGCACTAAAATTATAAATAAACTCTACACAATTTAATTTCTATAAACAAACTCAAAAAATGACAACTGGCCCTATTGAATTTAATTTTGATTATTAAATTACTTTGATGCCCTATTGAGTGTTTTGAACTTTTTTATGAGGTTTTGGGGTTAGGTTTGTTTTAAGAAATCAATGGTAGTTTTATAATTTAAAAAAAGTTAAAGTCATTTTGTTATATTGTAAATGGACTTTGGATGTGTTTCTAAAGTCCATTTCATATATGATTTTTTTATAATTTGATGAACTCCTATATTGGATGTAGTAGTGAATCTCCAACGGGACAAGGAGTTCATTTCAACACGGAATTAGATTTGAAAGGTATTTGTGAATTTGTGAGGGCCATGGGGAGGAAGTACTGGATGACGACTAGCAAATAGTAGAATCAGGCCATCGCTTTCAGGCCCAGTGCATGGCACATGGAGTCGTGTGGTTTCCACACACCCGTTTGCTCAAATGGCCATAGTGATTGATTTTGACTTCATCTTAGCCAACGAACATGCTATGACCCTATCTTTGATTTTGATACTTCGATTCTATTATTTAAAATAATAAAACTAGAAGGAGGATCACTACATTTTCCTTTAACTAATGCATGATGGCATGGGGCAGACCTCCAAATACTAAATTTAAAGAAAACAGTTTTTATTTACATTTAGAGTGTGAATAACATTTCTCTTATTAAAAAAACAAAAAGAATTCGCATGTAATGTAAGAGCCAAACGCACGAATAATATATCTTAAAATTAACCCAACGCATCAACTGAGTGGGATTTGGCAGTTTTATATGCCAGATTAAGAAAAGGATAATAAAAAAAAATTAACCAAATTCGGATTTATGACTAGCAAAGTTTCATAATCTCAACTGAGTGCAAGTGTGATTTTATGGCTTGTCAAAAAAGTGAGAGAAAAAAACAAAGTTTCCAGATGTTGAACCCACCATTCTAAAAGGAGTTTATATCTTCAACGTCGAGTAGTCGCGTTACTGCTATTGTTGGGATTGAAAGTGGCCAAATTGGCCAGAAAAAGTAGAGACTTCCTTTCCTTTTTCTATCCATTGAATGTTTCATGCTTTTACTTCCGACCAAAATATAAAGGGACATAAAAAAACATTATCAAAAACCCACCAAATGACCTATCAATTGTCTACATCTATGCTTCACCACCTCCCCCAGTGGATTCTATTTCTTCAGTTTGAAGGAAAAAAAACAGTAAAAAAATGAAGAACAATGCAATCAAATTGATGGAGGAAATTTCTAGGGCTTCCATTGTTGGTGAGCTTTAAGTTTTTGGAGTATAGAACCCCACGACTTACGGCAATATAGATGGTACAAGTAATCTTTAATATCTCGATTGATGATGCAAAGCAAAAGGTCAAACATGGATGGTATATACAAAAACTTCATTTTAAAAAAATACAATTGAAATTCAGTAATTTGATTGGAAGAAGTCGCGCATGCCCATATGAAAATGATTCTCATCTCATGCACTTCCAAATTGTCTTTGCTTATAAGGATATTTATATCTTTATTAGAGGTTAAAAATGAGGTCAAACAAACAGAAACCTCCAAAGGCAAAAAGCATCCAATTTCAAAGCTTGCACTACCTAAAAGAATGGTACATCTAATTTCAACCATTGAAATTGAAAGAGAAACATAAAGCTAATAAAGTGAAGATAATAATAATATATAACAATATCTTAGGGCCCATTTGATAACCATTTCAATTTTAGTTTTTAGTTTTTAGTTTTCATTTTTTGGGCTAGAGTATAGAGAAAAATGAGAGTGAAAATGTGAGTGAGGATGAGATTCAGAGAGAGAGAATGAGAGGGGAAGATGAGAAGGAGGAGTAACAAAAGTGAACACAATCCCATCCTCCCTTCTCATCTTCTCTCTCAATCTCATCTTCACTCTCATTCTCACTTTCATTGTCCCACTTTTTCCTCTATACTCTAGCACAAAAAATGAAAACTAAACCTAAAATTGAAATGGTTATGAAACGGGGGCTTTAGGAAGCTGAATTCGTATTAGAAAAGGGTCTCTTTAGATATTGGGATTATAGTGGCCATCCAGTTTATGAAAAGCCAACTAAATTTATGGCCGAAAGGAAAACAGAGCATAATAACATTTATAGTGGAAACTACAAGGCACTTTGCACTCAGTGTATATGACAACATTTTAGATACATAAAGGTCCACATGATATTTATAACTTATGTGGAAAGTGAAACAGCATATATATATATATATATATTTGTCTTTGCACATCTAATTATTTCAGCTAAACCCTTCACAAAGTGCATAATTGGATCATTCATTAAGCATTAATTTCCTCAAACTAGTTTGAATCCTGTCAAACATATATGACACAGATTTAGTTCCAAAAAAAAAAAACAGTAAAACAAAATAAGAAATAGCAGCATTTTGAATATTGGATGAACAAAACCATGAATTTGAGTTATTGGTGAAATTTGGGAAAAGAAATTCCAACAATCAATCAGGCTGGCATTTATATATTTTTATATAATATGAATGAATATTACATTTTGTGGACCCCACTCATTGTGTTTGATAAAATAGGATAAGACAAGTGGGGTTCACAATAAATTGTCAAGCTAAGCTAACAGTGTGAAATGAATGATATGCTGATAGTAACTTATTAAGAGGCCAGAACTCAAGAAGATGTTTAATTTATTCTGTATATCAATCGTATTGTGTGAAAGCATAAGTAAGGGAATCTTTTATCCAAATGTCCATCATCTTGGAGTACATTAGCCCTTTTTGGTTATGGAGTTGTTTTCGCCTTATTATTTTTCTGATCTTGATTATAAGATGAGAGTTAATGACTGATCGTAACAACACTTATTCAGAATTTAATTGATAGTAACAAGTACTGTCATCGTAATTAGATGGATCCTCTTGTCAATTATCACTAGCTTTTGATCGTCTTCTAGGTCAAGTTGTAGCTTTTGATCTTCAGTCACTACCTCCCAAATTCCCGCCAATTGCCATAAAATGGGGAAATATCTTTTGCTCACCACTTTAACCTAAAGTGTACTTTCACCACCCTTCTCAACACTTGACACGTGTCTCGTGGTATAACCATAGTTGACTCTTTACTTTGTATTTATGCAATCATGGTTATATCAATAGACACGTGTCAAATGCTGAAAATAGTGATGAGAGTACACATTGGATTAAAGTGGTGAGCAAAAATGCTCTCATAAAACGGTGTTGGGGACTCACTTCTCCACTTGTTAAATTTTTTTATTTGGGTCTCATATTTTGTGCATTGAATGCAAGCGATGGCATCATATTTTTTTTCTATCACTGCATCAGAAAATGATGCAACTAACTACTTTTCCTAACAAGTATAACAAGAACCATATATAGTAGTTAGGGATAATATTAACCTATATACCTCGGCATTGGGATCATGGCCTTGGTCTCAATCCCAAGACAATCCATTTTTAATGTAGGGTTCACAAAGTTTTCAAGAACTAGTACCAAAACATTGACACACAATAAAGAGTTTATAGTATAAGTAGTTAAAAATCTTTGTCAAACTACACCAACAATTATAAATCGCCTACCGGACGTGCCTTATTTTTATCAACGACTGACAATAGTACATACAAAAATATGATAAGAAAAATAAGGAAGTTGAGGTTCTACCGAAAAATCAATTAGTATTGAAGAAGTAGTACAACTCCTTGTAAACCCTTGCAAAGTTTCTCAATTTACCACTACAAATATGAGACATTTCTTCACATTTTAAAAAACAAACATTCTGAACAATATATGCGGCCATTATGGTACGGTCTCCGTCCCCTTTGCGGAAGACGGTGGCTTTGTATTGTATTTTGGTTTGATTTTGTGATGGGGAAGACTATTATACTAGACTGTACTGGTTTTAGTTTAATCTTCTCTGTGTTTGTGGCATCTTGTTCCTTTAACTGGCCTTTTTGGCTTTTGTATTCTCTGTTTGTTTCCTTCCCATTTATGGGTTTTGAATGAACATGATTGATTTCGACCCAAAAAAAAATCAGGAATTGGAATTCTCATAAGGAATTGAATTCCCCCTATGGAGAATTCATGCGTTTACTTCACATCAAGGAATTGAAAAGTAAGCGAGGCCCACAGAGAATTAGGAATTGAATTCCTGATTTTGGAGGAATTGAATTCCTGATTTTGGAGGAATTCAATTCCTGAATATGAGGTGGTATTCTAATTCCCGGAGAATTCACCCATTAGGAATTCCTCTTTTCTACTCATTATATCCTCACACAATTTTCAAAATTCCAAATATGCCATCTACTTTAACCAAAAAATAAGGACATTTTAGTAATTAGTACCACTTCTACCCCAATTCCATATGGTTTAGTAAACAACTTCAATAGGAATTCGGAATCTAACTCCCCTCAATCCATCTGGTTTAGTAAACAACTTCATTAGGAATCCGGAATCAAATTCTCCTCAATCCAACTCTTCCTCAATTCAATTCATCCTCAATTCAATTCCCCCTAATTCAATTCCAGATTAGTCAACATGCCAATAATTTAAATATTGAGAGGCTATATATAAGTTATGAATATTACACCAATCAAAATAAGGATCGATCTCATTGATTACACTATTTGAGGGGCAATCGAGGTGCGAGATTGGACCCACAGTCACAATGCATAAATCAATAATGAACACAACCCCTTCATAACATGGACCCCACAAGTGCCCCATAAATAACGACCCTCGAAACGGCTGGAGGATGTCACCAAGTTGTGATTTGCTCAAGAGTTTGAATTTTCAATCCATTTTTCCTTTGTAAGAAGAGCCTTTGATATTATCTCGTATCCTCGTAGGGTCGACATGTGTTGCCATGGTGATGCTTTGGTACAAAAAGTCTGTGAATTGTATGAGCAAATCTCAAGCCTTGAGAGCCTCAAACCCTCCAAAGATGTCAACATGCTCTTCACCCAACTTGTGCTCACATGCATGCCACCAAGTCCAATTGATGTTTCCAAGTTATGCCAAGGGGTGCAAGAAATAAGGTCAAAGCTTATAAGGCTTTGTGGGGAGGCAGAAGGACTTTTGGAGAATCATTTTTCAACCATCCTAGGCTCATATGAACACCCTCTTGACCATCTCACCATTTTCCCTTATTACTCTAATTACCTCAAGCTTGGCAAACTTGAGTTCACCATCCTTAGCCAACACTTCCCTCATGTTCCTAGCAAAGTTGCCTTTGTGGGTTCAGGCCCTCTTCCTCTGACCTCAATTGTTTTGGCCTCCAATCACCTCACCACAACCTCTTTCCACAACTATGACATTGACCCTTCAGCCAATTCCAAGGCTCTTGGCCTGGTCTCGTCTGATCCTGACCTATCGAAAAGAATGGTTTTCCACACCACAGATATAATGGATGTCACAAATGCTTTAAAAGACTATGATGTTGTGTTTTTGGCAGCTCTTGTGGGCATGGACAAGATGGAGAAGCTGAAAATTATCGATCACTTGGCTAAGTACATGTCTCCAGGAGCAACTTTGATGCTAAGGAGTGCACATGGTGCCAGGGCCTTTCTATATCCAGTGATTGATCCTTGTGATGATCTTAGAGGGTTTGAGGTTCTTTCTGTGTTTCATCCCACTGATGAAGTCATTAACTCAGTCTTGATTGCGCGTAAATACGCATTGCCTGCACAGCACTCATCACCAATTGATCCTCAGGGGCTTAATGCTGGTTCCATAATACTGCCCAATAAGTGTTCTGAGATTGAAGCCTTCAATCTCCTCCTCAATCATGCTCCTCAATCATGGCAACATGATGATTGAGGAATTGGCCTTTGAGGAGCAGCTTTCATAAAGCTTGCTTTAATTTCATGTCTTCATCTATGTTGTTTCACATATGCATGGAAATAAGATCCATTTAGTTGGTTTAATTGTTATGTGTTTAATGCATATCTGACCTGTTTATCTACCTACTTATTGTGACATCCCGTATGTATTATGGCTTCTCATATTTTAATAAAATCACTTGGAAATTGGATCCTTATCATTGGTTCAATTTTGTAATGTGTTATGCATTAATTCCTTACATGACCATCAGATGTTGATTTGTACAATATCTGTTGTTGCATCTTGCACTGCAAACAAAATGAGAACACCCCAATTCATGATCAGATTGAAACTTTTTGGGATTTCATAATCAGATAAGTATTCTTGTAGGGTTTTCATCATCAGATTGAGTGGAGGGGATAGCTCAGGAACCAAAAGATAGAAAATGACCGATTGAGAAAGACAAGAATTTTGTTAGGTTCTGAAGCCATTCTTTTGTTACTGTCATTAACCTAAATCCGAAATATTGATATCGATAGATCACCAGGTGAAATACTTGAATTTGTCCTTTTCCTTTCTGGACAAAAACAAGGTGCTTTTCATTCTTATTGGTTATCTGATAGGCTGATGGGAAAACACCAATGGAATTGCGTGGTTTTTATCTAACTGTGATTTGTTCAAAGAGGTGGTGGATTCTTCATCCATGGCTGTAACTAATTTGTCCATCAATTTCTTTTCTCCTCTCCTCCAATATCATCACATCAAATCTGAAAAAGCAAAGATGTCTTGTTCTTGAAAGCTCCAATCTCAATTCAACATTTGGCCAAATGCATATTTTTTTAAACCCAATGACTAGAATAAGGTTCTCCGCAATTAATCATCACTTTTAACTTATATATATTACATTTCTATCTGCAATAAATTACAGAATCCAGTGACTAGATGGATAAATTTATCCAATGCTATTAAAAAAAATTATTAAGGGGAAAGGTATAGACTTTGAGTTCTTGTACATAGATCTTAGGACTAGCTTGTTTAATTAGGCTAGACTCGAAGAATTGGAGAGAAAATTGTCACCAGGGGCTAGGGTTTGTGAAGTTGGGTTTTTGTGTATGCATGTGGAGCAAAAATATAGTGTCGACATAAAGGGAGTGTTGTTTTATATATTAAAAAAAAAGGGCGCTTTTAGAGTGCTGGGTGTTGTCATATGCAGATCTGAGTTTTGAATCTCTTCCCTCATAGTGTCGACATATTGGCTGCCAAGAGAAGAGGTGTTGGGTGCAAATCACAAAAAAAGTTCATATGAGTTGTATGAGAAAATCTTAGGGCCTTGAGAGTCTCAAAAACCTCCAAAGATGTCAACATCCTCCTGAGCATTGTTGACATATGCCACCAAAGCCTTGTTCATGTCAAAGTAGCAATGTGTGCAGCGGAAAACAATTATTAACTCATATTCCAAGTACCACTCTTTAATTGTTTTTTTAGAATAGTAGTTAATTAATAGAAAATATATGATAAATGTATGAGATATTGATCAGTTCTCACCTGTACAGATTAGTATTGAATTTTTATATGTTAAAAATTACTGGTCCACATTATGATCGGTTCTGAGCACGCGCAAGCAATTTCATTGTAACTTACGTCATGGTTGATTCTGCGTACAAATTTTCCACATTAATGTTAAAAAGTGTCCCAAATTCTTTATACATTTTTCTTGTGAAATATAACCCTAATTTCTGTTCTTTTGTGGGCATGCATTAATATTGTGCACCTACAATATAATACACACGAAAGTGCTGCCTTGCACGATTTATGTTCTGACTTCAATTATATATCTCAAGTACTACAGCTTTTTGTCTGCTTCTCCAATAGTTGGTTAATTCTCATGAACAAGTAATTTCTTAACGATTCTTCTAGAAAGCAAGTTGTTTTCCACACAGCACAACACAAATCCAAATTTCTATGGCGTTTTTGGCTCACCTTAGGTTAGTTAATTGTTTAAGCCTCAACACTAAGTCCAAATATATCTTTGCAATCAAACCCTGAAATGAAAGAGTATAGATGTATGTCTGGCTCTTGAAGATATCCAAAGGAAATAAAATTGATGGTTGCGTGCACATGATTTGAAGCAGAGTCACTTTCGAACAGGACCAGACACAGCTTGCAGCCTCCAAAACATGAAATTGATTGCCAAAGGGTGGAAGCTTAGGCCTATACATCTTTCAATTTTTAAATGGAGTGCCAATGGTATTAATGTTGGTGACTAAAATTACACTAAATTTCTGAAGTTTTATAGGTTTTTATGGTTAATATCTATCATCAATCTAATGCTAATCGAACGCTAAACCCAAAACATGTTAGAGCTTTGGATAACAAAGCCAACTACAAAGGGACAACCGAGTTTTACCATGTGTTTGAATGAGGTAAAATAACTCGGGATTTTAAGAAAAGTCAGGATTTGAAGCGTGGAAAAGGGAAAGTCCTCTGTTTGGCAAACTAAACTCAGAATTTGGCAAATTATGCGTGGAAAATATCTCGGAATTTTAAGAAAAGTCAGGATTTGAAGTTTGGAAAAGGGAAAGTCCTCCGTTTGGCAAACTAACTCAAAATTTGGCAAATTATGCGTGGAAAATATCTCGGGATTTCCCAATCCAAAATTTCGAATTGAAATTCTATGAAAATAGACAGAATTGTGAAATTCTCAACCGAGCGGGAATTGAGATTTTCTACGCGCCCAAATCTCCTCAATAAAGAGGAGGCCTCATCTACGTCTTCTACAAAGAGAGACAAAAACAGAGAGAGAAGATGGGCATCTGTCGACTAGTGTTGTTTTGAGGAGTTTTGCTGGTGAGTTGGCAAATCTAATTTCAGTTTTCCATTTGTTTCCTTGCCGTTATGTTTTATGTCTCTTAACTCATCCTTTTGATATAGTTTTATCTTGAAAATAAATTTGGCTTTGGTTAAATATTGCAAGTCCAAAACCAACGGGACGACCCATCTAAGAATGATTTAGCTTTCTTCTCTGGACGACTTGTCTTACACAAAGATTTTAACAAAGTGGGCTTGGTACAAACCATCTACAAAATGGGCCAAGGATATCATTTCGTAAAATTCAAAATGAACAATCAATTTAAAGTAAAGATTGGCGAGTCCATGCACAGAGAATAAAAGCTTGAGACTATGCAAGAATGGATGACTCTACATAGCATATATTTGTTATCAATGAGTGTTAGTTGGATTAACCCAGGTTTTTGGCGTGCTCCCAAACGGTCATAGATTCAACCCTCAATGGTACCTGTATGTAAGTTTTCCCCCTCACCCCCTTCCTAACTTTGGCCAAAAAGGAAAATATAGCCTATATTTGTTGAGTAATCTATTTATTTGACCAAAAATGAACTAAAATAACACCCATAAAGTCGGTTGATTCTTGTAAATATAAACCTGGTTCTATGACCATGTCCTTCAACATTGCCTAGCTAAATAACCCAAATCGAAATATTATACATATATGAGAAAGGAATTAGAAAGACAGAATGTACACTACAAGCTAGCATTACGTGCAAGGTTCAGTACAAATTAACAAGCATGGATTAATGTGGCTAAAACTAGTGGTCAAATCAGTAGAACCAATAATCTTCTGACATATAGCATTCACATATCATCAATATTTCCGGTCCCGACCCCAGCGTCGAATAACATGGGAGCTCCGATGCTGCCGCCAACACCCTCCATAAGAGCAAACCTCATGTCCTCAGATGGCTTCCAATGTCGCTTCCTCTGGTTTATGAACCAATTGTTGATCTGCTTTTGGTCTAGTCCAGTTACCTCAGACAGGTGCAATTTCTCCTCTTCCTGTAAACATAGGATCATTTGGGTAAGAACTTGCATTTATTAGATTTATCATTCGCCTTTATGCTATTTTTTGACAACCAATATATTTTTCCATGCATGTTCATGTGTTATGGATGAATTACACATTAAAGTACAAGTTTCGTTTCTATTAGTTGACGCCCAATGTTTTCATATTTTTGTTAAGCAACTTGAACTGCATCAAAACTTTATAGAAAAGCCCATCTCATAACATAATTGCATGAAAATTGTGCGAAACATGAAAGCACTAAAGTGAAAAGCAGAGAAGATCGATGCATCCATGAGATTGGAACTGAATTCAATTACCGTAGGATATGGCCACCTATAGTGAGTAGTCCACCAATCCAATAGGGCAGTCCTGGCATCCTTTGGTAGCTTCCCTTTCTTTCGTTTCTTCAAGAACTCCTTCCTCAAATTGCTAAGATACCCACTGTACTTATGCAACAGCATATCTTTCAGCTCCCTATCACCACCCGCACGAGCAGCAGCTGTTTCTTGACTCTCTGCGGCTTCTACCTCCCCACAGCTAAATTCCTCCTCTGAACTTCCAACCCCTTCATCTGCAATGGTTCTAACAGTTGGTCAGCAATCCTAAATTAAGCATCTAACTGCAATCTAGATAACTAATCCCATTATTCCCTAATTCTACTCAAATTGCTAGTAAATTAATAGATATCAAAATTGGCAGACATGATTAGGCAAACTCTACTCATAATACTTCTCAAAGAAATCACCAGTATCAGTTCAAAACATGCTAGGATGTCAAAGCATGCACAGAATGATTCAGGCGCATAACATTACTGTAATTAGACTTGTCATTACAATTTAAAATGTCTTTATCCATATCATTTACACTTGGATCTTCACCAAAGTTTGTTCAAGTAACAACAAATTTGGTAATGTGACCCTATATGCAATTAGGAATACTTAACTTATTTATGTTATTCATAGAAACTAGGGTTTTTATGTATATATATTCTACCAATAAAACTAATTTCTCTAAGAAATTTCTTATATTTTTTATAATAAAAATGCTTCCTTATGGAAGTCACTGTCATACAGATATATCTGCTTTTAGGGCATGAAAAACACCACTCATTTCAGGTGTCATGATTCATATATAAAACAGAAGCAATTACATGCGACCCCTTTTGGAATGATGAACAAATACATGTATATGCATGCCTGTGCGCAACTTCAGCGCCAAGAAGAAGAAAAAGAAACCAAAACCTAGTCTGTCCCCCATCATCATTGTCATGAGCAAAAACACCATGACCTATAAATCTCAGGAAAACGGCACTTAAAAATAGAAACAAAAGGAAAAGGGAGCAATGGATTTAGAGAGGAAGAAATGTATGCATATACCAGAATTACAGTCCCAGCTGGTTTTTGGGAATGTGCCTTTGCAGAGGTTTCTAAGTTGCGACTGAATGTTGGTCAAGAAGTTGGTTGCTTCATCGAACGGTTTGGATAACTCCTCCTTGTATCCACGAAGAACCTCACAGTATGATTCCTTGCAAAACAACAACATATAATTCACAAATTATTAATTAAATGTTGTTTTAATGAGTAAAATAATAAATTACCTAAAATATCCTGGGATCTTGTCCAAATTGGGTTGGATTGGAGCGGCCAACAGTGAGATATATACCAAATTTTATTTACCTTTTTCTTTTCCTTTTCAAAGACTTATCCGGAACCAAATGGAACATGATTAAATAAACATATTATCATATTTAATTGCGAAAGTACCATGAACTCGTCAAGTTCTGGATCAGCTCCTATCTCACTGCAAGTGCTCATGGGATGGCTCACCCGTCCAATTTCTTCAAGAAGACTTTTCATCTCCGGTGGTGCTCCAACCTACTTGTTTAGCAATTAATGACACATCAATAAATGTTTTTATGAAGAAAAAAAAAAGAAAAAAAAGAAGAGATAATATACATTCATGCACTTGTATTTAATTAATAACCTTTTGGCATTCGAGGTATGCATCAACTAAATCAGGGAAACGAGGGTGATTGGCTATCTGGGTTTTGATCAGATCAGACATATGATGATCTGATCCCATGCCCTCCGTTTGAAACAAGAGCATGTTATCATCCACTACATGACCCTGATGATGAGGATGACCGTGGAACCCACAACTGGTATTGCTTGTACTTGTAGCCATATTTTCAACTTGATGAACAACATTAACATCAATCTCTGAGCCTGATATCACACCTGGGTTCAGCCTGTAGAAATCTTCCATATTCATACATATATCTTTCTCGAATTCAAGCTCTAATGTCCAAGAAAAAGAAGTAGCTAATTAAGCAACAATAATACTTCTACAGTGGAAAATGAGCTTGTGAGTGAGTGAGAGTGAGAGACAGAAGGAGAGAGAGAGAGAGAGAGAGAGAAAGCGAGAGAGAGAAGAAAAGGTTTTTAGCTTGACTAGGAGCCAAAGTGGCATTTGTTTTTTTGTTTTGTGGGCTTTCTTTCTCACATGGAAAAGGACCAGTCTTTACTTTCTTTTCCAAGGAAACCTGAGGAAAAGAGAAGACACAGAGAGAAAGTGGAGAAGGAACATGAGGAAACTGTTTGTGTTTGGGGTCGCGTGTGAGAGATAGATGGATTGCACTGTGGATAAAAGGCTGAACTGAAACGGTGACCAACAAACAAAGGTTTGATTTGAAGTTGTAGGGAGAGAGAGAGGCGTAGCCCGTATTTATAGAGTCCACCCGTCACCTTCCTCAGAGCATTGGGACTTTGGAATTGCCTTTAAACTGTGACATGACATTCTACTACGTTTCAAAACCCTATTGGTTCGGGGACTGCAACACTGGGGCCCAACAACATCAACGCTATGGTTTCAGAGACTTTGCTTGTACTTACTCGCTCATCACCCATTTCCTGTTCTTGTTGCTGTTCTTTTCACCGCCATAGGCCCTGGTTGTGGTTGGGAACAAGAACCAGATAATTGGAGGATTAAATTGAATTACCCTACTGTCACTTTTAATCTCACACGAATGAATTTAGTTTAAAAAACCAGTAACCCAGGTAAACAATGTCATTAGTCTGAAAATAATTGGTGTCTGCATGTTACCTTGCTTTCTCACATCAATGAAGTGAACAGTTTACACCAGTGCAAGGTTTGTTTGGTAGCATTTTATTTGGCTTTCAGTTTTGCTTTTTTGTTCTTTGGCTCCAAAGACAGAAGGGAAAATGTATGATAGAAAAGAAACAAGGATGAGAGATGTGACAGATGATGAAGAAATGTGATTGCATGAGCGAATACCTAATATTCAAATTGAAGACATGTTTATTTATTTTTTAGTTTATTCTTTTCCACTTCCTTAACATTTCCTTGTGTTCAACCTAACTTTGTTTTCTCTTTTTTCTTGGTTGTTAATAAGTGCCAAAGCTTTAACTATTCCGTATGAATATTCCTCCCAGTAAATTGAGAGTAGCAGATAGTGCAATCCACTCTAATCATTGAAAGCCAAAAGGAGAGGTGAAGGTTAGACACGACTATTTTCGCAATCCCTTTAGGATTAGTTTACTAGCCAAACAATCTAACATTTGTTAGCTAAAGCCAATTATCTAGGATTTTATTTTCGAGAGTGGTCGACTTAGGGCATAAAAGATTGTTAATTGTTCATGCATTTGAATATAATGGTAAAACTTACATACATCAAAAGACAATTTTATAAATTCATCGTATCTACGTTACGTCTTATTCTATTGTAACTAGTTGATGACACTTTTTCTTTTGAAACGTCTTAATACAACATAATTTAATTGATCTTTTGAAACACCTAATTATACGGATCCATAAACGAAAAGTTTAAAAGAGGATCTTGGTTTTTTGTGTCTCTCACATGATTTTTCAAAATGATTAACCACACAACGATATTGTCCTTCTTTTAATCATCAAGGATTTGTCCTCTAATGGCAATACAAAAGATATGCCAAAAAAACAGAAAAAGGAGTGACCAAAGATATCATGGTGCTTCCTGGAAAATGATCAACTTTAATTTAATTGCAAGACATATTAAATTCTCTAAAATCATCTCTTCAAATGAAAAAGAACAGTAAAAGAGTAAAGTAATGGATCCTTTTTGGAGGGAAATAGTGGAAATCTATAGTTTCCAATAATATATAAAGACGTACAGTAGAATAATATAATTAATCAGTGGTATCTGCAAAGTGAGAAATATTAGTCAGGCAAATCCTTGACTGCAGCAATTCAGCATTTTTTTTCATTATAATTTACAAAAGTATAATATTCCTTGTTGAATAAAGAACAGGCAAAGGGCACAAATATGTTAATAATTTAGGGGTGAAATAGAGATTAAATTAAGGGCATTCATCATTTATTAGTTTGAAAATGAGTACTAATGCTAGTGATCAAAGATTCTAATCCATGTGCTGATGAAATTAGAGCAGGCTGGCTAGCGGCAACAAATACAGAGAGTCCCTACCTTTTTGGATGCAATTATACGCTTTCATTATCAATCATAAAAAATAAAATAAAATGTTAGTGACCCCGTAAGCTTAAAGATTTTTATGCGATGGTGTTAGATTATCAATTACGGAGCATGTCGAACTGAATGATAAGAGGAGATTTCTCAACTTAACTTGAGCTTTTATTGTAGCATGTCCTTTGGGTTATTAAATACTTTGGTGGTCCAGAATGATTTCATACGCTTGGGATGGAAAAAGCAAAGGTAGTTCAATTTGCTGTGTGTTTTATGGTAAGATGCATTGAGTTCAGGTGATTTTCTCAATTAGGGTTGGCATCATAAGAGCCTTTTCAGGTCACAATACTTCATCCACAAATCAGATGAGATTGTTCAAGACAAGGCAGCCACCAGAGGGGTAAAAATGACCAAGTTGTGGCCACGTGAAAATGAATCAGGTTGTTGCTATAAAAGGGCACAGACATGAAGGGCAAAGGCAGGGAAGGTTAGGTCAGAGATTGTGGCAATTCCTCAGTAACAAGCAAAGAAAACCAACAGCTGGCCGCAATTGCAGTTGAATGAATCATAAAAGAAAATTACAATAATGTTCACGGATTTCTGCTAGGCATTGGTTATTGCTTTTCTGGGGAATTTGTGACCCAAAAAAATGGAGGCATTGGCTTGGCCTTGCAAGATTGATTTCTAGCTATTTGAAATGAAAAAATGTAAAACTCATAGAGTACATAACTGATGGTGTTGTCAAGTATCCATCAACCTGTACCTAAAGTTACTGATTGGGAACAACAACTTGCTGCATTGGCTACCAAACAGGCTCACCTGCCTAATCTTGAAGAAATATTTCCATGAAACGGGGATAACACTGCTATTATGCTATTTCGGGCTAATAACTCCATGACACAATACACGTGATAACACTTCCACATGGATTAGTATTATTGGCCGGGGCTATCCCGTTGCAACTAAATTTTTCCCCCAATCTTGGCCCAAAACAAAGGAGTACAGACTTTTTTCAAAGCCTGATTGACCCATTTGATCCTCAAAACAAAAGAGCATTAATAGGTGTGAAAGGTTTTATATGATTTTTCAGTTTAGGGAAGGCCCTTGCATGATCAGCCTAATGCATTAGACTTAGAGGAGCTTTCTTTTTCTATTTTTTCCCAACAAGGACGATATTTTAAATATTCTAATGTACTAAGAGGGAGTTTGAACTCGGGTGCAATGCACTGTCTTGGCCAACTAGCCTAACTCACATTTGCGATTTAGAGGTGCATTTTAGTTGCTGATTTCTAGTGGTTGCCCCCTCAAAGGGAGTATACACATTTGCGATTTAGAGGTGCATTTTAGTTACTGATTTCTAGTGGTTGCCCCCTCAAAGGGAGTATACGAGGTGCGAATGTTGTTTGATTACAGAGATTTTCATAGGGAAATTTCCCATTTAGACATCTCACCTTTGCTTCTTGTTTTTTTTTTCTCTTCCTCAAAAAATTGAAGAACTATTAATATGAAAAAAGATGTTAGCAGCATTAGCAAGGATTTTCTTGACGGTAGTAATGAGTTAAAAATCTCTTCCTATCTCTCCACTTTTAACACATTTTTTAAACATATTTTCACCATATGAGGGAGAGAGAGAGAGAGAGATAGAGAGGCATACTACAAACTAGTAACTACACTGTGCTTAACCTTAGTTCAATTACAGGTTAGAGTTCCATATAACCGTTGATAAACTGGGCTGGAAGCCCTCAAATCAAAGATCAGAGCCTAGATCAAATTCTGAGCTATTTATCCCAACATACAACTGCCTAATATTTTACAACAATGATTACATGAAGAAGCGTGGCTTCCTTCCTAACATCCAGCTGCCTTGAGGAAGTTGTCAAATGGACTAGCAGGAGGCAGCCTCATAGCTAGCCAGGGATCCCGTGGCAATGCAGCTCCCTGAGTAGGCCCAGTCTCACTAATTATCTGCATGAGAATTAACATAGACGTTCAACATCAAAATAAAGGATAAAAACGAGAGCAAGTTTTAAATGGCAGCTGTTATAAAAAAGTTAGCTATAGATTACACAGATGCCATTTAAAAACCAAACGTAGGATAGGAAAAAGTTAGCTATAGAATAGGAAAAACCAAACGTCCCAGACGGGACATGTGGTACCTCTCCCATTCTCCCACAAGCATAACCACAATCAACTTTAACAAGCAAAAAAGAGTAGGGAAACCAAATAAGGCCAGACCTTCTCGAGTGCCGTAAGGCCATCTGCAGGAAAGGCCGGAAACGATTTGTCACGGACACTGCTCTGATGATTTTCATGGGCCAACCAGTTACAGAGCTTCTTCCTTGTCCCTGTTCCAAGTGCTTCGCACTGGCTTGCCATGGTGTTGTATGGGAGGGGCGATGTGGAGATAGATGTTCCCGCTACTTGGCCGGCTACCTCAAGTGCCTAAAGACAATTTTGTTCAGTTTCCGTAAAAAATAAGGTTGCATTTCTTGTTCTGACTATTGTCAAATCTTGTTAAGTTTGTGGTGAAGTCATTTTGTACACAAAGATGCTTGTGGACACAAATGGAGAACAAGCAAGGTGTGAAAGAAAGTCGTTACCGATTCCATAAGCTGTCCAATGCTGATAACATGGGCAATAGAGGTGGATGATGGCATTCTGGGAATGAAACGAGAGAGGTCAGCAACAGATGCTTCACTTGTTACATCATCCTCCACTGATGAATTTGTTAGAAATTCCTGCAACATAAGGAGAAGTCATTGAAAATACTCATAATTTCAATGCTATAATTGCTATTATTATTACTTTTCTGAATTTGAATGATACACGACTGTGATCAGATGTGGAAGGTCACATGAAAATTCAGCAGTAGCCAGGAAAACTAGACTAAAGAAGTAAACAGTATACCCCATCAAAGGACAGTGAATCTTTTGAATGGCCAGCCATTTGATTTTG
Source organism: Prunus avium (assembly GCF_965620075.1). Lineage (NCBI taxonomy): Eukaryota > Viridiplantae > Streptophyta > Magnoliopsida > Rosales > Rosaceae > Prunus > Prunus avium. The sequence continues at coordinate 3,077,900 of NC_142289.1, forward strand.
GTCAAATTCAAGCATTGATTCTGGACCAAACATGAATGCATCATCAGGTGTGAATGACTCTGAAAGTTGGTTCCTCACATCTTCTGCCTCCATCTTTAAAAGGAAAAACAAACAAATAAGGAATGTATCTGTTTGTGGGAGAGAGAGCTGGAAAGAAGAAAACTGAGGTCCATCAGTAGACAATCATACCTCAGTAACGTTTGATAGAAACTGAACTAAGATTTCCATTATGACATTGTCGGATTCATATATCTTGTTCCGCAAATCACACAGTAATGATCTAGCCATCTGGTTATCGGTAACAGATCCGTATTTACCAACATCTGCATCAGCCTTTGCATAAACTTGAAGATCATCACTGATGCTCAAATATGGATCAACCTGAATTTGCACAAGATATAGGAAATTTGTCAAAATCTCAATGATCAAAGAGCTCAAATGCTCCTATCACTTAAGCTAGGCAATTCATACTATCAAAAGTTGGAAAGAGATCCTACTGTTGCACATAGTTTTTAAGTAGTAGTCGTAGCAGCATTCAGGATTAGGATATACTCACATCATATGGTATTAATGACTTCAACAGATCATTCAGACCAGAAATGTGATAGATCTTAGCCACAAACATCAACATGCCAATTGATAGTACAAGGAGAGATCTCTGACATGCTGGAGGAGACATACCTGCCAAGAGATTAAGAAACTTATTCACAATTTAATTTTCATCAGACCTATTGACTGTTTAAGGATTTATGCTGTCCAGACCATTGTTAAGATCAAGGGACGTATTCCTCAGAGACAGCAGAAGTTGAACAACACGAACCATAAGGTTGTCAGTTGGATTCTGCAGAATCACAAATTTAAGAAATTTCATAAGCATCCACATAAATACATCCGAGTTACATGTATACATGTACAAAACCAAAGAGAAAAGTTGAATATGGAGAAACTATACACAACACAGAATGAAGCAATTTGAACTTTTGAAACGTCATCTAAGTCCTAAAAATAAACACTACATCCATAACACTCAACCATCCTCTCACTGAATTAAAGAACGGCCATGCTCTTCCTAATAGAGGTATAAGGGTGAAAGTCAGAAGCAACAGAGGCATTAATTACATCATTTGCAATGAACTTAAACTAATGACTGTTTAAGTTACATCTCTTAGTTTAAACTAAAATTCACTTTCAAATGTGAAGGAAAAAAAGAAGAAACTTTAACTAAAATTTCACCTTCAAATGTGAGGAAATAAGCACTAAAATGAAAGATTGAGCAATGGCTTCAATATTTGAAGGCAAATTATCCGAGAGATTGGCTTGTATCCAAAAAGCAGACAGCAAGTGTGCTACTTGATCCTCGCTAAACTTCATAGCATACGGTTCCTGAGCCAATCAGCAAACCAGAAAGTATACTGAGTTAATAAAGCAAGTGAAAAATTACACGCCTGAAATGTTAGCCGTTACGGAAATAATGAAACTTCTTACTGGCTCTGATAAGCTGATTGATCCAGCTGTCTTGTCAATAATTGAGCTAATTTTGTAGAAATTAGGGGAGTTCTTGCGGGCACGTCCTTGCTTCCAGTCTTCTTCGGCAGCGTCTCTATCTTTAAAATCATCAGAACAATTATTCCCATGCTTTTCTGCTTTGGACCCATCTTTTTCCCTCCTCAGCTTTTCAAGCCTAGCTGTAATTGAAGCAAAGGTCGATTCTGTATTCGAGTGCCCTCCTCTTGATTGGTATACAAAACTAGATTGTAGAGACGCAACTTCATGTCGGGGCCGGTTAGAATTTGGAATGAGAAGGATAGAAAATATCTGGTGTGCTCCAACACGCACCTCAACATCTGGATGCACCATAACTTTCAAAAGTTGAACAAGAAGGGACTCGGGAAAAACCTACCCAAAAAAAAACAAAGATGGTTCAATATGCTGTATTCAAAGATGAAGCAAATATATATATAGTCTACGTTTATCTTCGGTGCGGAATCCAGATTACGTCTTCAAAATCATTCCCAAGTTCCAACACTATATCGGAGCAATTTCCAGGAAACAGACATAGGGTAGCAACGCATAGAAACCTCTAAAAGCAGCAAAATTGTTCACAAACTTCTCTCACCTGCTGCGAACGTGAAAAGGTCAATGCTAATGAGGTCATGTGAGCAACAATCATTAATGATGCAATGGTTGCCCTGGCAACAACTCCAGATGGCAGCTTCTCCAGAGTTAGAGCCATCATGTCAAATAGTGGTCCAACATTGCCAATCTATTAAAAAACCCACAAGCTTTTAGTAATAATAGAAGCACAGAATGCATCAAATACAAATGCCACAGTTATGGAACTCACCCCTCTGGCAATTTCTAGTAAGCAATCTTCAATGGAATTTTGTAGCATGATGTTAATGTTTGATTCTTGCTCTCCAACTGATTCAGCAGTGGCTTGAAGACTCTTCCTTAAATGCCTACATAGGTCAGAGACAAATCCAATTTCTGCCAGGACTGCTCCAGATCGAATCTGACTAGCCAAAGCACTAGCAACTTGAATGACATAAGATTTGAGTTGCGGATCATGTGAAATGTTTTTATGGTCAAGATGACGAATCACATAGGCTAAAATCAACTGCTGATTACCTGAAGCCAAAAGTTAGCATTAAAAAATGTGACCACAGTAAAGGGTTTTTCCAAAAGATGACGGATATAATAAGTACGTAGTATATACTTATTTCATATTGCAGAACATAGTATATCCAGAATTAAGTGCAAAGAAGATCAAAATACCTGAAGCCTCCATGAAGTATGACATATCAGACAAAACCAGCATGGCCAACCCTTGACAAGGAACCCAGTGGTGCCCAGAATCAAAGTAGACAAACATTGGATCCAATACTCGACGCATTGTTGTGCTCTCCTTGGCTAATTCAATCATTCTCTGAATACTAATTTGAGCCCAGACTTTTGGTGTCTCTATCTCTTCTCTAAAAAAATGAACCGAAACTGTTACAAAAGGGCAAATTGATGAAAAGATAATGCAAATAGCATTATCTAAAATTACAAGTATGGAACTGACAAGCCCTCACTTGTAGACTTTCAATAACTCCTACCTTGTCAGAAGAGAAGGATCCTTCGTTTCTGGTCGTGGCCTGATGATCTTGCAGCTGGGGCTAGCATCAGCGCCAACTACACCAACTCTGCCTTCACTTCGAACTACTTCATCCACCCAATTATGATGTGGCTCCCCTCTCTCATCATCTTCAATATGTGTATCAGGCTCATAGTTATCCAAGGTGACATGTACAATCTGCATTCACAAGAAAAATATTTGCAATGCTCAATATTAATGAGAGAGTGGTGTTGCTGGCTTTCCTTGATATTTGATAATGAGAGGACTAGCTCAACAACTGAGACATTTAAATGACCCCAAAAAATTCATATAAACTAACACCAATTTCTTTGAGACATTTTGAAGAATGAAACTGGAAAGAACTAACCTCGTCAAAATCAACAAAAATATATGAAAATTCTGCCATGAATTGCACCTGGCAAGGTAGAAACTATAAAATTAACATTGTTCCAACTGAAAAATAAAACAGTCCTTAAGAGTTTCAAGCATTCAAATCATAAAACTACCATGGCAGAAAGGCACTGCAAGCTCGATGCTCTCAAGCAGCGCCTTTGATGATCTTCACCACTTTCACGAGCAAGCATACATACTCTATGAACCAAACTCTCAATGGTATGTGTGTAAGTGCCATCTGTCTGTTCAAAGATTGGGTCAATAAGAAAAAAAGAGTTGAAAAAAATAAAGTAATCAAAGAATTTACTTTGTAAAGAAAGTAGATCAAATTGTCCACATCTGACTCATCCATTAACAGAATAAGATGTGCCACAAGTAGCATCAACCATTATAAATAGGAATTCATTGTCAGCCTACAGATTTGTGACATTAAACATTAATTAGGCAGATCAAATAACTCTCATTCTGCTCAGTGTATACCAATAGCTTTTTTCAAGAGAAGGTAACTTGTGAATCACCTGACTATAGATGAACCTCGTTAGGGTTTGGCATCCAAGTATGCGCAGAGGATCTTGCTTAGGGTTGTCCAGGAGCTCAGTAACCACATTCAGCAGACTGACTGCAAAATATGCCCTGAAAGATACAAAACATATTCAATACAACACAAGAATTTTATGCAAAAATTAATTCCTTCTTTTTAACAACTTTAAAGACACTGCTGTGAAAAGAAAAGGAAAAGAGACAGAAGAAAATTTAAGAACACAAAACAACAATAATAAACTGAACTTTCTACTACAATAGCATATATACAATACCAAAGCATCTCCTAAAATAGCATAAGTTCAATGCATAAGAAATATAAATGGTTTGTTGCCAAAATAAAATAGCACACAACTTCCACCTAAAAGTGGAATTGTGACTTGAATTTGGAGTTTCCCAGCCAATCATACAAAAGCCATACCTAAACCACAGTAGTTTCGTCCAAGAGATTAATATTAAACAGATCTTTTCTCCACTAAAAATCACTAATAGACTTCTATAACAAATTGAATGGTAAGAAAAGAAAAAGGAAACAGCAAAGACTTACATCTGCTCTTTACACAGGCAAAGCAACTTGTTGTAAGCCTCTGCAACAATATTGATGAGTTTGATGTGCTCCAGTCTTAGCTCTTTGTAACACCTATCTTCAAGATATTTGGCAATCTGTTGAAAAAACAGGAGCATGGGAAAAGGACATAAATAAATGGGATTTTTAGCCTCAGCAGTAGGCTATTAAATTATGGCAAGCTAACTTTTACTGAACAAAAAATAAAGAAATAGGGTAAAAGAGTTCATACCTTTGGGATTCGGAAAGGATTTTTGGCAGCATATTCACACAATTTAACAATTTTCCTTTCATTGGGAGGGCCATCCTGGACAATTGTGGACACTATTAACTTCAGTATTCCAGCTATTGGTAAGAAAAGCATAAATAGTATAATAGTTATTCATCTAATAGTAGATTAGCGAATGATTCCTTGGGAAGCATGCTGTGTCACTTGCTGCTCATCAAAAAAACGTTCACTACTGACCAATTTTGGCTTATTTGACTTCTTGGGAACAAATCTCTTACACCGTATAGATAGGATAATTTTCTCTTGCAAACAATCAGCTGTGTCATTCTGCTAAATTCAAAGGAAATGAAATTTTCTTTCCTCCAAGGAGTGCCTGGTAGAATTCCCATTGCCCCATTACATGATAAAGTGGGTCAGATGACCAACTACCATCTGTGTCGCACAGATATAGATGGTAAGGTATGCCATTCGCAACGTGTCTGTGGACATTATGGCTTTACAAATCAGAGTAAAGATAGTATTATACAGTATACTCACAGGAGACTTTGGAAAGATTTCTGCCAGCAGCTTTTTGTAACGCTTAACAGGTTGTCTAGATCTTGACCTCATAGCAGGGCAGCATATGCACATGCTCTCACACGCTGGGAAAAGCTTTCTGGAGATGATCCCCATTTCCTAAAATGAAATGAAACTATAAATTGAAAATGGATAATAAATTGCGAAAACCTGCAGAAAAATCTTCCAGGGGGATATGAATAGCACAGTTCAATTAGCCCATCAAAAAGGGAACTAGTGTAACCCCGAACCAAAATGAAGTAGAAAAACAGGAAGTTGGCCTTCCCGGCAGAAAATCCCATTATTATAATACAGAACAAATGCTTACTGAACATACTTAAACACCAAAATATAATGTATTTAAGCACAATTAGAAAACAGAACAAGAAAAAGAAAAAGCACTCAACAAGAAATACAAAAAGAGAGAGGTACTTAAAGCAAAAAAAATTTGAAAATTTCCCATAAAGAAGTGAAACATACATACACAGCTTTTTTTCCCTGGTTATTTGCGCACATCAAAGAAGAAAAGGATACTAAAAGAAGAAAATTTGAGACTGCATTGATGCAAACATGAACCAAAAACACAGAGAAATTGCATCCAGAGTACCATTAGAGAGAATACACAGAAAAACAACAGAATGAAGCCTACAGAACAGTATCACTAACCCCAAACGAGCACCCACATAGGAAACCAAATAAATGTGTAAACTTTTTCTGTTTTGAAAGAAAAAAAGAGAAACCCAGAAGATAATTACGGAGAAAAACATAGAGAAAACAAGCCAAGAGCTTACCTTGTCCTGTAGAGGCAGATCTGGGGAGTGAACTCTTAAACTCCGACGGGGTTTTTTTTTTAACAGCAAGAACAACAAGTATCACAGAAGAGTGGGAGAAAAGAAATAGAAGGGAACATGGGACTAAGGAATTTTATCAAACATTGACATAGAAAAGGCGCGTGGATTGAGACATGTTAAGAACAACGAGGGAGGAGTATGAGCTTCACGTGATGGGTTGTCAGTTTCTCTCTCCTTTTTCTTCTTTCATACTGAAAAAGGGGCTTGTTGGGTGTGTCAGAATAACTTCGTAGACTACAAAACTATTTTCTTTGGGGGGTTATTTTATTTATTTATTTTGGCTAATGAAGAAAAGACTATCCAATTGATTGATGATCTATTTTCAAGCTTTTGGGACTGAGGACGCCTTTTATTTGAACTCTTTTTGGGTCTAAAGTTCTAAACTTTATTTTGAACTCAAAAAATTCATTATGTGCCATGGGATTTTTTTATCTTTTATTTTCTTGTCTGCGTGGATCACCTGGCCTCTGTAACTCCCCCTCCTCTCTACAAATTATTGTCAATAGAAAAAACCTCCTGCCAAATCGGATCATTAATGGGTGATTTAATGGTATTCATGCTTAGTTAATTGAAATTAAATAAACCAGAGGAGTTAACTTAGCATGAAGTTCCATGATATTGAATTGCCTTGCAAATTTAAAACGTTTATATACTATATTAAAGAGCAGGAGAGTTAAATAATTATTCGATCTAATTTCCTTATCTTCCGATGGCTAAACCACCTCAAGCCTCTCCCCATCAGACTATCCCCGAAATTAAATTAGAGCCAAAAAAGAGTTTCTTTGGAAAAAGGGGGATCCAATTGGATCCACCAATTTATTAGCTAGTCTTTAGTGATAGTTGTTTTCACGTTGTTAAATAACGTCTCAAGTTTTACTTATATGAATACAAAGATAGTAGTATTATATTTATAATCATGACTAGTTCGAATATAATAACGTAATTTTTTTTTTGGTCGTATAATGACGTAATTTTAGTGTGAGAATATTAATTCTTTATAATTTTTTATTTATAAGTATCTTATCATTTGTTAAAAAGATGGATCCACCACCAAGTTTCTCATAATCCCAAAGATGGTCACATCAAAGCTTTGTAATTATATGAGATTAAGAAGTAATCTGTAAGACTTTATCATTTGCAAACGGGGTGAGTACGTGGTGAGTCAAGAATCAAGATCGATGAGGGGACTTGCATTACACCTTACGCAGCTAAAATCGAATTACAGTACAGCATTCTAAATCACAATCACAATAACCAATGCCCTAGTTGACCATTTTTCAAATAATATAATAATAAATAAAGATGTCAACAAGGTTTAGCCCGGTAGAAAAGAGCTTTAATTTGCCGACAATGATCACAAGTTCGAATCCCATCTAACAATGATAATGTATGTGAGAAACTCTCTTTTCATTATAATCACTTGTATTAAAAAAATAAATACAAATAGTCAACAATACACCTTATTTTATTTTATTTTGATTGTTCTCGATTGAATGGTTGGATAGTCATCCTTACTTGCGATTTACATTTCAGACCAGTAAAAAGTTAAAGATGAGATGACTGAAATTTTCTAATAATTTCAAATGTTATGTCGTCCCATACTGTTCATGACAAAGGAGGGGAACCCCAAAAGGAGTACAAATAAAGTAAAAGAATCCCACGCTTAATCAAGTTTAGGGTTTACTTCTTTCTTGGTTTCTGGGAAAAAAATCTTTCCCAAGAATCTGTTTAATTGTTATTTTATGCAGATGCTGAGACAATAGGATTATCTGGACTTTGAAATTATACCTCCCAATCTATGCATTAGGTAACATCCAATTGGCAATATATACCTTTTTTATTCTTTGTCTTGGTTTTGGTGGGAGATTAATTTAGCCAAGTAGCTTATGAAACCCACCATGTAACCATCGATTGAATTTGAGTCAAAAAAATACATATTTAAAAAGGGCAAGCGATTGGATTTGAAATATGGTAGGTTTTTTTATTTTTGAAGCATAATATAGTGGGGTAAAGATTAAAGTGCCACAGTCAATTAAGGGTTGGTTTAGTTGATAAGATCCTTATACTGTGTGTAGTTCCACCAGTATTTGAGTTTCACTGTTAACAATTTTCGTTGGTACGCCTCTTACGCTAATAGTAAGAGTATTTGAGTTTCCCTATTAGCAGTTCTTATTAGTGTGCCTCTTACGCTAGTAGTAAGAGTAGCCAATTTCCCCATAAACTTTTTTTCAACTAAAAAGAAGAAGATGAAAGTGCTACAGGTGATTGTGTAAATGACAATGATCTCCATGTGGAAGCATATGTGCAAAATCTGGAAGACCCTCGCATTGATTATGACTTGAAACAACCGAGTGTATAAAGATATAAATATGTTGTCTCAAAAATAATGTAGTCAATGTAGAAACAGGTCATCGCTATTAAGTAACCTCGGGACCCTCATTTGAATGTGACTGAACAAGAGTAGGCTAAGGCCCACCCTACCTAAACATGCACACTCACAAAGCAAATTCTTGCCACCAATTTCAAGTTCAAGTTCAAAGCGTTGAACTTTAACGCATGTGTGAGTTAGGCCGTTGATTAAAGTAGTGAGTTCCCCTCACACATAAGTTTGAACTTCCTTCTTGTATATTAATTTAATTTAAAATAATTTAAACTACTACTTGTAATATATTTTTTATAAGTGCAATAGGAGAGAAGTAAAAGTCTTCGATGTATTAAAACATTGGGTTTTTAAAATTGCAAAAATTTTTGTTGTTGAGAATTTTAGCATTTTCTGATAACAACCATAGCCAACATTATGTAACTTAATTCAGCAATTCATATCCATAGCCAACACACTTTTTTTAAATATTATTTAACGAGTATCGCCGCACGGCTATACCTGAATTTTTTTTTCTTTCAATAAATAGTATAGCTGGGCGGCTATACTCTGGACTTTAAAAAAAAATAATAATAATAGTACAGTAGCGCGGCTATACTGGGTCCTTAAAAAAAACATTCCCTGATTTTCTTTTATCGATAAGATTAGTTTAAAGCATTATCCATTACTATTACTTTATTACCTGAGTTTCTATTGTGCCCTTTTGATTTTTTAAATAGAGTTAGTACCCGTATAAATAGTATAGCCGCACGGTTATACTCCGCGCAGATTACTATTTATCAAAAAAAATTAAACATATTCCACAGTAAGAACTAACAGCACGAAAAGCACCATTGCTCAACCTAATCAGCCCTTGACAGTTCCTCGGCTGCCTAGGCGCTATTAGGCTGGTCCTTTTTTATTTAATTATTTTTAATAATTAGTACAGCCGCGTGGCTATACTGGTCTATTTTTAAAACTTTTTTTAATAAATTGTATAGCCGCACGGCTATATTGTGATTTTTTAAATTTGTTTTTAATAAATCGTATAGCCGAACGGCTATACTATGGGGTTTTTAATTTTTTTTTTTTTATAAAATTAATAGTATAGACGCACGGCTATACTCATTAGAAAAATAAAAAATAAAAAGATGGGCCGCCTAATGAGTATAGCTACTTGGCAATACTCTAGACTTTTTTAAATTGTTTTTTAATAAATAGTACAGCCGCTCGGCTATACGGGGTCCTTTTTAATTTTTTTTTCCCTCATTTTCTTTTAGGGGTTTCACTAAAACACCCAAAATGGGGGCTGAAATTATAAAAAAAACCCAACACCCAAAACACTTTATAAACACACCCAAAACCCATCATTACACACACTCAAAACCCATTTATAAACACACCTAAAAAATATACAATTGTTGATTTTTGGGCTAATTTTGGGTGTGTTTTTATGTTAAAATAGTGTGTGGATTTTTTTATAAATACATGTCTAGGATTGGGTTTATTTATAATAATCTATTTCTTTTATCGATAAGAGTAGTTTAGAGCATTATCCATTACTATTACTACATTACCCGAGTCTCTATTGTCCCATTTTGATTTTTTACTTTTCCAAAGTTATTACCCGTATAAAGAATTTAGCATTTTCACGTTTAATACTCGTATTATACACGTATATATGTATTTTTCAATAATACCTTAGTTTTTTATACACCTCTTAAGGACTTGGTAAAATACACATTTTGAACATACTATACACGCATTGTACACATACATATGTATTTTTCATTTTTAATACACGTATTTTTTTTTAACAAAATTTTCAATAATACACACAAAATTCACGTATTATACACATAATTTTCACATATTATTGAATTAAAATATTATATAGTGGCCGAACTTTTCAATTGTAACTTGCCAAAATGTTGCCAAATAAAACACATGCGTATTTTATTCGTATTTTTCCCGTTCCGTATTTTACTAACTATGAAAGAAATTGAGAGGATGATATTATTTCTTACTTGTTGTAAGAAAAAGGCAAGTTGATGATTTTGCAATCTCTTTGCCAACTAGAATAACAATTTCAAATAAAGTTTTATGGGTATAGTAGTAAGAGAGTTGGTAGTATTCTTCATGTAAAATATTGTTTGAAAAGTGAAGCAATTACCAAGACTACTCCATCTCAGCATGCAATTCTCTACGACAAATAATGTGTGCAATAGCATACTTTAGTAGCACTTGAGAGAACAACGTAGATCAAAGGCAAACATTCCCATGAAAAAAAGAACAAAAAATTGAACTCTCATATTGGTTTACTGGGAAATTTCTCACTCTTCAATATCTGCTTTGAATATGTTGAAACATTCAGCCCCAACTGTCACTTTGGCCAACTCGGAAATCAAGGGTACTTTTCAAGTGTTTTGACGCGTGGCAAACGCCATTCAAGTGTTTGAAAAATCGACCGCGTAGGCGTTTTGAAAATGCAGCAACAAGCTAGGCATTAAGAACAATCACTAGTGTGAGGAAATTCTTGGTATTAATGCAACTAGACAAGCCTCTATAAGAAACAGAAAATTATCTGAAGACCATTCTGCACTGTAAAATGTACATCACAAAACATATACATGACTATTAACGCAAGATCAATGGTCTACTTGCTTTTATTGCCTCCTTAGCTAGTTGCTCATCCATACCAGAAGAGAAGTCTTTACTTTTTGCTAGTTGCTTGGCCATACAAACTCTGTTCAACCTCCTATCTCCAACCATTTTTGCTTCGAAGAGAAGTCTTTCGTGTGCAGCACATAATATATGCCTAGCCAATAAGCATTCTGGTTCTGTTTTTGCATTGTTTGGGTGAGTTCACAGAAATGATCTCTAATCTGTAAGATTACAAAGCATCTACTTGCATGTAGGGTTATTTTCTGTATTATATAGTAGGGTTTTATTTTTGATGCATAATATAGTGGGGTTAACATGGAAGAGTTAGGTGATTGTAAATGACACATGATCTCCATGTGGACAGCATAGTGCAAAATCTGGAAGACCCCCAAATAACATTGATTGATTGCGACTTGAAACAACTCAGTATGCAAAGATATACATATGTTGTCTGAAAAATAAGGTAGTGAATGATAGGTAGGGCATGAAGAAACAGGTTATCGCCACCATTAACCTCTGGTCCTCAATGAATATGACTGAACAAGAGTGGGCTATGTCCACCCGACCTAAACATAGACGCTCACAAGCACATTCTTACCAACAATTCCAAGTTCAAAGTATTCAAGTCCAAAAGGAGAGAAGTAAAAGTTGCAAAGTACTTTTAACATCTCGATAAATGGATAGAAAAGTTGTCCATGATATAATTTGAGATTCAAAGGGGACGTTGGAGCATTTCAAAATTTTACAACTTGAATTTACAGTACAAGAGGTGTAGGACGTTGGAGCATTTCAAAATTTTACAACTTGAATTTACAGTACAAGAGGTGTAGGAGGGTAAGGTAGAAAATTGTTGAGCTTTGTCATCGCTTGGGGCAGTACTTTGTATGCAGGTTATCAAGCTTCTGAGCATACTCAATCGGAGTTGCCTCATTGTCAAACACTTCATTCCATATCTTAACAAGATCTGTTTGCAAGGTTATTGGGTTAGTATAGGATATGAAACTAATGGAAAATATGAATCATAAACCCCATAAAAATGGGCAGGATGACTAACAAATCAGAAAATATGGAATGATTCAATCAAGACGCAGTGCAAGCATCACCAGTCGCTGAGACAGATATACCACATTGATATAGGTATACTCTACTTAAAAAACATTTGAAATCCAGAAATTCAACTGTAAGCTTTTGAAAATCTCAAGGAATTTAAAACAGAAGCATGCATACCAGCGTTGTCTGAGGATGAAAGAAACATAATGAGTGTGTCAAATCTTGGAACCCTGGTTAAGTTCTCCAAATAATTGACGGCCAAATCCATTTCTTCACTGCCAAACAAATAAATCAAAGGTAAGGCCATAAGCATTTTATCAAGCCATACATATCAGATATAAACATTACTTACACGAAAAAAGTTGCCACACACTTGATAATGTCAAGAAGTATGGAAACAGTCAAAGCATTTTTGAATATCTGCGGCAATGCACTTGGAGATATAGCCTGTATAGAAATAACACAAAAAATAACATGAAACAAAGTAACAGCATGAATGGAAAGTCAGAATGAGTGATGATTTCCGAAACAAATACCAACTGCATTCACAATCCTTTATGGACATTTGAAATTGTTCAAAAGGGACAGAACAAATGGGGAACTTCTTGGATGGCCCCTAGCATGCAGAAGCCAGATAGGCAGACTGACAATGCAATTACTGGCATACTTCTGGCAACCATCCAAAGAGGACAATAGACGAGACTAAAAGAATCTTTGCAGTGGTCAACCACACGGATGACCACCATGCAAAAAGAACACATTCATGGTCACCTACTTTGGGATGACAACGAACATATGAATCTTGCATTTTGGCAGACTATATTTTTTACAGTAAACCACATGAATACTTTTGCAGACCTTCAACAGGCTAGTCTGTCGAGCGTTATCTCCAGAGAGTCCTCGCCAAGAAACCTCAAATTGATATGCCGAATTTGGTGGTGTGATCTTTTCTGCAGCTACAGCCTTGACTCGGGAAGCAGCTCGAGAAGCAAGCTCTTGTACCGATGCCTTCACCTCTTGCTTCCTAGTTGTGTTATTTCTCTACAAAATTATCATAATATAGACTAGTTCAAGAGACTAAATGACACAGATGCAAAAGAAATAAATAAAAGTTTAAAGCAAATAAAAAGATAAAGCCATTGAGTCCAGATAACATGGTAGGAGTACACAACATATAAGTCTGATAAGAAGCTATAAAGACAAATGCAATTAATAAGGTTCATAAACAAGTCTATCTTCCTTATTCACCTGTTACTAAGAAGAAACGAAAACTCAATGACAACAACAAAAAATCAAGTAAAAGGAGCAACAAAACACTTTTCTTGACACCTTAGTGTGATCTAGAACTGCAGTCATTTCTGTTATTTGAGCACTGCTGGAGACAGGCTGGATGCTTTGTCCGTTCACTTTGGTATCCAACTTTCCCACTTTCTGCACTTCTTGTACAGAATTTTTCCGTGCTCCAGATGCCTTCTGAAGAATTGTCTGGGAATTAACAATTCAAACAAGTCAATTTAATATATAAATGAACTGGTAGATGAGCATGATATACACCATCAAAGATACATGTACAAATTTTCTTACTTTCTCATACAAAGATTTGGCCTCAGTGTATTGTTTCTTGATTTCTTGGTTCTGAGGCTCCAACCTCAAGGCAAACTCAGCATCTGCAGTTGGCTATATTCGTTATATCAGACACATCACAATTGCAATATCAGAAAAGAAACCATATATGTAATAATATGAGGAAACAAGGTCATAGTTTGGTTTTTAACGAACCCTCAATTGATTCTTTAAGTTTTCCAAGTTCTTTTCTAGCCGTTGCACGTCGTGAGTATGCTTTTATATAACGATCATCCAAATCCAAGGCCTCAGTACAGTCATCCTCAGCTTCCTGGAAACTAACAAACAAAACGAAAAATATATATATATGCTTCAGGTAATAAGTTAAAAAGAACATTGTATGAGCTTACACAAGCATACAGCATGCCACACTCCTTTTTGTTTTACCATTTAAAAGTGAACCAAGAACACAGAGATATGAACACTTTCTGGAATTCAAAAGTTCGAACTTGCATTTTAGTACATAAATAGACGTAGTTATCTAAATAAATCAACAACAAAAATTTCACACAGTTTATACAAGCATTCTCTTAAAAACAAAACAGAGTGATTGCACTCTTGCCTTTTGATTTTTATATATGCCATTGCTCTATTTGCATAAGCTACTGCAGACGGAGACAAAGCAATGCTTCTTGAATAGCAGTCAATAGCTTCCTTAAACTTCTTCTGCTTAAAATACTCATTACCCTATAAGTAAACAGACAGTAACACAATTAGCATCAAGATTGACCCAGTTTTTATGAGCACCCTTAATAATTGAATTCTGAATTTACAACTACAGCAGAACACAATCAACTCCTACCAATTCTTTCTCTGAAGCAGCATCGGGAAGACTATCTTCCGAAGTGAAACTACTTGACATTGTATTGATTGAATCTAAATTCCTTGAGTGGTCAAAATTCCCCGAACTAGTTCCTAAATCTCTAGTCTTCTGAAATGACAACATGCAAAACATATCCAAACATGCAAACATCAGCTGCATATAAACAAAATTCACTAGCAACCGCTAATCACGCATCAAAGTATACAATGCTACACGCAACACTGAGCAGAGTAACAAAGTTACCAGCTTTTCCTGGTGTGAATCTTGTGGCCTCATTTTTTTGTCCTTGTCCTTGAGAGAAAGCTCCCAGTCCTGCAAGTCACTCAAAAACCCCTGGAAATCCTGGAAACAACGGACGAACAGAAAAATACAAACCCAGTAGACTAAAATTATTAACTAAATACCTAATAACATATTCGTAACTAGGCACAAAAAGAAAAACCACAAAACATAAGCTTTTCTTTTTCTTAAAATCTGAAACTTTTTCACATGTACACATCAAACACATTAACCCCAATCACGTATCAAAGTCTTCGTTTAATTACAACTCCGAATTCAAATGAAAAATCTTTCAATGGGCCAGTAAGTTTTGAAATTCATTTTCTTTTCAGTTTTTCCTCAGCTTTCTCAGCTCCCAAACATATTCTAAATTAAATCACTGAAAAAAATCAGTTTAAGAAGTAATAATAAAAGTGAAATACCAGAGCTTGATCGCGACCGTGCTTATTTGGAGCTCTGGCCATGGACCGCGGGTACCCGATGCCTCTGGAAGAAAGAGCGACTGAAAGGGAACGAGGGAACTGACTTGAGTGTGAGGTTTTTTATTTATTTTTCTCCGCTCGGAGGGTTTAATTCTAAGGAACGTAATCAAGTTACTATTTTATCCTTCATTGTTTCTTTTTAATCAATCTTTAATATTGGAAACAAAAATTATTTGCAAGTTTATTTACTTGGAATGATGAAGTTAAATGAATCGAGGAAATCAGGAATTGAGGAGAAAATGATTAGGAATGGAATCAAATCAATCAAATTTTTTATTTTTAAGATATTGAATCACGAATTTTAATATAGGACTCACATTTGAAAAAAAAAAATATTCCACATGTGTTAATAAACGCATAACATGTCATTGGAATAATTTTGATACTCATCATCAGTGTGCAAGAAATTTTTTGCCCGACACCATTTCTAGCTTTTAAATTTTCTTATTTTATATTACGTATTTGTATTTTGGTGTAAACTCAAACTATTATTTCCAGTGTGATCTCTTCCAGCAAGGGCGGACCTAAGCTTATGTTGGAGTGGGCTCCAATCTAGGGGAAGATTTATAAAGTATTGAACATGGTTTAAATGTTTTAAGCTTTATTTTTACTCTAATAAATATTAGCCCACTCCTAAAGCATATAGGAAATAATAACATCAATCCAAACCTATATAAATTCACCGGAAAAATCATTGTAAGTGCTTCAAATTGCCCCTTTGCTGAACTGGTGTGCAGATTACCTTATTTCCATTTTCAACATTTAAGTAAATGTCTTTGTCCTTTTACTTTCATTTATTTTTATATTACTCCATTTACTTAAGTTTACAACGTAAATAAGGAAGTACCCCCCATTTGGATTCAAATAAAAATACTAGAAAATCAAATTCTCACCAAATCAAAATATGAAAAATCGGTTTTAGTGCAAAATACGATTTAGGCTAAAAATGATGGCTCATTAAGTCAATATATACTTCATATTAAAATCCCATAAAATCAAGTTTTCTTATTTGATGTGTAAGGAATAAAAGCCGCCAAAAATTATCTTGAGAAAATGAGTATTCCAAAAAACCATTTTTCATGCTTAGTCAATATTGCACCTCCGCTAAAAAATTTATGGGTCCGCCAATTGCTACACCCACAGAGAGCAAACATAAAAAAAATTTCTTCTAACCATCCAAAATGCCATATTTGAATCTTGAGAGCAAAGAGGAAATACCTCTCCTCCTCTAAAAAATTTACCAACCTATCTTCAGTAGGTTCTTCAATCTTGGTAAGTTTTTTTATTTTATATATATTCAATTTCCAATTTTAATTGTTGTTGTTAAGTTTTTATGATTTAGGGTTAGGGTGAAAATTTTTGGAGACTGTTGATATATATTTTATTTTTGCAACTTGAATTATTAATTAGCATATATGATTTTTTTAAGTTGGACAATGTATTTGATTTGGTATTTATTTATATTTTGTACTTCTTTATGTTATATTTGCTTGTAATGTGGCCATGTTTGATTTATAAAATTTTATTTACATTTTTGTTTCAAGAGAAAAAAAAAAGGCTTATAATATATCTCCTCTATAAAAAATATATATATATTTAGCCTACCCCTATAAAAATTCCTGGGTCCACCATTGTCTTCCAGCATACTTTGAAAGAACAACATTTTGAGAAGAACTCGAAGGAAGTTGAGATTCCACTCCAAAATCAATTGGCAATGGGGATAGTAGCCCAACTCCTTATAAGTCATTGCTAGGTTTCACAACTTTCCAATGTGAGACTCTTTACCTTCACATTCTCACATGCCCCCGCACGTGTGGCAAATTTTCAAGTCTAACACGTGGACAACATATATTGGGTGACGTGAAGCACGTGTGGCCGTTGGGCTTTCACACGTGGGCTAACTTGGCTCTGATACCATGAAGAAAGTTGAGGTTCCACCTCAAAACCAATTGGCAATGGGGGGAGTAGCCCAACTCCTTATAAGCCCTTGCTAGGTTTCTCAACTTTCCAATGTGAGACTCTTTAGAGTATCCACAGTAGGAGGGTGTATTTTTTTTTTGGGGGGGGGGGTGTAAAATCACTTTTACATCTCTTTTACACCTCCGGGGGTTGTAAATGTGATTTTTGCTCAAGTCGGAAAGATGTAAATTTAAAGATGTATAATTGATTTTGTTCACCTTTTACTCATGCATGCATACCATACTCCTAATTTAAGTCCTAGATTTGGGGATGCAAAAACCCTAGCCGCCTCCCCTTTCACTCCAATGTGAAGCCCTAGCCGCCTCCCTTTTCCCAACCACCCCCAAACCCATCGCCCCCCCACCCTTCTCAGTTGCCCTCCCTCTCACATCTACTGCTGTCTCTCTTCTCCCCCAAACCCAGGACCATATCCGATAACTACAAAGTCACCCACCTCCCCACCTCATTTTCGCAACCCACTCAGAGACCTAAGAAAATCCCTCCCCTTCCCCACCGCCACTTCGATCTCAGTAGCCCAAACTCACAGATCCATCACCCCACCAACACCCTGTGTTGCCGACATACTGCGATGCATTTTCCCAGTAACGCCTTGCGATACACAGACTGGTGACGCCGACTCATCTTATCGGTGTAGCAATCGGCCCTTGAGTTCTTTTGTGAGGGCATCCTCAAACATTTTCTGGATCATGTGATGATCAATTCCTACCTTTTTGTGGCCCTTTGTGGCTTGATGTGGCCTTCATGGCTTGGATGTGAGCTCAATCTTTTTGGGTTGGCTTCTGTTGACTCTTTCATAGGGTCCTTATGTGCTCCATTAAAAATTGAGGAAAGTGGTGTTAGTAAGGATGAGCTTACAGGTTGCGGTGGCTGGCCTTCAACAACCACACGGGATCCATGATACATTTATCCTGGAATTGTCATGGTCTGGGCATTTCCATGATAATTCTCTATCTTATGGTGCTTATCTGCTCAATATGCCCCTCTATGTTTTGTCTCTGTCTACTTGACGGTGGCTTCGGCTGTTTCGGTTTTATGTTTGTAATTTTACTTCTCATCGGCATGCTTTTTCTCCACCGATCTTATGCAGCTTCGTCTCAGCGTCTGGTCTTCACCACCATGTCATGCTCCTCGATTCTTCTAGTGTCTCTCATCGGTGATACTAATGTAGTTGAGGATGCGTTTAAAGTGCATATGGCACTTATTTATAGGATTATGGTAGCGCTCTTTGTAGCTGTGGTGGCCTATCCATCACCATTTTCCTTTGGTACCTTTGGTTACGGGTTCTTCTATGGTGGGTTTGGTCTTGCGCTTGGGACAATGCGGATTTGTAATGGGTGGTGCGGCATTTCTGAATTCCTTGTTTTATGTTATCTTATGTATTTTGTTTTTGTTTAGTTTTGAACTGGTCTGGGTGAGAAGCTTGGTTCTAGCCTTGTCTTGAGGTCTAGCTGCTTCTACCCGGCTTTTGTGGCTTGCTTTGTAATCTATCCTTTCTGGGTTTCTTTAATGAGATCAGATTTCGACCAAAAAAGATTTTGTTCACCTTTTCTGTTGTAGGTCTCACTTTTGTCCACTTTTCCTCACATTTTCTCATGTAGGTCCCACCTGCAAGAGATGTAAAAAAAGATGTACATGTGCATCTAAATTTGCATCTCACAGTGGTGATGCAAATTTACACTTGTTTACACCTCTCCATTGCGGGTGATTTCGATCACAAATGGTGTATATTTAACATACACCTCATTATACACCCTTCCACTGTGGATGCTTTTACCTTCACATTCTCACAGAACTTACATGTAATGGGGATGCCATCTTGTCGGTATCTCAAGCCTATCACGCATTGTCATATCGGAAAATTGTATTGTTATGTTGGGAAGTTAAAATACATGACAATGGGTGATTGACTCAGAATAGCGCCATGGTGATATTCCAAGTATAGGTAAGTTTTTCTCCAACATTTTCGTATTTTGTAAACTCAAAATTAAACAACTTGTTGAATTCAAGCTGGCAGTTCTAACTTTTAATATCCTCCTCCCAAACAAAAAGAAGTGGAATACGAGGAAAATTATCCAAGACTCAACTTGTGGTAGCGTGAGACAGTCAAAGCAAGACATGGAAGCTTCGAATTTTCTATGAAATAGGCAGTTGTTTAAGTATGAGTTGTGTATATAAAAATTGTATCACTTCCATCTATATATACAGTACATATATTGAATTAAAAGTACATATGAAATGCTGCAGCAGTGTCCCAATGTCCTGAGGTTCTCCAAAAGTCAATTTCACCAAATTAACAGGCAGATAGAGGGGCCGTTTTCTCATGTATCGCCTTGTAGCACTGGAGACTGCACAGAGGGAGCTTCGACTGCGAATCACGGTACTTGTATGGATTTCTACAATATGGCCCCGCGCACTTCTCACGGGGAGGAGGGTAACTGAAATACACATAAATACCAAATATGAACTTATCAAGGGCTGCTTCAGAAATAAGCACGATGATATAGAAATGTCCAAGATCCAAGAGAAGCATCGCTTAATGAAGCTATAGAAGCTTTGTACAGATTTGGGATAAAAGTTACACTATCATTTAAACTTAAGTACCTAGAGTTTCAAATGCAACTATACCTGCAAGGCTTGGAGTCGAATATAGCTGGCAAGCCCATTTCATCAGGGAAAGTGACGACCGATCCTGATGGACCCATCACCCATCGAACAGAATCTGATGGAAGTATGAAAGCATTTGCAGCCCTTTCCTGCAAAAGAAATGAATGTACCATTATTCAAGAATCTATTGCATGATATACAGAGAAAGGGTTCTATTATGCACCATCTCTTACCTGTGCCAGATCTTCTTGCCGTTTCTTTATCTTGTCTTCTCGTTTCTTCCTACTTGAATCTTGGCCCAAAATCTTTCTGATTGCCTCAGCCTAAGACGCAGCCAAATTTGAAAGAAAATGATATATAACTTCCTTCTAACACACATGCATATCACAGGGAAGACAAAAGGAAACTAACAAAAAGACAAGTCAAACCTCAGACTCTCTAGCTGCCTTCTCTACTTGCATCCTACGTCTCTCAGCAGCCTCTGCTTTCTTGATTTGCTGTTCCAGTGCACAGAGTTTCTCTTTTTGCTCTATCAGTAAACACATAAATACTGTCATGAGAGATGTCGTAATGTATTCAACAGAAGTTACTTATGATATAAAGGCAATTATCACTCACTTCTTGGTGGAGCAGGGGGCAACCCGTTGGGGAACTCAATTGGGCTTGCACCTAAGCTGGAAGCGACATTATTTCCAGTTTTAAGAGCCCTTTGACGAGTAGTTACTGTCATCTCCTTATTATATGAGGATGATTCAACAAACTCCTTTCTCAATTTTTTCCTCTTAGTACTGGGCTCGCCATCAGAGACAGGTTCTTCCTCTTCTTCATAATCAGTATCATCAGATACTCTTCCTCCTCTAGACTTCTTACTCTCCTTGCCTGATTTTGAGATGCCATAACCTCCCAAATCTACACTGAACTGGCCAACACCACTCCCCTTCATCACCGTTGAAATCTTCCTTTCTTTTCTGCTTTTTCTTTCCCCATCTCCATTGTATTCCACACTGTGATCTGAAGTAATCTTAGATGTTTTGAGTTTTTCAAGGTATCGAACTTCCACGTCATCATCATCTCCATCATCAACTGCGTCCAGCAAGCGTCTCTTAGGGACCCGTTTGCTCTTGCGAACAGGTTCTTCAGGCATCCCACCCCTTGAAGAATCAGCCTTCCCAACATCAGTGACGCTTTTAGATAAATCCTTCCATGGGACTCCTCGTAACCCACTTCCTTTATCTGAACTAAAGGAACGATTGTCATCTGAGTTCTCCTGCACCATAGACATAGTTAGATGTAGTCTTCATAATCCTTAATATATATGAACTTAATAATTAAACAACTAAACCCTTTTGTGTAAAAGAAGGGAAGAGAAACTAGGAAACCAAAACCTCAAGGAATGTGATCAGATGAGCGAAAAAGAAGTTAACTAAAAACCAAAGGATTTCCAAGAAAATAGAAGATAAAATGAGAATCTATTTAAGTTATGAATCTATCCATCTTATCTGATTTCCATAAGCTGTAAATGCTGTCTATACTATACGCTACTGTCACTTCAAGATTTGTTACACACAATCAAATTTAGAAAATCTGGAACAATATGTCAATGCAGACTGAACCTGAAGAATCAACTTCTGACGTGGTCGAGGGGCATCTGAAATATGAGAAGATTTTATAGAAGACAACCCAACAGCAGATGCACCATCAGATGTAGACTTGGCCTGAATTGTGTGTGTAACACCACCAACTTTAAGCTTAACCATTTTCACTTTATTCTCATTCTCTGAGCAATCTGAAACAACTCCCAAAGGACCAACCTTGTTTGTACCTTTCCAATTAGCAGGGGCAAGGGCACCCTTGCTGGACCTTTGTGAATCAATTTCCCTATGCCTATGGTCATTGCTGCCTCGAAAAGAACCATCATTGGAAGCTTCATCAGATTCTCCGGAAACTCCTCCTTCACTTCTATTCATATTCTGGGCAGATTCAGCTTCAATAATGTTACTAAATGAAGCCCTTGCACTGCATAGGTTCAGATTGATATCCCTCTTTTGAGTAATTGAACCATAATCGTTATTATCATCACTTGACAATTTGCTTACATCTTCTGAAGGAGGCGTTGATGACATGGTATCTCGATTATCGAAAGGCAGCGGTGACTCATTCCGAGGACGACGAGATGTGTTACTCCTTTTCTTCCTCACAGCATTGGTTACATCATTGAATCCCAAGCCTCCAAAGCCCTCCATCATAATCACGGCTAAAAACAATCCTAGTGCTGCCTTTATTTGCCCACAAAGAGAGCTGAGAAAGTCACGAGCAACAATAAGCAGTCAGTGTAAATGTCATACACAATATGTTCAAAGCAATGGACACTACGGAAATATTCAATTGACACCATAAATCTTGGAAACCAATACATGCGCATAATGTAACAAAAAAAGAAATTTGTAATAGAGCATTATATAAGTATCATCAGAAAGCATATTGGCGCAAAAAAAAATATATAAAAAAATGCTTCCACTGGAAAAACAACCATAAAAATGCAAAAATCAAGGTAGATTATCAAAACTTAGCTCAAGAGACCAGAATTTAAATCAAACTAAACAACAGAAATCAATCTTCCAGAGCTCTCAAAAGAGAAGTATATTGAAAGTTTATTGAATTCCCCATTAACATTCAGAACAAACCCGGACATAAACCACGATTACAACAACCATTCTAAGAAATATCATGCACTAGACCCTTACAAAGAAACCAACCAAAAAATCCAAACTCTACATCCACCACCGGAAAAAGTTGGTTTTTTTTATCTTACGAAATTACGATTAATAGAAATTCACAAACAGAAACCCGATAATTGGGCATAATCCAAATGACATGACAAAACCACACAACATCACACAATAATTGAGTCAGAATCGAAATACCCACATGAGAAAATCAAATCAAACCTGCAAAAACTCAACGTAAATACAAAATTGAAAGATTTTACCTTTATGGGTAAGCCAGGCAACGAAAATCCTCAGATAACCCTTAGATTATCACCGACAAGATGACCCTGATCAGGTCAGACTTAAAGAATTCGAATTGGGTTTTCTTGAATAGGAGGTGCAAGGTGATTGGAGCACCAGAGGTGGAGAGGAGAACTGAGTTAAAATTAGGGTTTGTTTTGCAGGGAACCAAAGTTTTCACCATTGTTGTAAATTGACTAGTGCTGGGTTTTTGTTGGGTTATTACCGCCTTGTCCATTATCCTGTTCTTGTTGTCAAGCTCTCACTCTCTGTGTCAAGTTTTGGTTGGGTTCGGGACCGTTGGGTTTGGGCGGGTCTCTTGGGTCAGGGAGTGCGTAGGTTAGTCAATAATGCACCCCTGGTGTATGTTAGTCTGCATTCCGGTTTAAGGTTTTCTTTCTCTTCTCTCTTATAATTCTTTATCTTTTTCCAGCTTAGTTTAGAGTCAAAATGAACAATGATGGAATTCACTTTCACCACAGAAACTAAAAAGAAAAAGGCAAACACTGTAGGATAACTTGAAAGCTACAAGACCCATTTGGTGATTGGAAAGAGCATTATTTGCTCACCACCATCTCCACATGGTCATGGGACAATGAAAGAAGACAAGAACCAAACCAGTTTCCAAAACTTTGTGAGACAGAAACTGACAGAGATTGCTTGCAAAATCATGCTATGAATATCACATTGATTCAAATGCGTAGTGAGTTTTTTTCATAGGCCAGTACACTTTCTTTAAGATTTTACCGCTTTTTTCGGTACATATGAGGGCCCAATTAGCATAATTTTTTCAAATATATATAAAGGATGGGGCGCATGACAACCTCAAGTCTACACTTTAGATCGATTGTGAGCTACCCATGCATTTAAATACTCCGTTAATGCATGCAAGTGCTATAAAGCCGAGAAAAACTTAGCTTCAACGTGAATAACATTATTTTGCTATTTTCGACCAATAATAATATAACACGTGGAAACGCTATCACGTGTATCATAGTATTATAACAAAATAGTGATATCTCTGTTTCATGGAAGCCATTTCGAACTTAGCATAATTCATGTTTTACTTTAAGAAAATTTAAGGTTAAAATGGATATAAATCTTCTTAAATAAATGAAACATTAATCCAAGTCAGTAATCGCAGACCAGACTCCAGTTAAAGAGTATTGGCGGTGGCGTGGGACCCACCCAAGGAGTGTGAGCGTGTGAGTGAAAGGAGAAATGAAATGAGGAAGATAGGGCATCTGACGAGCGACAGGTGAGAGAGAGCGAAGTGTGGTACGTGGATGACGCAACAACCGCCAGTGACAGACAGATGCGTGACAAGATGGGGACGGTAGAGTGACCCTTCTGACTACATATAACACCAATCAATCAGTCAATCATAAAGGACCATGGTGGGGCGACGTGGTAGACAGATCCGACGGTTGACAGCGACCCTGTGGCCCTCTTTCCTTCAGATATCACATACACGACAGTAGCGCGCGATGCGCGGGTGCTCTTTTTGTGCACCCCACGTTATCAAATCAACTTTCTCTTTTATTATTTTTTAAGATTTTTGTTTTTGTTTTTTCTTTGTTTTTTTTTTCTTTTAATTTTTCCTTGCTTCCTTTTTCATTTTAACTTATTTCAAAGCCCATAATAATAATAATCTATATATATAGCAAAATGCAGAAAATAATAACACATTCAACATACCAGAAAATGCCATTGGTTAATGCAAACATTAAGAATTGAAATTATGAATTAAATAAGAATAATATGATAAATTCACATTTTTTAATATTAAAACAAATTAAAAATAAAAAAAATCAAATAATGAATCATATTTTTATGAAACACAATTACCCATGATCTTTATTAATTCTAAAATAAATTTAAACTTTTTTATAAAAAATTCTTTCACAGGCATGAAAGCCCATGCAGAGAGGCTAGTATTTTTTTAAAAATTTGTGGCATACCATCCGTTTCCATAAGAAAATTTGTACAAATAAAGATTTGAAGAATATAGTAATTTTGGTAATTAATTAATTAATTAATCAGAATATCTACCAAGTTACCAGTCGATCATCATTTGATACAAAGAATCAACTGATGACGTAGAACTTACAATTTAAACAAAGATAACCTAGCTATGTAAAATTACAAAATTTCTAAAAAGGAGCAAGGACTAAGTTATCATCCAATATAGGAGCTTCTAAGATCCACCAGAGCCACTTCCTGGTCCTCCAAGTGACAAAAACACACCAGGAAGATCACTTCTAAGGTTGTTTTCTTTGGCTAAGGATGAAGTGGCTCGAATGACTGAAAATGGTCGAGCCACCTGAGGTTGCCTGAGGCCTAGACCTGACCCTGGCATGGAATTCTTCATTGGCTGCTCGGATAGGTTCAAGGGTGGCTCTGTGTGGTTCGGGTTTTGAAATGGTTGGGCAATGGCAATGGGGATTTGGCTTGTTGAAGATGAAGTGCTTTGTGCAAGAGTTGGCACTCTTGAGATGATCCCAGCTCCCTGGTTAACACATTAAGTTGCACAAATTAGTTTTTAGACATGCTTTGCAAAATTTAAAACATTATGTATTATGTGCAGTAAAATTTTGAGAACTTACTGGTGCAAACAAGACCCCTCTATATAGCCTTCCATTAACAGTTGCTGTCATTAAGAAACCTGAGTCAAATGCTCCATCAACTTTGCCTTGAACCTCAGCGCCGATCTAAGGAGAAAGAGAACCAATAAAAAGCTGAATCATTAACTAACAGAAGAGTAGCAATCATGTCAAATTGCCACCAAACAAAAGAAGGTGAAGTTAAAGAAATGCATACCAGGTTCTGAACAGGCACTGCCTCAAAAGTTTTCTGCTCTACGACTGGATATTGCATAATTGGTCTGCAAGTGCTGACATGAGGATGCTGTTCTCGTTTTTGTTCGGTTTGATGATCTCCTAACAAGTTAAGGTTTGGAGATTTTTGAACAGAATTTCTAAGATCTTTACAGTTACTTAAAGCATTGGGAGATTGGCTATTTCTCGGACTCTGAATTTTTTTCTTAAACAAATTAAAACCTTGAGAACCTGGGGCTGAATCAACAATTTTAGGATTTGGTGTCTGTTCTTGGTCAGAGTGTGATGGTGATGAATGCTGGGAGAGTGATAGAGAATGCTCCTCTTGTTCTGACTCGACGTCCCATGCTTTTGTACTGGTGGTTCTCCTCCTCTTTGGATGTAAAGTACTATCTACACTTATGTTTAAGGATGTATAATCATTAACAATGATTTCATGTATACCAAAAGGTAAGAATACAAATCATTATACTATATGCTGACCTGATTTGTTTTGGAGAGATCGTTTTGCTTCTGATTCTGGTTCGGCTGTTTCTCTTACCACTACATGGTTCCCCATCAGCATAGTTTTCTGCTTCAAGCATTTACAAAAACACTCCTCTTCATTATAGAAACATAAAGGATGCACTAAAGTACTGCATTGTTACAGTAACTTTTGTACCGTGTTAAAATCTGCTCCTTTAGAGAGCCTTCTCCTCTCTTGGTTCCAATGGCTTCCGAAAATTTTGCACATGGAAATATTGTAACGACCATTGGGATGTTCTGCTCCAAGCTGCAACACCAGCAACTCATTCAGAGGGCGCTCGTCCTCCCCGCACCTACAATTTCAAATCAGAAAATTATGACGGAACCAAACTATATGAACAGGGACCTATACAAAGTAAGCCATAAAATTTTAATGGCTAAATTACCCTCCATAGACAGCAATGTCAGAATCTGTAACAACAGCAGTATGAGAGAATCGTCCTTGTGGCTGTTGGCCGCGTATATCAAGTTGGGTCCATGAACAAGTACTCACATCTAGGACCCAAACATCATTGTAGTAATGTTTGTCTCCAACCCCTCCAATGACATAGACCTGCATTTTCACATTAGAAGATGGAATTGTTCAATTTTCATGCAGTGCCTATATGTTCTATGCCTTTCTATTTTGTACATATTGATAAAATTACTTGCCTTTGACCCGACACTCACAGCTGCATGGCCAGCCCTGGCACCAGGTGAAGATCCTTGAACAGCCAACTGTTGCAAAATAATCACAGAACCTCCATTTCACTTAATTTGTACAAAAACCAGTAAGAAGTATGAACAATTCATATATCATTTAACATTGAAATTCTGACATAATAAAAGGAAAACCATACCCTTGACCAAGTCAGTGTGTCCATGTCAAACACATCAACGCCGCCATAATACCTATCACCACGGTCTCCACCATACACAAGAAGCTTCTTTCCTATTGCAAGAGAACTATGACTATCTCTAGGAACAGGAATATCACTCTTCACCTCAGGGGAAGTCCATCTCATGGTATTGAGGTCTAGAACATGAAGATCGTTCAAGTAATTTCCTTTACCTTCTCCACTACCCCCAAATACCACTAATTTTTCGTCACCAACAAGTGTGGCAGTGTGGCTTTCACGGGGTGAAGGTGGAGTCCCGGTACATTCTGGTCGTGTCCATTCTTTGGTCACAAGATTCAATATATGAAGATCATTTACCTTCTTAGAGCCATTTGTACCTCCAAAAACTATCATCCTGTGCCCTAGAACAACGGCACTATGGCTGTCTCTGGGACCAGGCCCTTGACCAGTTGATGCAAGAGTGTTCCAGACCATTGTTTCAAGATTAAGCATAAGAACATCACTGAAATGCATACCTCCACAACATCCCTAAATTGGAAAAACAAAAGGATGAGATCACGATGCAGCATAGCATCACATTACCGAAAATGTACATTTTGTAGCTTTCCCTTGTACCATATCATACAGAAATGAAAACCATAAACAGCAATCTGAGTACCAAGTTCAAGGAAGTTTTGCCATCTTTGTTACACAACACAAAGATTCAACAGGACAAACTAGTTATGGAAATCTAATGACACCGATTTTGGTCGATTATGTAGAAGATCCAAGAAGTATGCCTCAAAGAATTCAGATTTTGAAACAGTTGATGCATGAGCTCCAACCTTATTGCTTTAATTTGCTCTAAAACAACCCAATAAAATGAAAATTTAATACAGGAAAACACAAATTTTACTCCCACAACTAAGAAAATAGTTAAAGAACATGGATAATTTCAAAGTACACAAGATAATTTTCAAGTTAATTATGAGAAGAAAAACCTAAAAGAAAAAAGAAAAGAGAAATATGGTAATTACCACATCAAGAAAAGCAAGAAGGCAACTATCACCTACCACATAAATGTCTGCCCTACTAATAAGAGAAACACAGGAAACAGGGAAAAGCATTCTCAAAAGGATTAAAAGAGGAGAAATAAGGAAACACCAACAGCCAGTAAAAAAAAGCAAGTTTGTCATCAGCCAGTTGCAGTAACAAGAAATAAAAACAGTACTTTCCTTTTGACCAAAGAACGAAGTAAGGTAGCCATACAACATGCATCAACAAAATCAACACAAACAGAAAAATTAAGAGCAGAACAACTGCTCAGAGCAAACCATTTCTGCATTATAATCAGACTTGCAAATTTGTAAAATTAATTCACAATATAAACACAGACAAACAGTTCAAAATTATCAAAAAGAAGGAAAAGATGAACAAAATTTGATTTTCATGGAAGAAAATTAGAACATACCCCAAAAACATACAGAACCCCACGAGCGTAGCACGCAGAGTGCCCCCATCTCTCAGAAGGATTTAATCCCATAACCTTTGGATAGAGCCACATTGCCTTCTTCCTTGCGGTTTCACCTGGCAAAGACCCCATTATCTCTCTATCGCTCTCTCGCTCTCTCTCTCTAGACTTGAGAGTATGTATTACTTGAACACAGTGTTTGAAAAGGATGTAAAAATAGAGAGGGGGAGAGAGAAATAATAAAAGGGTCAAAAAGAGGAGAACATGAACAAGGCAAGTGATGTATCAACTATCAGTGTCAATAGACATGAAAAGATGGGCGCTTTCAAGTCCAGAACACTGTGGCAACAAACAACAACAGAAGCTTGTGGTGAAAAAAGAACACTTCTTTTTCCCCTGCTTCACACTCTAATTACTTCTTCTAATCTTTCATTTTGATATTAGTTGAAGCAACAAAAAGAAATACTAATGGCTGGAGGATAAGGGTTTGAGGAATTTCAACAAGTGATGTAAAATCATGGAAATGCGACTGTTACTTTTCTTTTTTGCCATTCAGTAATTGTTTTATCCACAAGTCTCATCCACTTTTCACACTTTGTCCAGCTGAAAATGATGGAGTGTGGGGGCAGTGGGTTATGGGAAATGATGGTGAAGGTGTTTGGGTTATTGAGGTAATCTGGAGAGCATAGGTTATGGAGAAGAGAAGGGAGGAGTGTTGGTTTCTGTTTTTAACACTCACATGGTCCTTTTTTACTTTTTTTTTTTTTTTTCCCAAGTGTGATATGATATGATATTGGGATTGATGGGAGGGGATCTCTCTCTCTCTCTCTCCTCACACATACAAATTATACAATTTTCAAGGTGTCCATCTAGAAATGTCTCATCTCAAGGGTCTTTGGGGCAAGTGTGGGTCTCTGTGTTTATGGAAATTCTATTTTGGTTTTGGGAAATGGGATGCTGTTGGTTTACCTCAAAAAGGTTTGGGTGTTTTCTTGAAAATTGATCTCTATATATATCAGTTTGAATTGAATTTCTCCCTCATTTCAGATATATATGCATATAACTTTGCTTTGAGATGCATAGTATTAGTAGCTGCCTGCCTACTACTACCAATCTATCGTGACTTGAGCCAAACTTTTGACTTTTTCTTAACAAATAAAAAGAATATCGATTCTTGAAATTCACTGTTTTAATCTCTTGTCTAGTCAATTTAATAGTAAAGGAGTGATTTTGAGACAAATAGTAAACTCATATTTCAAGTGTAAAATACATGTAACTTGCAAAAATCCTAACTTTCTTAAAGGCTTCTTGTCCTTTATGTAAGCATTATATTTTTCTTTTTCCATCTTGAAATGAGGTTCCTTTCTTGTAAATATCTTACATTAAAGTCTCATGATTTACAATATTAAAGCCTCCCTGTTTTTTAAAAAAATGGGATTACTGTAGTTACTACCTACAATAATAATATCGACATCGTCTATGCATGACACGAGTGTACATCGACATAACAGTAATATTATTAAAAATGTATCGATAACATGTTGATAAATTTTATTAATGATAATAACATTGACAACTATGATAATTCCATACTTGGTTTGGTTTACACCTATAAAGACCTGCAACTCTTTAAGCTGTTTTTGGTTTCTGCAAAAACTAGGATTCACAACTGTTCATAAAAGTAACAATGACAGTGGACAAAAGAGATAATAATATAGTAAATAATGAATAAATATTATTATTTTCTGTAATTTGATAGCATGAGATGAGATGAGATGAGATGAGATGAGATGATAAATCGCGAGAGAGAAAAGAGAAGGGAGCTCTTACCAACGTAATGTTGACAGCAGCAGGAGGAGGAAGAGAAGGAGGAGAAGGAGAGGAGAAAGAGAAACGTTGAATACACGCGACAAACACGGGGACGTGATATTTAGGAGATGGCGGTAGCCACTACCTCACTCTCTGCCTTGCCTTGCCTTGATTCACGTGACTCACTCTCATTGCTTTGTAACTTGAACTCCATTTTTTTATTCTCAAGTATATATATTTTTAAATAAAATAAATGAATAAATGAATTGTTTGGTGAAGTCAATTATTTAAGAGAAGTGAAATTTGAAGTGAAATTGTGAATGACATCTATCTTTTCAAAGCAAATGCGCATTTACTTTGTTGGTGCTAATGCATTCAAAAAACTGTTTTGCAGCACCAATAATTAACTAGTCAAACATGGCATTAAGCTGATTTATTAAATTTCGTACTCCTATTATCATTCTTTCTATTTCTCCCGTCATGTTACTTATTAAAGAAGATGAAGAATTGGGAGAATACAACTTAGTGTAGAAGTATTTATCTTCGTAAGAAACTTGCCCTTCAAATGATTAAACGGGAAATATTTTTCACATTCTGATACATTGAAGTGGCGTGGCACAGAGTTACATAAGAGTTTGGGCATTGAACCTTAAATTATATAGGGAGTTTAATGAGGTGAGGTATATGGTAAAAGGTTCTTGGGAGAAGGGGTGAAGCGTGACGGGTACGTGCTGTTCATATGCAAAACCCAATGCCCGCCGCAGCAGAGCAGATGTTAAACTTTAATGTTACAAGTTATAAGTTAATCAAGTTTATGTTAGCCATACGAGGAAGAGGAGGAGAGATGCCATAGTGCCAGTTGGCACTTTTCTATTGGTTAATGATCAAAATCATTGTTGTCCAACAAAGTTGTTTTTGGAGGGAGAGAATTTACAAGCTTTATGCAGAGCCCAACCCCATTGCAGCTTTACCTATAATAACATTGTTATTTGTTATTGCAGGTGAAAAATAAATACCACAGCTTTTTCTCATCTTTATTATAGTCAATCAACCTGGAATAAGTTCGAATTCTCTGATCACACAACCAACACCATAAGATTGTGTAACTTTTGCTGCTTTAATGCCCTGCCTGTGTTGACCCAAAAAAAAGAGAGGCCTGCCTGTAACTTTTCACCGTCTTTCTGCTTTCATGGCTTCAAAAGAAGCTACCTTCATTCTACTTCCATTGTTTCACAAATGACTGAGCTTCAGAAAGAATCTTGTTCAAATTCAGCACAATATCTCAGCAAACATGTGAGGACATTTGGCTCGAATTGGAGCATGATCTCCAGGAAAAATATTTTGAATAAATCAATGCTTTACAAATGTTTCAAAATGTATGTACAAGTTGAGCTTGTTGAAGTCCATATAGATTATATATATGATATATGATACAAAGGCGTGTCACGGATGCTACACTACAGCCAACATATGCCTCTATCAATAGAAAAATGTGGGCGCCTAAAAGGTATTTGCTATATCTTTGTTCCGATTTTCGTCAAACAGCCTTTGCACCCTCAGAAAGTATAACTGCAGATGATTAGTAGCAATGTTAAAATCGTTCATTCAGACTTGACAGACAAGTAAAAACGTTTGAAGATTAATCGAGTCGAACGCATAAAAAGACAAAACTTACTTCGCTTATTGACACTGAGCATCGAAAGAGAAAAGAGTTCTTTGTTCATCTGTTGGATTCAACAACCAACGACAGAACATCCACGCCGCCCCGACTACTGATAGGAGTGACAGCACGGCTAGAGAGCCGAAATGTGAAACATCATTGACAACTATTGCAACTCCTAACATTGTAAACTCTGCCAGGCTAGCAACAGCAACTTCTGTTGTCCCAATAATATTTGCTTTGGACGATGGTATCCCAGTTTGAAGAATCTGTACCGCCACCACATCGTAGGACATGTGTCCCAGCCTTGATAATACCTGCATGCAAAAGGTAGCCGTTCATCAGAGCTCGATGAAAATAAAGGATACAATTAAATGTAAGAAAAGCATGGAAAAAAGCCCATCAACTGTGTTTTATGTTTGGTAAACGAGTACAATGTGGGTGATGCAGGGGCATCCAACTTTTCCGCATGCTTTTGAATCCAACATAATGTCATAAGTCCCATTGTCCAATCAAATCAATAATATGATTTTTTGAGCTGCTCATACCCAACTGTCATCCCAATCACAACCACAGCTGAAGCCAATCTTCCAACCCCACATCTTGTTTCTGAACTATTGAGTCCTTTCTTTGTAAGCTTTAGAATTACAGTTCAAGTTTAATCTATTATCTCATATAGGAAAACAAGAAATAGATAAATGATTCTTACAATCAAACACAGGAAGAAAAGAAGGGGGCTCTGCTGGGAGGAAGATCTAGTACAATAAACAGCAACAGCTGCAGTGAGAAGTGAAGCCTGAAATATTAAACCAGCTGCTCCTGCCTGGTAAAGAAATTCCATGAGATGTAGACACAGAATACAAATTGAAAATGGACTGTAACACAGTAATGAAGCAGATTAGGCAACCTTCAAAATGCCAAGCCGCCTGACCAGGCATGAAGACACAAACGTTGCTGCAACACCCATAAAAGCACATAGTCCACTAAAACCCCCAATGATAGATGGATTTAAACCTGTTAAACAATGCCACGATATCTTGGAGTTAGAATTGGGTTTCACGAATCATGCCAAAGACGACACTTTATCTCTTGATAAGCCAAAAGAAACAAGTATACCCAATACCATGGATGTAATAAACTAAATGCATGAATCAGTAGGGTCACTGACTACTAACTGCTAGAAAGCCCTCTAATGTGCATAATGTTTACTCTTAAATGCATGTTGATGAGATACTTTTTGGCCGAGCTATAGCATGCCCTCAGAACCTGGGGCTTGAATTTATTGAAAATGAAGGTCTTTCCTGAAAAATGCATATAAAAGGTGAAAAAGTATGACAAATACCACTTTGTGTTAGATATGCTGTCATCAAACTGCCTGGAGTGAGTACAACATTAAAATAAAGCAACACATAGGCTAGGCTTGCAGGAAGAACTGGTTGCTGCATGTATTCCTTCCATCCAAGTTTAATAGCTGCCACACCTTTATCCACTGATTGTCCAGAAAATGGAACCAGTCAGTAAAGTTTATTGCAAAAGCAGTTGTCAGATTTACTTAATGTATAAGATAGAAGCATCAAGCTTACATATATCGTTGGTATCAATCAGGGGTCCTTCAGTGGATGCTTTACAACAGGTTTGTGAACATTTAGGGCGGTCAAGAACCCCACTAGAAAGCTTGTTGGTTAAGCACGTGAGAACAATCTAACAAATGGAAATTTATTGTCAACAATGAAAGCGACATTTCTTCAAGCAAAAAAGTCAAAGTGAGCAAGGAGAAGAGAAATTACTGCAAAAGGCAACGACCACACCATTAAACCTCCGGCAAACTTCAAGCATGTTACCGGGTCATACTTAGAGAGAAGAATGCCAAATAGTGATGCTCCAGCTATCTGTAATGAGTAAAAAGTTATCAGACTCAAGCTTTCCTATAAATTATCACCTTTTTTTCTTCAACAAACACCTAACTATCATCTATCACAACAATTCATAAACAATTCATTCAGTGGATTTTAAGAAGAATAACTATATTCTGTATTCAATTTAAGGAATATTTGCAAATCAGATTTCAAATAAAAGGGCAAATAATTCAAAATGAACAACATATGAAAAATCCATGGAGATATTACAAAAGAAAAAATGATCATAAGATTAGAAAATACCTCACAGAGAAGATCAATTCGATTAAGAATGGCATTTGCTTGTGCAAGCGCAATAGGCCTGTTAACTCCTGCCAACTGTTTACACGGCAATTCTAGTTTAGGACAATGACATATTGGAAGGGAAAAACTATGTGTGCATGCATGCGTATGTGAGTGCCCTAATGGAACAATGAAACCTCAAAATAGCAGTACCAGCACCACCCAATCACGCTCCATAGCAACCCCCAATGCTACACCAGATAGCCTCTCTACAGCCCCAGCTAGCACAAGTACAATGAACCAAGGGCGGAGAAGGAGGGATGACACAGAGAGAGGAACAGAATGTGCATGAATTATCATTGCTGCAGATAACAACTGAGCAGTTGCCTGAGAGAAAGAAAAGGTTTGAAGTCAAAAGTTTGGAAGAATTGTCTTGAATACATCTTTGGGTAAAATGAAAATTAAACTACTCACCTGGATAATATTAAGACAGTTATACGCAGGTACTCTGGGAAAATGATCCATAAGTGTGCCAACTAAAGGCCCCCCAGCAATTATTGCAAGCTGTTTTAAATGAAATTGAGCTAGTCAGAAAGTATAGTTTCCTTCCGTTTTGTCCTATATACTTAATTTATCTCAACAGCAACCTTACTAAAGAAACCAATGAATGCTACTGGTAGAAGGCTTGGATATATCAATGCGATAGCAGAGGGCCAAGCAAAATTCCAAAGTTGCTCCACTAAATTCCCAGCTAGACAACTAGCATACAAAGCTGAAAAATTATGTTCTTCAGGTCAGAAATCACCTCAAGGATTCAAAATCACCCACATAAACTATTTTATAATTCAAATGACACATAAAAGACATCTTAGAAAAGACACATTACCATATAATCCCATTGGATGGGCCGGAGTAGCTGCAAGGGTATGCTGCTCCTCTTTTGATAAAACCTAAATAAAGGGGAAAAAAATGGTGACAGGACCTAACAGTAATGTAATGCTTAATGGTAATGAAAAAGAAGAAAAGGTTCATAGAACAGCATTAAACTTACGGGCAGTGTCGTCAGGAGACTATCTACATAAGTGTCTTCAGTTAGTAAACTCAAAGATTCAGTCTCAAGCATATCAGAATTAAGATTGACAATTGAGACCGAGCAATCAGGCTCTGCAGCTGATGTTTCCTCCTGGACCTCATTCTCAGTAGCCACATGGCTGAAGAGTATGTCGGTGTTGGTTATTGAACACCTTGAACTAAAACCATTGAATCTGTTACCCAACCAAGAGGAAAAGACAAGGGGTTACTAATCACATTTCCGTAGTTCTGTCAAGTCATGACCATGGCTTCAGATTTCATTTCACTTTCCTCCAACTCGTAACTGAGAATTCAACGTTTTATGATTTTTTTTCTTTTTAAAAACAATTTTGCCATTGCTTTAAAATGTTAGAACTTAACACTTACAAGGGTGCTTATATACAACACTAAAAAGAAAGTCCGAGTAATATATAACAATCCAAAATTCGAACTTTCTGCACTTCTAGCTAGCAATCAAAAGAACAAATAAGTCACAAACCTTACACAAACTTATCATAAACTCAATTAAAACTCTGACTACGAATTGAAGTCCAATTAAAATGAGTAAGAGCACTAGACTCAATAGAGCGCCAATAATATTTCCTTCACTTTCTTAGCAAACAATGATATAAAACTCAACAAACCAAAAACACAAGCTTTACCTACGAGAACCCACAGATATGTGGTTCAAATTCAACCATCGGCGAGAAGCGATGCGATAACAAATTCGAGAGGAAGGCCGTGGCGGCGCCGATGGAAACGAAGCTTGGCAAGCTGAGAATAAATTGAAGGACTTGAAGGAGAGAGAATATTGTGAGAGAGGGACAGTGCAACCACAACCCAAAGCCATTGCTTCTGTTGCTTCAGGCTCCAAGGCTTCAAACACCAGTTGGGTTCTTGCCCACTCATGCAGCCTCCAAAACTAAACTACCCTTTTGCTCACTTTCTCACTTTGGCTCGGAAAACACAAGCTAATCACAAAGGGTACCTCTCAAAGTTTAAGAACAGACTTAAAGTTGGGTTTTTTTGTGGTTAACTCATAAGTTTGTGTTTCAGAAGAGAGGAATTTGGCGCAGATAAATCAAAATCTTTCTAATGCTTCGAGTATGCCTCACGGAATTGAAGCCAATCACTAATGGCTCAGACTCCATGAACAACTTCGACTCAAAGTTGGGTTTTTGGGGGCTAAACTTTTCTGGGTATCATGAAAGATTGAGGATTTTGGTGATAGAAACTCAATATTTTCAATTATTTTTCTTGGACGTAATTTTTGTGGGTTTTAGCTTGGTTTCATGGCCTTATCCATGCCTGGTGTTTCCTGAACCCGCCGGTTAGCGGACATTTCAAAGTGGTCTTCCTATGTCTCTCATCGTGTGGCCCTAATTTGATGGGTCAGAGTTTGAGGCTGTGTGAGGTAAGAGGGGAGTGTGGGGCCACGTAATTAACTACGTGGACCAATAATACCATGCCATGTGTCATATTTGATATTCCAAATTTCCGCATTAGGATATGAAGCATTTGGTTTGGAATATGAAACATAAGCAGGAGTGAGGAGGACCCTGCAAAGCATACACATTTGATCCATTTCATTGTTGAATTATAATTTCAGCTTATTTTTTTGGCATTACCAACAATTTCTTAGTCCTAGTGGTACTAATATTGGAAGAGATCTCAAAAATACATATTCCCACCCCCAATTGATAAAAAATCCAAGTCACTTTTTGGTTATTAGCACAAGTCCTTCTAAGAGAGGAAAGAAAAATTAGGATTTACCTTGAAAATTTTCAAGTTTCTTTTAAAAAAATTCGGACGAGACCAACATTATATTTAAAATTTTAAAAATATCATTTTATATCAACTAACTTTTAGTCTAATGATATTTCCGTCTTCAATGTTTTTAAGAAAAAAAAAACATATTATCAATCTATAAAAGTTTGTGAAACCCCCTTATGTTAGTGAAATTTAAGGTAAAAAGTAAATTTTGGTTTGAGAGATACTGGTGAGATCAATTCTTGAAGTCTACTTATGATGGTTTACTTTTATTTTTGGTGCCATATTATTGGTGAATCTCTATTTCTATTTCTAGTAACTTGGTGGCCTACCAAGTTGGTCGGTAGTTCACATTTTCCTACATTGGTGCCATCTTAGTGAATCTATAATATTTGTACATGGTTTATGAATTCGAATTACAATAAATCTCTACGTATATACAAACGATAATTTAAATTATTTTAAATTGCTTTGATTCATAAAAAGGGAAATTCAAACTCGATAACATGCATTTTATTTCATTGACAAAAACAAATTACATCCTACATCTGGGAAAATGTACATAAGAATAAAGCAATAACAAATAAGATTTTTCTAGAGTTCATACAGGGGCCTTTTATGATTTTAATCTGCTCTTATAAAAGGGCTTATTTTGGCTGCTTTGCTAACCATCCATCTTGGTCTATGAATTTAGCTGCATTTGTTAAACTTTCCACTTCTTCATCCGATAGCTTCTTCTCCCATGTCACACGTTGGGACAAATCTGCCCCTGGTCCACTACAATTTGCTTCCGAGTATGAAATTAAATCCCTGTTCTATAATTCCATGAAGCCAACCAGCCCTGTGGGGTAATAATATTTTCCATGTATGTCCCAGAAAACAAAACCCTAGAGTGATTGCCATATACCCTTCCCAGATTTATAGGGCCTGTTCCAGATATATGGCAATCTTTGAACACAAACCCAGCTGGGTCGTCTGGACCACCACGACCATTAGCTGTGATATACCCAGGAAACCCTATCACGTCCGTCACTGAAACTATTTGGCATTTCTGCAAACAAATTTGAGTCAATCTAAGAACACTTTTTCTATTAATGTTAATTAATCAAAATAAATATGAGAAAAGTTGAGGAGATTTAACCTCATAAAGTGACTGGCCAGAGCCAAAGATGAAGTCTATGGCACCTTTAATGGTGCACTCATAAAAATAGTGACGGCCTCGGGCATCACTCAATGTGTCTTGCACGCTAAGGAAGCTACACTGATAAAAACTCTGTTTGTCTCCATCGATTGCAGCTGCAACTGCCCAAGTAGTAGGCCTCCCATTGACATCCGCCGTGAAGTCAATACGGTCGTATATGTATTCTGTTGACACAGAATTACGAGAGTTGTGAATATTTAAGACAGAACAAACCACATCAGCTTAAACGAGCACACTTTACCTTGAATATTATATTCTTTGCAATAAAATTATCGGCGTGTGCTATAAATGTAGGACTTGTAACAACATTTCCACCCATATTCATTCACAGGATAGTGATCAAGGTCTCCTTCGAGAATAATGTAGGGTTGTATGTACACTTACACGTAGATGGCATGGTTGATGTGAATACGAGTCCACTGTGAGTTATTTGATGGGATGGAATCAATGGCTTGCTGGACTGTGGTAAAATTTCCATGGCCATTCTTATCAACTATGATGGTGGCGCTTACGAGGACGTTGTCTTGAAGATTATAGCTGCGATTATAACGTGCTTCCAATGCACCCAACAAAACGAAGAGAGACAAGATTGATGCTACAAGGGACTGCATATTAGCAATGAGAACCTAAAGTGTTGTATTCTTGGGATATGAAGATGATGATATTTTTTCATCTTATATAGAAGATGAAAATGGTTCAAACCACTTAGTGCCCGTTTGGCATTGTTTATTTGGGGTGATAAGTGTTTTTTAAAAAAATTTGGGAAGTCCAACCCGTTTGGTAAACTATGAGAAAATCACTTATTGTTAAAAATTGCTGTGAGAGAAAGCTATAAGGGAAAGTAGCTAATGAGTTGCTGTCATTTTCTGATTATGCAGAAATCAGTTTTGAAGAGGCGTTGGGTTTAATGATAATGCAACAATTATTTTCTGATTTTGTTAAAATCAATATCAACAACACTTTTAACAAAAATTTTACCAAACGCCAAACAGCTTTCTCTTACAGCTGATTTCTCTCACAGCAAATCTAACAGCGATTATTTTCACAGCACAGCAATGCCAAACTGGCCCTTAATCTACTCATAAATCTCATATTGGAAAGAAAATTTTCTTCTCATAAACGTGTCAACCCGTTATCCGTTATCCATAAAATCTTCCAGAGTTAATTGGTATTTTTCATACTGATCATAAATATAAATAATCATGTCCTTAATTACATGCCTAGAACACATACTTGCCTTAAAGTTAAATTTTAACTGAAAAAAAGCTAGAAAATTATTTTGGAGGATTTTTATAAATTAACCCAAAATATTTTGGGAGCTTTAGTTTTAAAACACAAAATAGTTTACTAGTTTGGAAGATAGGAATACAATTTCATATAATTAGCATAAGACCAAAGAACAAAATGCAGTACCTAGTTTTACAATAATATCATTAACAAATATTAAAATTACACACAATGTCACTCCTTCTAAGGTAAGTATACTATACCACACGTCCACATTCGGCCAACCGTCACCGCCGGCTGCACGCCGCCGCACACCATCCTCTGCCAACGCCGGACTCCCGCGCTGCCGGCCACCGCCCATCACCATCACCATCACCATCACCATCACCATCACCATCCTGCCATCGTTTGGAGGGGACCAACTTTGTTACCCTTTATTCACCTGTAAAAAAAGATTTTGTGTCATTGAAGGGACTCGAACCTTAACCCTCAAAGGAGAAGGGCTCACTCACAAACCACTAGACCAAACTTGATTTTGTAATATTTATTCAGTTATACAATATTTATATAAACAGTCAACGGTTTAAAAAAAAAAATCATTTCAACACATATTCACGCAAAAACAATATAGATATCAATGATGTAACAAAAAACAAATACTGTAAACTGCAAACTACACTCCAGAGTATGAGGAAAAATAAATATATTAATAAGTGAGGAACCAGAATGGAAAACCAAGATGAAAGTACTAAAATGGAAATTGCGATGCAGAAACGGAAACTGCAATGCATAAATGGAAACTGCAATAAAAAAATGGAAACTGCAATGCTGAGCCTAGGCAAAAATGCTCAGCTCTAAAGTTAAACAAAACAAACAATATTTTTTTTATTCAAGACATGTTGGGAGGGGAGGAATCAGACTGAAGACCACCTAGAATGTTGATGGGTAGATTTTATATTATATATTTAACTATATTCTTAGTATATTTTGGTTAATATTTTGGAAGAATTTTGATACTTTGAATTATATATCCAATATAGAACTTTCAACTCCCTCTGGAGCAAAACATAATCAAATGGATGAATTTTGGAGTAATTCTAGTTGGAGGACGTTCGTGAGTCACTTAGCTTGATCCTATGAAAATTTCAGATTTTTCTACAAAGCAGTTATTTTCTGGCAACAAAATAAAGGAGCAATGCGCGGTGCTAGAATAATGACGTTTTAGACCTTTATTGCATTTTTGGAGCCCAAGATGACCTCAGATGGGTTTGTGGCCTTCTAGATAAGTGTTCAGAACGTTTTTATCTTTAAAACAAGCTATCTTGGGCTGGATTTGGAGGAGATTTGAGGTCAAAACGTGGCTGGGCAGATTGTGGGCAGATTCTCCCAATCCAATTTGGACTTTATGTCCTGTTATTATTTTATTTTATTTAGTTTCCTTGCGGGGATAGAAAAGCTAGGTTTTAGGAGGTATTTAAGTTCTTTTTCACAGCAATTTTTGGGGCTTTTTTTTGGCTTTTGAACGTGACATTGTGGAGAGCAATTTCTAGGGTTTTGGAGTTTTGCAACTTTAAGGTGTTTTCATTCTTTTTCTTCTTAATAATATTTTCCATGATTTCAGTTATGAATATGCGTAACTAATTCTCTTTTGCTAGGGTGAAGCCTTGAACCTTAGCATGAAGATGTAATTTTTATTTAATTGCTTATGATTGATTGCATGCATACTTTGAATTGTTAATCACTGTTTTAAAACTATTTAATTGTCTTAATGCCTAATCACTATTAGGATCTTTAGAAAAGTAATTGGATGCAATTTTGG
Source organism: Prunus avium (assembly GCF_965620075.1). Lineage (NCBI taxonomy): Eukaryota > Viridiplantae > Streptophyta > Magnoliopsida > Rosales > Rosaceae > Prunus > Prunus avium. The sequence continues at coordinate 3,119,369 of NC_142289.1, forward strand.
TCGGAAGGTTCCCTAAAATTGACGCTGGCTTCTTGTGATTAGTAATTGTAATTTCACTTAAGATGAACACCACCTCTTAAGGGTTGCATGGTTTTTCAAAGGGTTTTCACAAAACATAATGAGTCTTTCATGTTCAGATTTGATCCGAACGTCCGGATGGGTTGCATGTTAGATATACGTTCTATATTGGAGGTTCCAAGTATAATATAAATTAGGAAAACCTAACCTTCAAAGTGGCATGTGCAGATCATAAGTAATTGGTAAAAATTCATATGATTGCTAGGTGATGGTGAAACCCTAGTGCTTTTATATTATAAAACTCTTTTCTTTGATCATATTTGTTTTTAATCAACGTTCGTAGTTTTTAGACAATTTTAGAATCATCCTTCTCAGCCTTAATTTCAAGTAGTTAATTAGAGATTGTTTTTACATTAATTACTAAATAATCCTTGAGGAGAACGACCTTGCATGAGCATCTATACTACAATAGCCTTGTATTTTTGCAAGTATTTTCAGTGATTTTAACCCTCTTTGCGCTGGTACTAAAAATCCTATCAAATGTAAAATAGGTTATTCATGTTTTTGTTTTCTGCATTGCACGTTCTGTTTTCTGCAATGCAGTTTTTGTTTTGTGTAATGCAGTTTCCGTTTTCTGCATTGCAGTTTCTGTTTTCTACAAAGAGCAAAAGAGATATATGTAAACGAAAGCATCACTTGGCTCGTGATTTTGAAACAAAGAGCAAAAAGAGATATATGCAAACGAAACACATGCAACCTCCAGATAGTAAACAGCTGCATAATCCAATTTCCGTGAAAAAAGATATATGCAGACGAAACGCATCAGTTGCCTTGCTTTTGGGTAGTTCTACTCTTCTCTTGCCCACTCAATTCCTTATCTGGGCAGCCTATACTCTTCAAGTTGGTGAGGTTGAAGGCCAAGGAAAGAGTAAAAATCCAATTGTAATTAAATGAAAATTGCAATGCAGTTTCCAAAACTGCAATGTAGTTTGTGCAAAACTACAATGCAGAATCTGTATAAAATTTCACTGAACTAAGAGAGCCTGGTATTGCAATGCAGTCTTAGCTAAAATTCATCGTTAACAAGGGAGCCTGGTATAGTATAATGATATAAGAAGATTAGGTTACTTTTTACACTCTTCAACAAGAGGGTACAAGGATCTTTTCTTTAATCACAATAATTCTTTAGCTGTGAAAACCAACAAAGAAGAAGAAAAACAATAAGTCCATTGGAGCGAGTGTCGATTTTAGGAGACCTTTTGATATAAAGTAGATTGCTCTGGGAAAATCTGATACAGGTTCTTCAGATTTAGCACTATGTCTATCAGGGAAAGGTTAATTTGGGTTTGCTCAGCAAGGTATCAAGGATGGTTCAGGGATTTTACAAGTAAATTTTCTTGGTTTCAAGTCTCGTTTTTTGGAAATCAAATCCGTACTACAGAATTGAAATAAGATCGAGATAAAATCCATAGCAATTGCACATCTTCTAGTTCCCCACCCTACCCTAACCAAAACACACACAGGGAGAGTACAAGGATTCTCACCTTCTTAATGCAGTTCCTTTTTTCTCAAATAGATTTAGTTTCCCACCCACAACACAAGAAGCTAGTAAGAGAAAGATTGTAATAAATAACCACAAGTGTCTAAGGCCTACTTTAATTCTTTTTTTCTCCAACAAATGCTAGTCTTAGTTGTATCAAGTTCTATTTAGTTTAGATCATAAGCACTATCACAATTATAAAAACCTTCAAATTTCCTTTTATTTCACAGATTGAAAGGTCTTGGTTAGGATGTCAAATTGATGATGCATTATGTCCTTCAATCTCACAAAGAAGACAAAGGCTTAGTAAATAATTATAAATAATTTTTTTTAAAGAAAGGTTTCTCATAATGATTACTTTATAGTTAATTTCATATAGTAGCAAGTGTGAAAATTTCCTATTCAGAAAAAGAAGTCACATGAAATTTTCCCATGGGAAATGATAATGCAAAAGTAACTACCAGACTGTGATCCTATTGTAGTCCGCAATTCTTTGTTGAAGTTGGCTCCACCATCCAGCCTAGCATTAGCTTGTGACTGCATAGCTCCATTCATGACCATACTATCACGATGATCCACCAAAGATGATGCTGGAGCACTTTCACCTGACGATGAACTGTTCCCCACTCCACGCCACCAAGGTTGGGCGTAGATAGTTGATTCCAGCACAGTTTGGGCACCGTGTTCTATATTGGATCTTCATCTTTAGATTTAGCTGGCATCATTCACCACTTTCTCCTGGAAAAATATAACCATGAGTTTTAACATAAAACAAAAGTAAGGAAGATGAGGAAAGAAACCAAAACCAACTACTGATCAACAGTCATTGCATAGAAGCAAATTACATAAAAACACTACGATAAGTAAATCTGCTTATGCGCATCCGAGCTTTGCGAATCCGCGAGCATCGATCCTCCGATTGCTTCTCCATGGATCGGAAAACGCCTTCTCCGTCGGCATTCGTGACGCCAGGACGAGCCATGGTCGTCATCAATTGCTTCTCCGCCAGAAAACGCCTTCTCCTTCATCTTGCTTCTCCACTGGAAAACGACGGAAGACGCCTTCTCCGCTGTCGATCCTCCTATTGCTTCTCCGCAGGAAAAGGGCTTTCTCTGGCGCTTTGCAATGACCTTCTTAGCCATGGTCGTTGTTGGTGGTGGTTGCGACCTCGTGGACCGTGGTCTTCGTTTAGGATTGAATTCCAAGCTGGGGTGTGATCTGGCTCCCATATAAAATACAAAGGGTAAAAATGTTATTTCAAATACAAATTAAACAAGCTTAAAAAGCACATGGGTAGGGTCATTGGCTTTTAACAAAATAAAATTTAGAACTCATCCACCATATCCAAAACAAAAATAGGTCATGTATCATATGCTAATTACTAAAGTTTTTTTTGTCACTATACACTAATTTTTCTAAATATTGTTTATATATATATACAGGGGACTTCAGTTGAGGGATCCCTCAAATAAGCTTATTTGAGAGACACCCTTGTAAGACCCACTCTGTATTGTATTTCACTAATCCAAACTGTCTATTTCGTAGATACTCATTCAAAGATCATCTCTACGAAAAATCACTTAAATCTAATATCATTAGACCACACTCAATTGAATTATTGAAATTTTAGTACTTTCTTGAAGCACCGTGTTCATTGATTTTGTAGGACACAACTGGATATCGAAACGGTTTCCAATTTGTCTAATTTTTTGCAAGTATGATTTATGAATGTAGACTTAAAAAATCGATGGTTTGGATCGTTGAAAACAAATTCGTAGGGGACCCTAAATGGTATTCCTCAAATAATTTTATTTCTGGGATCCCTAAATAGAAGGAGACTATATATATATATATATATATATATATTTAATTTATTTGAGCTGGAAGCTGAGATTGAGAGGATGGAATCTACACATTAACATATTGGTGTAAGTTGTAACCCAGAAAAAGAAAGAAAAGAAAGCCAATGCATTGATATTTCAAGTCTACTTGTTTTTTAATCTCTGTATAAAATATTGTAACAGAAAAAAAAAAAAAGTAAATATGAGCAAGTACAGAAATTTTTCAATATAGAAAAGGAATAAATTTCGTGCCATTTATATGCATATATATTTGTCTATAAACGGATTCTTGCCTAATATGTTGACTTTGGTAGAAAATAAATACATATGATCAAATAACATTAATATTACAGAATAAAAGTAACGTTTATTCTTAAAAATGGAAAATTGCCACATTGCAGGATCGCGCGGTTTGAAATTTAAGCCATTCCCTGCAAATTTTGCAGCATTTTAATAAGGCTTTTTATCACAAATGGTCCTTGATGTTTACGAAATTATCACGAATGGTCCTTGAGGTTTTTTTGTGACACTAATAGTCCTTAACGTTTGGACTTTTTATCACAAATGGTCCTTGCCGTCAAAAATTCTGTTAAGTGTATGATGTGGAAGATAAGTGGAGCCCACATATACAATCACATCGTGACATGTGGATTAAATAAATAAATAAATATTGTTTTTTTTAATGAAAATCCATTAAAAAAACCATTTAGCCTATCTCTCTCTCTACTCTCTAAATGGTTTTTTAATGGATTTTCATTAAAAAAAAAATTATTTATTTATTTAATCCACATGTCACGTGATTGTACATATGGGCTCCACTTATCTTCCACATCATACACTTAACATAATTTTTGACGGCAAGGACTATTTGTGATAAAAAGTCCAAACGTTAGGGACTATTAGTGTCACAAAAAAACCTCAAGGACCATTCGTGATAATTTCGTAAACGTCAAGGACCATTTATAATAAAAAGCCTTTTAATAATGAAACCCCATGCACTCAGGAATGCTTGTGTAAACTCCCTCGCCCAATCACTTGTACCAAAAATAAAAGAGTGAAATGACTGTAATTTCTTGTGTTTAAGGGTTGGTTAGTTTATGATGCTTCCTCCAAGTCCACTTGGTGCAAACTTTAGTGGCATGTAAGTATAATTTATACATATTTTGGGTGTAACATGGTTTCACCAAAAAAGTGAAAAATGACTGTTGTTTCTTGTGTTCTGCAACATTCTTATTGTACACCTTTTCACCATTATTCAATAAATCCAATATCATCGTTATATAAAAAATTGACGTTAAAATTGATTGAATGGCTAAACTATCCTAAACAACTCATTCTTGGGACAGAGAACAGCTTTGTGTCAGTGGTAATTTCATTTTCATCTACCCCACAGTGGGTGGGGGGCTACGTGTAAACCCACAAGCTAATCCATTTTGCATCAACACCAACATGCGCTTAATGTGCATGTCTATGTATAGACAGATGGCTTTAGTTTTCGGGATTACAAATGTAGAAAAGAGAGCAGAGTGAAGCCATTGAAGTGAAGCTCTCTCTCTCCAACATGAAGACTACTGAGAACCAGCCAGAGACTGAGAAAAATGGCTCTCAATGCCTTGTTACTATGAATTCCAATGTGACACTTTCTGAGCCTGATGATGGGAAAAGCTTGCTGGAGTTGGAGAACTCTGAGATTGAGAGTTTCTATCAGAGACTCAACAAGTTGCACAACTCATCTGGGCTGAACCTTCTGTGAGTTTTCCTAATTTTTAGAGTTTTGGGCTTCTTGGTTTTCTCTTCTATTTTCTGTTTCTGCGTTCAAGTGGGTTTCAGGGGAATTTCATTATGTTTTTAGCTTTTGAAATGTGTTGAAAAGCAAGCTTTTTTAAATTTTTGAGAGAAAAGCAAGCATTTTCTCCTCCAGACCCGCCCAGGCCGCCTAGTCCTCCCGCCTAGGCGGATTTTTCGAACACTAACTTTTGTTCATATATACCATGTGTGGTTTTGAGAAAGTTGTGGGAAAAAAGAAAAGCAAAGTTAGAATCTTTGAAAAAGACGAGAAAAGTTGGAATCTTTGCTCACAAGAAGCAAAGTTGGAACCTTTGCTCACTCACAAGTTGGAACCTTCTAATTCAGAAATCAGTAGTGCCATTGAATATGTTGGGCATAAAACTTCAGATAACTCTTGTCACATTCATATTTGGCTTGATTATGCTACTTAAGTATGTTTAAAAGATTGATTCAAGCTTCGGTTTACTTATGCATGTGGAATATATAGGAAGCTGATATATGATTATAATGCTAATTACTGGTTTAGATATTTTATCTTATATTCTCACTTGGCGATCTCTTCTGATCGGTTTGTTTCAATGTGAAAATTAATCTGAGTATCTTTCTTTCAATGGGCAGTTTTGATCTCAGACAAACAACACTGGACTTGCATCTGTTTTACAAAGAAGTTATTGAAAGAGGAGGATTTATTCAGGTTTATTTCTATCACTTGCTCATTCTTACCTATTTATTTAGTGAAAAAGAAATTAATGATACCTTATAACCATCCAAAAGGTCTGTCTTGTGATCATTTATCTGAATTTCTGAACTTACACATTTGGATAAACTGTGTATAACTCTGATGCAAAACAGGGTTTGAATGGCATCTTTAGTTTAACCCTTTGTATGAATATCAATTCAAGATAAGATCAAGTGGTTTTCACCTTAAAAATTGAAAGGGATGAAGTTACAGCCTCACAGGACAAGAGATTACTGAGATTTGTAATGGTTAATTTCCAGGTTACGGCAGATGGGAGGTGGGGTGAAGTTGCACTGGCCCTAAAATTAGATGGGGAGAATGTGCAGGATCCTCAACCTCTTTTAAAACTCTATGCACTCTTTCTCTACCAGTATGAACAGCTTTACTATTACAGGGAACCTCGTGTGAAAGCTGCTTCGACTCTAGGTACAATAGCTAGAGATAACCTTCTAGAGAAGTGCATATTTTCAATTGGATTTGCATTTAATTACTTGCCTGGACGTAAGAGTTTTTAGGTACTTAATTTGTAATGCAGTACCTTTATTTTCTTGGTATAAACTACATGTATTAGCTAGATAAAGATGATGCTTAAACCTCACTAGGATAAAAATTTCAGGTCATGCTTTCCACAATATTGGAGATAGCTCAGCAATGGAAGGGAACTGTAGGGACAACTCATCTCCGATACTCAATCTTGAAGATGCTCTTGTGGAGAAGAAGGTGCCCAAGGAGAATTATCAACTAACATTGATGGGTATGTCACTATTGCTTGGTAGATTAAATTCGGCAAACTAAAACGTTGCATGTTGCAATCATACATTGAATGGTCATCGAACTTATGTAGGAATAGAGTAGGCTTGAAAGGTGGTCTTACTGTTAAAGAGTTGTAATGTCAACGGTTGGCTTCATTAATTTCTGTATCAATTTGCATATATTGTGGTTGCTGTCAAAAGCTACAGTTTAGGCATAGATTTATTCTTTCCATTTTTATAAAGTTGTAAAGGTTTGAAGTACATAGTCTGAGATTCAATACAATTCACTCAATTCTCAAACTTTACACCTACATCTGCAAATTTGAGTCATAACTTACTCAGAACCCCTTTGTATTGCAAATTTCATTAGGTTCTACATCTGCCGAACAAAAGCAGTTCCCCCAGCTGCACTCAAAGAACAAAGAGATGAAGAAACGTGTCGGTGCTCCACGAGGGGCACAAAGTGCGTATCATATCTTCCTCAAGATAGAATGTGAGCGGTTGAAAAGTACTGATTCAGGGAAAGTGAAGGGTCAAAATGTCCGATATATGGTAGACAATGCATGGAGGTCCCTCTCTGCGAGTGAGAAACAGGTAGAGTTACACCTAGATTTCTTCCTCTGTTGTTTAGACATTGCTTACTCAAATGCGTACATGGTCTATAATTATGTTTAGCCACTTAGTTGTATTCCTTTTTACATGCTTTTGTAAGTTCTATTTCATATGTAATCTATAAGTACTAACCTTGGGAAGCCGTTAGAGCAAGCACAGCAACAGCAACAAAATACATGCACTGACCTTGGTCTTCCTCTCTCTATGCACTCTAAATCTCTCCTGTTTGGGGTAGGAATATGAGTCTGTTTTCAGTGCATAAGAGTGGGGACTGAAGCCTTAGTTTTATAGGGTGAGAGCCTTGAGGTTCCTAGCCCATAAAGGAATACTTAAAGCTTATCCTTATCACCCCATGAATCCATAGCCTAATATAATAGATATTCCACAAGTGAGATAGAGCTTCAACTCTATCAAACTTATCCGTGTATACCAAGCTTATCTTTCCCTTGTATCCTTGATCAAACTAGAATCCTAAATAGATGTGAACTCAAATAGAGTTCTTACCGCTTTATGGTATGCAGCCCTGACCTTATTATAGCAACCTTGTTCAACTGAAGTCCACCCTCTGGACGTTAATATGGTTTATTTGTTTTCCTTACAGCCATACATTGAGGCAAGTAAGAAGGTAAGGGAAAGAAGAGTGGCTCAAGAAGTGGGTGCTGATGAGGAGAAAATATTGACTTGCCAGAACAAGACCTCAGAGAATGGGTTGACTGGAATCAATGATGTGGTTCAATGAGCAACAGGAACTCAAGAGCTTCAGTTGGGGTGGTTTTTGAAATGAAAGATGCTTTATATTGAGGGGAGGGTGGATCTTGTACATATACTACAATGACAGGTTTTCTGCATTAACTATGTTATTATGCTGCCCTTTTGTATATATTTTGTAAATGTGTTGCTCCCTGAAGAACTAGAAGTTTAGCAGCCTTGTATTTTTGGTGGTGAAGCTGCTTCAAACAGGATTCGAAAATGTGTCCCATCCCCCTTTCCCGTATTTTTGTAATCAAGAAGCTCTTTGTTGTATCCTCATAATAGGATTTGCACCAATGTCTTCTCCAACTTCTAATCATTATCTTCTATACAACATACCCGACCCCTGAGTGAAGATTTGATCATAACTTCCAAACGAAAAATCAGATTTTGAAGGTCTTGATACGATTGGATTCAGCAGGAAAAAACAGAGAGCTGAAATCGAGAATGCTAAAACAAACAAAAACACACATAAAAATTTCAATTCTACACCCCCAAACCTAAACTAAACTAAACATTGCCAACGGGTCTGGCTCACTGCTCCCCACCAATTCCAGCTCAAGATTGAGTTTACGATGGAAAATGGCATCGACTTACCCACTTTTCCATCGACTTACCCACGGCATCATAGTTGTCTGTGTAAGAAATTATCCTTATAGTTTTGACTATGGCATCATAGTTGTGTGTGTAAGAAATTATCCCTATAGTTTTGACTATGGTTTGTACTAAAAAAACACAAAACTATGGTTTGTACTGAAAAAAAACATTCTCCTCAGTGTTTAAATCAAAGATAGAACAACGGTTAGAGCATGTCCACCCATAAGGGCTAAGTCTAGGGCAAGGGCAAGCAAGGGCTGCCACTATTCACGTGAATAGTGTCAGCCTTGCCATTTGTGGTTCCACCCATGAGGGCTAAGTCAAGGGCAAGTCTAAGGCAAGAAAGGAAAAAAATATTATGCAACAAAATATAAACAATTTAGAAAGTGAATAAAATTGTTATGTATTTATAGGGAAAGCATCTATAATTTTTTGGTATTTAAAAAAAAAAAATTGAAATTTTTTTGGATTTTTTAAATATTTTTTTGCTCGCTGACGTCACAAAACTCGGGCTGAAGCCCAGGCGAAACCTGCCCTTGGGCTTGCCCAGGCTGGTGGGACCCAGGCGAAACTGGGCTGCAGGCTGCAGCGCTGGAGGGCCAAACCTTGCCCTGGGGGGCCTTTTGCCCGGTTTGGTGGGCTGCGCTGGAGATGCTCTTACCAACTTATGTCGTCCATTTTAAAACAAGCTATAAACGACATGTCGCCAGTTTAAAAGAAAAGAAGCAAAAAGCTGCAAACGACATTATCAGTCTGACTTTTATATTCTGCAATCTTTACCTCAGAGACTATTAGCCAAGACTGGATAGCATAGCAGAGCCAAGATGAGCACATCCACCACCACCACAAATCTCCCTCATCACATCAAACCAAAAGAAGTCTCAGCAGAGAGCACAGCTTCCACCTCCAAACTCTCCCAGAAAACAATCTTACACATCCTAAACACAAAATGCACCACTTCTTTACAACATCTCAAGCAAGCCCATGGTGTTGCCCTGAGGTCAGGCCATTTTCAAGACCATTATGTGGCAGGGGCCATAGTTAAATGCTATGCAAGTCAACATTTCAGCAACTTTGGGTTTGCTTTGAAGGTCTTTGATTCTGTGTGGAGGCCCAATGTTTTTGTGTGGAATATTGTAATTAAAGGTTGCCTAGAGAACAATGAGGCCTTGAGTTGTATATCATATTATTGTAAGATGGTGGCTATGAATGCTAGGCCTAATAAGTTCACCTATTCTATATTGTTCAAGGCCTGCACATTGGTTCAAGCTGTAGAGGAAGCTCTGCAAATTCATGCACATGTTGTTAAAAATCAGTTTGGTGAAGATGGGCACATAAGAAGTGCTGGAATTCAGATGTATGCATCATTTGGGCTTGTGGAAGAGGCAAGGAGAATGCTAGATGAGGCTGTGGAATCGAATGATGTGATTTGTTCGAACGCGATGATCGATGGTTACATGAAATGTGGAGATGTAGAAGCAGCTAAAGAATTGTTTGAGAAGCATATGCCAAGTAAAAATATTGGTTCTTGGAATGCAATGGTGAGTGGCCTTGCTAGATGTGGCATGTTGAAAGAGGCAAGGGAGTTGTTTGATGGCATGAGTGAAAAGGATGAGATATCTTGGAGTGCCATGGTTGATGGTTACATAAAAGGAGGGTGTCACAAGGAGGCCTTGGAAATTTTCAATGAGATGCAGAAGGAGAACTTACTTAGTCCAAGAAAATTTATTTTGTCAAGTGTGCTAGCTGCCTGTGCCAATGTGGGAGCAGTTGATCAAGGAAAGTGGGTTCATGCTTATATCAAGAGGAACACCATTCAATTGGATGCAGTGCTCGGGGCTGCTTTGCTTGATATGTACGCCAAATGTGGGCGGCTCGACATGGCGTGGGAAGTGTTTGAAAATATCAAACAGAAACAGATTTCCACATGGAATGCCATGATTGGTGGGCTTGCTATGCACGGTCGAGCAGACGATGCAATTGAGCTCTTCTCCAAGATGCAGAGGAGTAAGTTAGAACCAAATGGAGTTACGTTTCTGAATGTCCTAAATGCTTGTGCTCATTCGGGTTTTGTCGATAAAGGTCTAAACTTCTTTAGTTCTATGAAGAAATTTTATGGTATTGAGCCTGAGGTGGAGCACTATGGGTGTATGGTTGATATGTTTGGAAGGGCAGGGCAATTGGAAGAGGCTGAGCAGCTTATAAATTCAATGCCAATCAAACCCAATGCAGCTGTTTGGGGGGCCTTGTTAGGTGCTTGCAGGATACATGGAAATGTTGAAATGGGAGAGAGAGTTGGAAGGATTTTGCTTGAATTGGAGCCTCAAAATAGCGGCCGTTATGCATTGTTGTCTAACATTTATGCAAAGGCAGGCAGGTGGGATGATGTTGAAAAAGTTAGAATGTTGATGAAGGAAAGGGGGGTCAAGACAAGTCCTGGAATTAGCATGGTTGATATTGGTGGCTTGGTTCATGAATTCAAAGTGGGAGAAGGGTCACACCCACAAATGAAAGAGGTCTATTTGATGCTGGAAACGATCATAGAGAAGCTGCAGATGGAGGGTTACTCACCAAATAGCTCCCAAGTTTTGTTTGACATTGCAGAGGAGGAGAAGGAAACTGCACTGCAATACCACAGTGAAAAGCTTGCTATTGCTTTCGGTGTCCTGAACACGAAACCTGGAACAACCATTCGTGTTACGAAGAACTTAAGAACTTGTGAGGATTGCCATTCTACCATAAAGATCTTTTCGAAAGTATACGAGCGCGATATAATTGTGAGGGACCGTATGCGCTATCATCATTTTAGAAATGGAAGATGTTCCTGCAAGGATTTTTGGTGAGGTCTTGAATTTGTTAAGCTTAAAAGTGTCAATGTAGGTGGAGCTGGGGAACATACACAAGAGATAGTGTTTGAAAACTCCATCCAGCAATGAAGAAAGACCAAGGCTCATGATTTTGTTGGGAGGAATGGCAGTTTGACATTCCAAAGAAACATAGGCTTTGCATATTGTTAGCTCTGTATCTTTGCATATCATAGCAAATATAACACACAAGAACTAAACAAAGATCAAATTCTCTCAGCATACACATTGTCTTTCTTTCTTAAGCTTTTTAATGGAGGGGTTGATTATATTGAATTCAAGGATTAAAAATTATACAAGAAATGTCTCTGCATCATGATTGAGTGAAATGTAAGATTTTGAATATGGGCACTGTGACATGAGTGGCAGAAATGTGGTGGAGTAATCACAATTTCTTAATTGATGATTGGTTTTTCTTTTTTGAGAAAAAAATTATGATTGGTATTTGATGACATTAAAATCCATCCATAAATAAATAAATAAAAGGCTTGAGATATAATTTATAATGAGGGGGAGGCTTGAAGAAGTGGATAATAAATTGAATATGATCCCATTTCTCCACCACAAAAGAAAAATCAAAATGACAAGAAACCCGCACAGGCATGCAAGAAACAGTAAGGGCAATTTCGTAACAGTACGAAAATATAACGAAGCCCCTTCCCCGCCACTCACAAACAGAATCAGTTGGCTCAACTCAACTCAACTCCCATGGCCATGAAACTACTATCGCCACCCTCTTCTCTCTCACACCCCACCAAGATCTCTTCTTTATATGCTAGCTCAAAAGGACGAAAACCCATTTCACTCTCAACCTACCTCTTCCAATGGAGGCCAAAGCGGTTCGATTTCTCAAAGAAAATGGTTGTGAAAGCTTGTGTGAAAGTGGAAGAGAAAAATGTGCAAGGATCTTCTGGAAGTGAGTGGGGGAAAGTATCTGCTGTGTTGTTTGACATGGATGGAGTACTCTGCGACAGCGAAGAGCCTTCTAGATTGGCCGGTGTCGATGTTTTCGCAGAGATGGGGGTTGAAGTCACAGTGGAAGACTTTGTGCCATTCATGGGAACTGGTAATGATTAAAAATTTCTTCTTAGTGCAATGAATTCTCGACCTTGGTGTAGATTTTTTAGTCTTTGTTACTTGTATTTGACTTGGGCATGGTAAAATTGTAAACAAAACTATAAGAAATGTGGTTGTGAATTTTTATAGTTGCTAGTTGAATCATCTGTATTTGAAAATTAAGATGATTTTCCCTTTTAAGTTTGGCATTTTCTAATTATTAACAATATATGTGATGGGCCAACGTTCTGATTTGATAGTGTGCAGTTTTGTTATGAAAAAGTTTTTCTTTTTGCTAATGTTGCTGTTTTGCATCAATGTACTAGGTGAAGCGAACTTCTTAGGAGGTGTTGCTGCTGTTAAGGGGGTAAAGGGATTCGATCCTGAGGCAGCAAAGAAGAGGTTCTTTGAGATATATTTAGATAAGGTTAACGAATTTTTTCAGTCGTCTTTTGTAATTTTATCAGTATACTGCAACAAGCGTGAGTATATCTTCATATAAAACTAGTCTTTAGTCATCAAGTTGCCCTAACCGTAACACTTATTTAATTTCTTGTAGTATGCAAAACCAAATTCTGGAATAGGATTCCCTGGTGCCCTTGAACTCATTACTCAGGTATCAAGGAAACTACTCATAATTGAAACAATATTACTATTCTGCTACTTCATTTAGTTATTCTTTTAGTATTCTCTGCCTTAAAACAGTGTAAAGGAAAAGGCCTTAAAGTTGCTGTTGCGTCAAGCGCTGATCGTATCAAGGTTAATGCAAATCTAGCTGCCGCTAATTTACCACTGTCAATGTAAGCCCGTCTATTCATATGGTTTGCTTCTCAAGTTTGTCATATTTTTGTAGGATCATTAATTTTTTACTCTTATTTTGTTATCCTTTTATCAGGTTTGATGCTATTGTGTCAGCAGATGCTTTTGAGAAACTGAAACCTGCTCCTGATATCTTCTTGGCTGCATCAAAGATCTTGGATGTGCCTGTTAGTGAGGTACACCAGAAGATTCTGCTATTTTCTTAAAAAGAAGAATTTTCAAGAACAAAATAGGAGAAATTTGAAAAAAAGAAGGGATAGATAAATACAATAAAGTTCTAACGGTATAAGTAATAAAAGCTTGTTTTCTTGGGTGTCTCACAAAATGTTCCATGAAAGGTTGATTTTGTTAGCTTTTACGATAAGCTAAATAATGAGGCCATTCTGCATATTTATTCTGCATTTAACGGTATATGTCATGTTAGTTGCTTCACTTTCCATTTTCACGTTCTTAAGGTGTTATATGTCTGCCTATGTCTTGGCAGTGTATTGTTATTGAAGATGCACTAGCTGGCGTGCAGGCTGCCAAAGCTGCAAAAATGAGGTAAATTTGCAAAAACTTCATATTAAATTACATGAATCAACACGTTGGGTTGGATCTATTATATTTCTTCTTGTATCACCATTTACACTAATCTTTTATGTGCCACTAACATTACTTTTAACTTAGAACTAAGGATTATAGTTGTGGCAACTGCTAATCTTGTTCTGCTGCCTGTAGATGCATAGCTGTCAAAACTACTTTATCAGAAGAGACTCTAAAGACTGCTGGTCCATCCCTAATTCGAAATGAAATAGGAAATGTTTCACTTGATGATATTCTCAGTGGTGGCTCTGGTGGCTATAGTATGTAGTTTTGAGAATATGCTGCAAATGTCATTTTGTACCATCAAGAATGTAGAATGGTGAAGCTACACTAGTGGCACTTTTTAAGGACTATTATAAGACCAATTTTCTTGCAAGGGGCATCTTCTGTATTGGAACTCTTTCCTTATTTATTTCTAAATGCACCTTTTGAATCTGTTTGATCTATAGTTTGGATTCAAGTTCCATAAAGATAGTATCTTAAAAGCTTATAACGCTTTTGTTCTCCTACCAACTCTTTTACAGGGTAATCTTTTAGATTATACATCTTATGGAACATGAGATCTTATGTTGACATGCCACTGCAGATGGGAAGATCCAGGGACCTCAATTTCCTTATATGTCATCTCAAAACACAACAGAAAAACTCACAGAAGAAAATAATGGGTTCATGCAGAAAACTGGTGCTTCCAATGACGGGGTTTTCTCAGATGGAGGGTAAGATGGGTTCTATAATTGCAACATTTCAATTGTGTTATTTTGATTAATAAACCATTTCTTATTTGGGAGCATGTGTTATTTATTTGTATATTTCATGTATTAATCAATCCTTACATTTTGCCCAACAAATCATGCTAGTAGAAACAGCCTAAGACATACTTGCGCCAATTTGCTTTTACACTTCTATGTTCTATATGCTATGTATTTGGTTTGTGGGTTTACATTACAGTTAGCCCCCCTGAAAGTGTTTCTAATAGTGCAATGGTGATGTGCCCTCTGAAATGTAGGTTCCTTGTTATTTGGTCGATCAACTTCTTTCCCTGAAGTTGTATATGCTTGACAAGCATTTGGAAGATTTTATACTTAAAGATTGTAATATTGAACAATGTCACCTATTAACTTGAGAATATTTATCACACAGTTGCATTTTCAAATCAAACAAACAGCATGTTGAACCCCCTTAGCTTGAGGCTGCAGAATAATTTGTGGACAGGTTGCAGGGTTCTTCGGCGAGATATTGTGAGATATGGAAGCTTGGGGATTGCTTTGTCTTGTCTTGCCTTCACCATCTCAAACTGGAAGGTATAACTCAATAGAGTAGAATTCTTGGCGAGACAAAGAGTGAGAGAGGGAGAGAGATCTCCGGGTTGAATTTTATGCATGCAAAAGATGACATCTTAATCCTTTTTTCTTCTTTGTTATTCTAGTTTCTGTAATTTATAAATTCTACTGAGGTTCCTGCACAGGCCATGCAATATGCATCACCTAAAGCTATTTGGAATGTGATATTTGGGATCAACCAGCCATCTCTTAAACAGAAGGAAGGTACTGATGTCACACCTCTGGTTTTGGTACATTCTTTTCCCCTGCTGCATTTTTTTTTCTGCCTAGTCCTTCTTTATCTTTTGTAATTGTACATTTATTATGAAAATATAAGTTTACATTGAAACCTAATTTTAATTATCTGTTTAACATGTCTCTATGAATTCGTAGTTACAGCAAAATGAAAACTACAATTTTCTTTTCTTCCATTAATTATTTTATAGGTGAATCAAGAGTTGAAAGAATCCAACAATTTGTGAACTATATATCGGACCTGGAAACTAGGTAAATAAGGATTTTGCTGCCTTTTTTGATATAATTTGTATTTGTAGCTATTCCTATATCGTTGTTGTTAGTTTGCATAATTATATATGTAAAACCTGCTTAAATGAATGATCTTTTACTTTGCAAGAGGAACTGCTCCTATCGTGCCAGAATTTCCAGCAAAACTTGATTGGTTGAATACAGCTCCCATTAAGTTTAGCACGGTAATTTGTATAAAGCTTAAACTTCTACATGGTTAAACCAAGATTATTGTATAGCTTTAGTTTTGACAAATATGTTTGGCAGGATCTGAAAGGAAAAGTTGTTCTGCTAGATTTTTGGACCTATTGTTGTATAAACTGTATGCATGTCCTGCCAGACCTAGAGTTTCTGGAGAAGAAATACAAAGATATGCCGGTAATCCTTTTTTCATTCTCTTTCTTTCAAAGTTCTCTATTTTTCTGACATATCAAATTTATTATTTTACATTCTGATTTTATGAGATTGCTTATTATAATTAACAAAGTTTTATAAGCTTCGATTTCTTTTTCCTTCTTAATAGAATACATACTTCTTCCACGTCCTTTTGAAATTTTTCCATCTAAAAAATCGATAATGTTTACCTGGCTGAATCATGTGCCAGTTGGCAGAATTATAAACTATGGCCCCATTAGTTGATGATCATATATTTGTTCTCATTCTTGTGCAGTTCACTGTTGTGGGAGTCCATTCTGCAAAATTTGATAACGAGAAGGATTTAGAAGCCATTCGCAATGCAGTGTTACGCTATGGCATCACTCACCCAGTAAGCTTCATTGTTTGTAAATTTTACTTTAGTAGAAATAAATCTCTCATTTTATTTGGGTGTTCTAGTAATCTGGGTAGACTGATTTCTGTGGTAATGTTCGACCATATTTCACTCATTCAGCTTACAAAATTCCAGAGTTATTTCAACTATCTACCTGTTTTAGGTTGTCAATGATGGAGATATGTATCTATGGCGAGAGCTAGGTGTCAATTCATGGCCAACATTTGCTATTGTTGGGCCCAATGGTAGGCTCCTTGTGCAATTATCTGGTGAAGGTCGCCGCAAGGTATTGATAACCATTTAAGCATTTGCAAGATACTTACATTTAATTTCATGGATTTCCGCTTAGTAATTGGTCAATGAATAAAACATAAATTTTCTTCTTTTGGAAGGATCTCGACAATTTGGTAGAGGCAGCTCTTCTGTTCTATGGAAGAAAGAACATGTTGGACAATGCACCAATTCCTTTGAGTTTGGAGAAAGACAATGATCCTCGTTTAGTTACATCTCCGTTAAAGTTTCCTGGAAAGCTTGCAATTGATGTCCTAAACAATAGGCTCTTCATCTCAGACAGTAATCATAACCGCATAGTAGGCTCTCTCTGTCTCTTATGCAGTTTTTATAATTACTTTTTTTTCAGAAGAAGGGGATTGGGGGTGGGGGTGGGGAGAAGAAGGTTTGGGAAAATACGATCATATATTGATGTTTGGAGATCCTAACTAAAGAAATATATATCATGTCGTGGGTGTGTTCAAACTGTTTCAGTTTCCTATTGATGTTAAGTTTAAGTCCTACATTCCTGCTAAATTTTTATAGCAGGAAATCAATACAACAGGATTGTTATCAAACCATCTTCTTGTGCATGGATTTCAGGTGGTAACCGACCTAGAAGGAAATTTTATTGTCCAAGTTGGAAGTACTGGAGAGGAAGGTCTGCATGATGGTTCATTTGATGATGCCACCTTTAATCGGCCTCAGGTAAGAAAATAAGCGTATTTAAGAGCATGTCATAACCACGTTATTGGCCTTAGAGTATTCTTTTCATTGATGGATGCATGCATGCATTCTGAGGTTTTTCATCTCATGTTTCATGTTGAATGCTGGCTGTTGCACATAACCTTTGGTCATGCTTTACTAGGGACTAGCTTACAACCCGAAGAAAAACCTCCTCTATGTTGCAGATACTGAAAACCATGCTTTGAGGTACGTGGTGGCTATTGAAATACCCCTTGTTCATTTGACAAGCATAGTTGGCTCTATTTCCTACCTATAAAGAGCATATAAGAAATACAAGCATGGAATCAATAGATAAATTACGCAACAAATACTGTCCTGATACTTGTACTGTAGCTAATGGTTATCATTTTCTATTTCTAATTTTGCTTCCCATACTTGTTCCCCTTCTACAAAACTATATTAAATCGGAATTATTTGACATTTTCTGAATGATTTTGTCATAATCTAGCTTCTGTTATTGTAGGGAGATTGATTTTGTTAATGACACAGTGCGTACTCTTGCTGGGAATGGAACCAAAGGCTCTGATTACCGAGGGGGAGGAAAAGGAAGTACTCAGGCAAGATTACAGAAACATGAATTTTGATGATGCAAAGCCCTTTTTGGTTGGGATAGTGAAGAATATATATTTAAAACATTTAAGCTGAATCATAAAATTCTCAGATAAACATCTCTGCTTTACTCAAAAGTTTCTAGTTATATCCTGTCAGCTCCTCAACTCTCCATGGGATGCCTGCTTTCATCCAGTCAATGAGAAAGTTTATATTGCCATGGCTGGCCAACATCAAATCTGGGAACACAACACAGATGATGGAGTTACTAGAGCCTTTAGTGGTGATGGTTATGAAAGAAACTTGAACGGATCAAGGTAAAGATAATGTGAAGATGCTCAATGATGTAATGAAGATTTATCTGATAGCAGTACTTCCAGACTTGACAGCTTTTGTTTTTTGTGATTGGCATAGCTCTTCAAGCACATCGTTTGCACAGCCTTCTGGAATTTCATTATCTCTTGGTAATGTATCACAGTCTTCTCCACAGTTCATGACTTTCAATGTCACATAAGTAATTTTGTATATGGACTTTCACATATTATAAACTCTCCTTTGGTTTTGTAGATCTCAAGGAGCTATATATTGCTGATAGTGAGAGTAGCTCCATTAGGGTACTTGACCTAGAAACAGGAGGATCGAAATTGCTAGCTGGTGGTGATCCAGTTTTCTCAGACAATTTGTTTAAGGTGATCTTTTTTCTGGGTGCATGATCTTTTTCTATTACACCTGTTTTCTTATAATACTTCTTATGTAAATTCTGTACAGTTTGGTGACCATGATGGGATAGGGTCTGAAGTGCTTCTTCAACATCCACTAGGCGTCTTATGTGCACAGAGTGGTCAAATTTACATAGCAGACAGCTACAATCACAAGGTAGTCAGATCATGACTGACAGTAACTATTCTATGATGTAGGTTGCGCTTTTGAGTTTTTAGTGCATCAGTTTGATTTTTATGTAAAGTTCATCTTGGGAAATATTGTGATAGCTTCTACCAGTTTCTGGTCAAGTACTAACTTTATCTCTTTCCAAACTCCAGATAAAGAAGCTAGATCCAGCTAGTAAGAGAGTTAGTACTGTAGCAGGGATTGGAAAAGCTGGCTTCAAGGACGGAACATCTCTAGAAGCTCAGGTTCGGAATTTTGTTGGTTTTTCTTCGACGATTTTTAATGGTGCAGGAGTTATTAGAAGATTATGCAGGTTGCTCTTAAGTGTTTGATTAATCTTATGTGCACCATATATAATTTAGCCTGTATTCTCTTCTAGGAAGTTAAATGATCCAAGAAAATAGGGAATAGGTGCAATCATATTGTTATCTGTACCTGTTATCATATTCTAGAAAGGAAAAGAAATGAGAGCGTCAACATATGATTCATTTCTAATAAGCTGTTATCTTCTGGCAGCTTTCAGAGCCATCAGGAATCGTTGAAGCGAAAAATGGTGAAGCCTCTTTTATAATTGCACATAAAATATTTATGATGTTCTCTTATCTCTCTCTTCCTATGATGAAAAATCAGAAAGTGAGATTCAAATATATTCCTTCTTACCAGTTACAAGCTCAGATTCAAAGTTTATTTTTCTATTTTACAGGAAGAATTTTCATAGCTGATACAAATAACAGTCTAATCAGATATCTAGACTTAAATAAGGAAGAAGCTGAACTTCTTACATTAGAACTGAAAGGGGTTCAGCCTCCCACAGCAAAATCAAAATCTTTGAAACGCCTCAGAAGACGATCGTCAGCCGACACGCAGACCATTACGGTTGATGGTGGTTCATCCAATGAGGGCAACCTGTCTATTAAAATATCGGTACCCGAAGGGTATCATTTTTCAAAGGTCACCATCCCTCTCTTCATTTCAATAAACACATACATGTTGCTTCCAATTTAGAAATTCTTTCTTGCTGTGGTTTCTCATCCTATTGTCAAATATGCTGGTGTTGCATGGCCCTTTCCATATTTGTCATGTGTAGATTTTAAATGCAGGAAGCTCGCAGTAAGTTTAGCGTAGAAACTGAGCCTGAAACTGCAATTTCCATTGATCCCCTGGATGGATATCTTAGTCCAGAAGGATCAGCAATTCTTCATTTCAAGAGACCCTCCCCCTCAGCTTCGCTGGGGAGAATTAATTGCAAGGTATGACATATTTTAGCCTGCAAACAAACTGGTTTAATCAGGTCTGCCAAAAAGATATAGTTTAATGAACTTTTTCCACAAGTGCACAAATGTGTCTTTGTATAACTACAGTTAAACCACATGCTTCTTTTTTACCCTACTGTTAAACCACATGCTAAGACAGTGTCAGTGATGTTAAATCAACTTGGCTTGTGTTTGCAGGTTTACTATTGCAAGGAAGATGAGGTCTGTTTATACCAATCGTTATTATTCGAAGTACCCTTCCAAGAGGAAAGTCCAGAATCCAACCCAGAAGAAATCACACTCGCATATGTTGTAAAGCCAAAAGCTTCGACAAACAGCTTACAGCTACCAGTTGCAGGCTGACATTAATATTTTGTACAGGTCTTGTAATATCTCCTACACTATTATTTGTTCACCATGGAAAAAAGGATGCCAAATGATTTGTTGCCAAAAAGATTAGCAAGGTAATAAATATGCTTCTTCCTACTTCTCTCATTGTAATATTCTGGTGTTGCCCTTCAAGCATGAGATCATCCTAATTGTGTTGTCTTTCTGCTTTCATATCATTATCATTGTTGTTAAGAGTTTTGTTCCTAACAAAACAACCGTCCATGTGCATGTGGGCCGGCTGTCAGCCATTGATGTATCTGAACGCTAACAAATCAACGGTGGAGACGCGATTCTCCTTAGCATTTGGTTTGTTGTTAATTGTTATCATTAGTTTAACATTAAACACCATGATTATGGTTCTTGGGACAAGCAAGGGATGGATTGCTCACCAAGACACACGCACTCGTGCGCAGCTGTCTCCATTTGATCAAATGATGAAAGTGTAATCACACTTAGATTAAGCTGATGAGGAGCAGATAGATTAGGGCCCCTGCATAGTGCGCACCTAGAAAAATAAACAAACAAATAAAATATTAATTAAGAAAAAATCAATCTTTGACAAGCTCTGAAGACCTAATCAAATCATCTGAATGGAATGGACCATGTGTTTGTTTAATTAATTAATTAACTAACCTCTATATAAACATTATAATATTAAGAAATGACAGCGTAAAACGTGCTTCTGCCAACAAATTCCATGTTTATCTGCTTTTCCCAACATTGTTGTCATAATTAGTGCAACCCACTTGTTCCTCATCCAAAATTAGTGGTTAATGTGCATGGACCAAACTTGTAATTGTGGAGCTGAAATTAACTAATTTATTAGAAACTCGCCTAATTCTGACGACATTGCTCGGTTTTTTTACTAGTTACATTTCCTATCAATAAAATCCTATCGCTATTCTCTCCACACACACAAAAAAAAAAAAAAAAACCTAATTTATTAGAAAAATCAAACAGTTTCATTCAGTCTTCAAGTTTCATAATTTGCCAAGGCCAATGTAATTTCTTTCAATGAACCCAAATGGAGGGTTGACCATCTGTTTCGGTTCAGATTGGAATTGCTGCTACATTGCATCAGAGTCAATAAAACCTAACAATTTTTGAAAACATCCTCCGTGACAGAAGAAACCAAACCAACCAAGAGATATAATAGTTTGCTTGTCAAGTTCAAACATCCTAAATAATTATTGATCAATGCGAAATAATAATAATAATCAAAGAAACTAAATGACAAACATTTTATAATAAATTCAAGAAAACCCATGTTAGGGAGCAAGCTTCCTTTGTCTTATGCAGGGATAACTATTTCAACTAGTATTTTATTTAGCGGGGGAACACCAAAGAGAAGGGATAAGTAGGAATATTAAGGAGGATGCATTGAATTATATAGTCAATCAGCAAACTCTAATTCCTCATTAATCAATGATCAAGTTTTTATACAAACAATATCGAAAGAGAGAGAGGAGGAATTCGAACACAGTACCCCGGTTACAATTATATATTAAGTGTGTATAGTACTGTAGTTATTGTTCTTTGGTACAGATGTTGTGCACTGAATCATATATATATTAAATCCTACTCTGTGGTATTGAAATCTGTCTCACACTAGGAGACAATCTCTCTGGCATGTAATTAGTGGAGATCTGATTCTTTCAATTGTTTATCTTCTAATTGGTGAAATCTGGGCCCTCTGTTTTAATTACTCATTTAATTATTAATGGGTTTAAGTTAATCTAATCAATCACACCAGAGGTTGGCTTTAAATTAGTGGCCTAGTTGACAAGTTTAAGTGGGAAATAACCAGAAGCCAGAGGGGATTAATATCTCTCTCTTGAAGATTAATATAATATTGAAGGTAAAATGAGAAGGGCAATGTGGATCAAACCGGGCCACATCCCCACATTGAGAGGTCGGTCCAAAGCAGCTGATGAGAAAAAAACAAAATAGAGGCCCAGATGATAGAAAGAAAGAAAATGCCATCAAAACAACCACATGTGCCTGCCTCTCTCTCTCTCTCTCTAATTTCTATTTGGTGCATCACCCACTAATCATTGCTTAGCTAAAATACGAAATCCATTGGTCCCCTTGCTCAAACCAATCCATGCAGGCCAACCCATTTGGTGTTTTCCAATGACCAATTTCCACATCATCATCCCACCAAAATTATTTATCCAGATTAAAAAAATTGTTTCCGGACCAGTTAAAACACAACACATGTTGTGCGTTTAAATTTATAGAAAAATGAAAATGGAGATTGCAAATAAATATTATAACAAAGAAAAGAAACATACCGGCCTTGGAAGACAAGAATCAAGAGGATCAGACAGACCCATGTTTTCTTCCTTCCTTTCCGGTGGCAAGTTTTCTTAGCATTCATTTAACTTGGATTGTAGATTTCACTCTACGATCGGTAAATTTTCAAAGCGGCATGTAAAATATTTGGTAAAACGAGTATTAAAATGCATTGTGGCACGTTTCAAATGCTTCCATCCTGCGTTAAGAGACAAGAAGGAGGAAAATGTTTCACCTGCCGTCCAGGGTAGCGTACAACTCAAAACATTAATATCACCAAACACTTGCCAATTCTCTTTGAATCATCATTAGTTGCACCTAATCAGGGTTTTAGCTGCTTTGGTTGACCTAATTCATCTTTCATTTATTTCTGCTTTTTTTTCAGTTTACAAACGATAGGAATCTACAAGGTACTTTCACAACGGATAAGTCAATAAACCCACAACAAAGCTACATCGCCCCACAATTTAGGCTAGCCGCAACTAGTCATCAAACTTATCACAAATATACGTCATCCTCGTCATCCATTATAGTCGAACATGAGGCCTCATCTTATCAAATGAAGACAAATACCACTAGACCAAAAGTTAGTTGATTTTATTTTCATTATAGTACTCAATGAAATGTCGCATTCATTTAATAGTACAAAATTAATTACAAAACCAGCATTGAATAGAAAACACAAAATTAAATGAGCCAACAAGCATTGTCTGATCAATTAAGGTTACCTTTATTTATTTTTCTCAATCACTATATGCCATGTTCAATGCGAGCGGTCTACTGTTTTTCGACCTCATATTTATTTTTCTCAAGCACAAAGACATCTAACTTTTAATATATACTAGTCTCTCTGCATGCGTTTCTGTGTCTACAAAAGGCTTTTTTTTTTTAAATATAAATTTATTTTAGAACTAAAAAAGATAATGGGTAGTTGTGTTCCATAAAAATAGGATCCATTATTTCTTTTAATTTTATTTTTTTTAATATGAAAAAGTGTGAATTTACCATATTATCCTCATTTAATTAATAATTTCAATTCTTAATGTTTGCATTAACCAAGGGCATTTTCTGGTATTTTGAATGTTTCAATTCTTAGCACATGCTCACGCATGTGTCAATTGGTTTTTTTTTTTAATTTTTAATTTTATTTTTAGAATTAAGAAAAGATAACATGAGTAGTTATGTTCCATAAAAGTAGGACCTATTATCTGATTTTGTTTTTATTTTTATTTTTTAATATAAAAAAATGTGAATTTACTATATTATCCTCATTTAATTAATAATTTCAATTCTTAATATTTGAATTAACCAAGGGCATTTTTTGGTATTTTGAATTTTTCACCTTTCTTTGCCTTTTGCTTTATATATACTAGCCTCTCCGCACGCGCTTCCGCGCATGCGAGAGGCTTTCTTTAAAAAAATTAAAATTTATTTTAGAATTGAAAAAGATAATGGGTAGTTGTATTCCATAAAAATAGGTCATTATCTGATTTTTCTTTTCATTTTAATTTTTTTAAATATGAAAAAAATGTGAATTTATCATATTATCCTCATTTAATTAATAATTTCAATTCTTAATGTTTGCATTAACCAAGGGCATTTTCTGGTATTTTGAATGTTTCACTATTCTCTGCCTTTTGCTTTATCTATATACTAGCCTTTCAGCACGCGCTTCGGCGCCTGCGAGAGGCTTTTTTTTAAAAAATTAAAATTTATTTTAGAATTAAAAAAGATAATGGGTAGTTGTGTTCCATAAAAATAGGCCATTATCTGATTTTTCTTTTAATTTTAATTTTTTTAAATATGAAAAAGTGTGAATTTACCATATTATCCTCATTTAATTAATAATTTTAATTCTTAATGTTTGCATTAACCAAGGGCATTTTCTGGTATTTTGAATGTTTCACCATTCTCTTCCTTTTGCTTTATATATCTATATATATAAATGAGGATAATATGGTAAATTCACACTTTTTCATATATAAAAAATTTAAAATTAAAAGAAAAATTAGATAATGGATCCTCCTTTTAAGGAACACAACTACCCATTATCTTTTTTTAAATCTAAAATAAATTTAATTAAAAAAAAAAAGCCTCTCGCATGTGCGGAAGCGCATGCGGAGAGGCTAGTATATATAGATAGATAGATACTAGCCTCTCCGCACGCGCTTCTGCGCATGCGAGAGACTTTTTATAAAAAAATTTTGAATTTATTTTAGAATTAAAAAAGATAATGGGTAATTGTGTTTCATAAAAAGATGATCCATTATCTGATTTTTCTTTTAGTTTTAAATTTGTTTAATATGAAAAAGTGTGAATTTACCATATTATCCTTATTTAATTAATAATTTCAATTCTTAATGTTTGCATTAACCAAGGTTATTTTATGGTATTTTGAATGTTTCACCATTCTCTGCCTTTTGCTTTATATATATAGATAAAAAATTACTATATTTCAAAATTATAAAAACATCAAAATTTAACTATTTCAATTTGTAAAAATCAACCTTTATCTAAAGCTTTGAGGATAACACTCTAATTTTTAGTAGGAGTAGGAGCTAAAAACCTCTAACATCCAAAACAAAGGAAAAATAAATAGGATTATTATAGCATTCTTCTGAAATAAATTTTTACTATAGTAAATCGGCAATATATTAATACTTTTATTTATGTCATATCAAAATTATGTGAGGTATTTGTTATTGATATAATGAAAAAAAATATCGACAAAATATTGAGATGTTATCAATATGTAGGAGCATTTAAAAAAAACAGAAGGTACCAATCTGATACAAAGACTTGTATGAAATGAATAGGGTGAGTGGAATTTATTAATCACAATACTTATTAAGGGCTCGTTTGGGAGTGATTTTGGATAAGCAAAAAATACTTATATGGAGAATCACTTATCAAAATAATCACTTTAAATGGTTTTAAGTGATTTTATAGAGAAGCACATAGGAAGTGCTTCTGCCAAGAATCACTTAAAATCACTTAAAGTGTTTATATAGAGAGGCACATAGAAGGTGGTTCAGGCATATCCAGAATTACTCCCAAACGAGTCCTAAATAATAAAACTTTGTTATACAGACTAATATGGAAGGTAAGTCATGGTGTCACGTATGAAATTAGAAAACCAAAAAAAGAAAAAAAAGCTTGGCCAATCAAAAGAAAAATGAAATATTCTTGATATAAAAAAATAAATAATATTTTGATTGATTCATTAAAAAAAAAACGGAGAGAATAAAGAGAAGGATAGAAAGCTGGAGGGAAAAAGGAGAGGGGAAGAGAGGCAATAAATGTGATTAAGGAAACGACGCGTGGTTCCCGTGAACTGCTTTTATACTCACTCTCCCCCCATTCCCTCCTTCAACCCCCCTCTCTCTCTCCTCTCCCCTATCTCTCTCTAAATACCTCCCATCCAAACAAACGAACAACAAACTGATATAAATCACCACCACCATAGCCATCTTCTCTGCAATTGCTCACTCTCTTCGATCAGGTATTGATACAATTCTCCTAACCTATATTTATATTTTTCGCTCATGTTCTTGATTTCATCGTAATAACAATCGTCTTTTGTGGTTATTTTTACAGGTTTGTCGATATATTTATCGGTGACTATTGTTGAATTTGACTATCTGCATATTCCGATCACCTTCTATGGAGGCGTCGCTGATCTCAAACGTCGACGGAAGCCTCGACGCGTCGTTGATAGAGTCGTCTCGCAAAAAGCGGAGGAAAATCGGAGCCGTCGAATCGGATCGGAATCCGACTACGAAAACCGGAGCCCGATGGAGATCAGAGACGGAGCTACGGATCTACTCCACGAAGCTCGTAGAGGCGCTCCGTCAGGCTCGCCAGAGATCGTCGCCGGAGGCGAAGGTCTCCGAAGGCAGCAGGGAAGTGAAGGAGGCGGCAGACCGGGTTCTGGCCGCGGCGGCCAAGGGCACGACTCGGTGGAGCAGAGCGATTTTAAGAACTCGACTCAGATTGAACCAGAAGCTTCACAAACGTAGAACGGCGAAGGTGACCGGGAATAACCGGTTGAAAAAAGCGGAGGTTAGGAGAGAGGGGAGGAAGTTACCGGTTGTGGAGAGAAAAGTTCGAGTTCTGAGCCGGTTAGTTCCCGGTTGCCGGAAGGCGTCGTTGCCGAACCTTCTAGAAGAAACGAGCGATTACATATCGGCTCTGGAGATGCAGGTGAGAGCCATGGCTGCTCTCACCGAGCTTCTCTCCGGTTCGCCGGTTAATCACGTCGGCTCGAGCCTCAGTTCTTCAAGTTGACGCTGAGAGTCGCCTGCCTCGGCTTATTGTGCCAGGTGTTTTTTTTCTTTTTGTAATTTTTATAAATATTTTAATCTTATGAAATTTTTAATTGGTGTATTTTATTGTATAAGTAGCCTTTTTCTCTCTTCTTAGCTCTGCTATCATTTCTTTTTCTTTTATTTTTTTAATCATTTGTTACTAAATCGATTGGAGTATGCCACCTAATTTGATTCTCATTGATCAACTAGACTATTAAACACATTCTAGTTTTGGCTTTTTTTCCTTTAACGAAAGTTTTAATTTCTTATTCCGGTTCGTGTAACTCAACAGTCATGTTTTTTACTGAGTACCTTTTTTTTTATAATTTTTTTTTTAATGCAGTCAATATTGAGGGAGTGGGGAATTAAACCTCCTCAAGATTAAAGACTCTTAACCAATTGATCTACAAGAAGCCTGTTTTTGATTTTTACTTAAGTATGTTGTGTTACCGTCAAACTATCGACATAAATATGTATTCAATGACAGTAAAATATTGCCAACGAAATTTAGCCTAGTGGAAAATGAGAATGATATTGATTTCGAGAGCAGGTTTGAACTTCGATGACACCTTAGTAGTCTGTATAAGAGAAATCTCCCTCCTCATTGTAATTTAGATTATCGTTTGTATTAAAAAATAACAACAACATATCCAACCATTTATTTTCATAGACTACATAAACACATTAAAAGAGGGGGATGTGTAGGTGTGTGGTAAGTACTGCGTTTAAGTCTCACCTAAACCAAATCCAAAAGGTTTCTTTTCTAATGCAAAAACAAAAGTCATAAAGGCAAAGTGATTAGTCACGTAAGTGGTGATAAAGACGTTTCAATTCTATACTCTGGAGGAAAATAATAACAATATGCCATTCAACCCACTATCAAAATTTGAGCATAAATCATAGATTTCATGTTCTCAATTAACTAGGGAATGTCTGGCAAAAAAGAATTAACTAAAGCATGATTTTCACGTTCCAAGTTTGACCTCTCACAGTCTTTTTACTCACATGTGAGGAGCGTATGAGATAATTTAAGGGTGATTTTACAGTCCCGAAATCATCAGCCATTAACTAACCAAATTAGTAACTCAAATTGGGTCACCCCACTCCTGACTTTAGAATGATTCTGACAATGTACTCCACATTCTGATATTAGAGCTAAAGTACAATCAATTACTCTCTAACTGTTGTGGTCAAAAGGCCCACTAGAAAGATGATAGAGGGGATTAGAGACCTTGCTTGCATGCTTATCTCTTGCAAATCTCTCTCCTTTTTGCAATGTTACTGTCCCTGATTGCCATACAAAAATTGGACCAGCTGTTTATCTCATTAACCACAAATCCTCCCCCTCCAATAGTGTCACCCCACACACGGAAAGTAGAAGTTCTTATAAATCTATTAATTGAGAGCTGAAAATAAATAAATTTCTAACATGGATTTCTATAATCCGAGTAACTATTGTCTACAATCATATGTGTTATATTTTTTGGTACATAAATTATTGTGTAACACGAGAGATAATTGTATACAACTAGCGGTACAGAATAAAAGCTCCGAGAATGCATCTAGGTTCCATGCATTAGTAGTACCATCCTCACTATAGTCAGTCAATAATAAGAAAATATAAGGGCAGACGTGCAGAATTGAAAATGAACTTTGAGAGAGAGGGAGGGGGGGGGGACTCTCTGGCAGTTTTTGGAGATTTCTAAGATACGAAATCGCGGAGAAGGAGGAGGTGGTCGGGAAAAATTAGCCCCACTCCCAAAAGAAAATGAAGCCTTTGGGAGTTGATGAGAGGCAACTTGATTTTTACAAGAAACAGCCGCACAAGAGATCATGTGCCTTAGGGGGACCCGACAATTTGAAGTACACTAACCCTTCAAAGAGGCCAAACCCCAAATCCAAATGGATTTGCATGTGCGCCTAAAACATCCTTCACATGCTATTTTAAGCAACGGGATATGCCCTGTAGCTAAAATCATTCAAAAATATTGCCCCACAAAGCCCACAATGTTTAACTTATTATTCTGAGAATAAAAACATTATGGTCTAAGACAAAGGTTTTGAAGGGCATGCCCTACCACAAAAAATGTCACTCTAGGGCTTTTATTTTTCCTCTTTGAGAGCTTAGCAAATGAGCAGTAGCATTAGCAAGCAATTTTGGCCACCGCAATCGGCCACTTGGCGGCTCGCGAGCGGAGACACGTAGGGCAGAGGCCTGAGTGGCATGGCATCATTGTCAAGTTTAGTTTTCAAAAGGGTTTTTGGGAGCCAAATTGGTCGAATCAAGGACCACATATATTTTGTGTCTTTGTAGGCTTGCATGCCCCTGTCTGTTCAACGAATCACATTTTGAGTGTTTGCTTATCATTTATTTCTTCATTTCAAACACATAGACCATATCCTCACATGCTTCCATGTGCCTTCTTTTTCTCTTTTTCTCCTCTTTTCTTCACAATTTACTTTTATTATTGTTATTATTATTTTTTATTTATTTCTCTAGCTAGCTATGTTATTGGAGATTGAACAGTGAGATATAATTACCCTAGGCTCCTAGCAATGCTTTTGCCATAATAAAAGCATCCTCAATCTGCTGAAAGCTAGGTTTGTTTTAGCTTCATTTTTTTCTTCTTCACATTTGGTGTTGTTATAGTACTTTAATCTTGAATTATACGTTTCCCGGTTTGATAGCTGTGTTTTAAACTTTTAATTGGTTGAATTATGAGTAATAAGCTTGAGATACCGCCACGGTGGTGATAGACTTCGTTAAAGTATATGATTTGTCTTAACTCTCAATGGTCCAGAAACGTGACCTTTAGGAGGCTCAAGATACACTGGCTTCAAATTCGCTTTCCCATTTAAATCGTAACACCTGTTCCACCTTGGCATGCAATGTGTCGTTCTCTAGATGGGTACCTGATTCTGACATAGAGATGAATGTGCCAAATTAGTGGCACTTGCTGCCAAGTGATATGTCGTGCCCCTCATATTCTTCTGCATTATTTTTCTCATATTCTGCATCCTTCTCAGCTTCTCTCAGCAGAGACCTTCACGTCTACTTAAGCCAACAAGTTACATCAACATTTGGATTCCGGCTCAGCATTTCACATCGCTGATTTTATCAACTTTTTCTAACTTCTGTTTGTATTTTTTAGAGGAACCAGTTTGAAAATCAACTACTTCCACACTTGAAAGTTAATCCCATTCTTTTTGTTTCAATATTGTGCCTTGAATGCATTACTAGAACCTCCATACTATTTAGCACGAGATTTTGAGTCTCGCGTGTCTACCATCACAAGGCACCTTGAATTTATTTATTTTTCTTGGTTCATTTCATAGGCCTATCTCTCTCTCTCTCTCTCTCTCTCTCTGTTTTTGCTCCCACCAGCATCACATCACATCTTGTCAAAAACAACGTTTTCACCTGGTAAATTTGCTGAAAACCCAATTTCAATTTGCACCTCTAAGTGAATTTTGATTCATATATATTCCTGACAAGAGAAAAAGAACATAGAAGTGGGATTTGTCAAAACGACAAAAATGAGGGTAGCAAAAAACGACAAAAAGGGAAGGGAAGCACTTTCGAGTTGTCAAAGTCCAACAACCACCCAGTAAAGGAAGGCCCCAACAACATTGGTCACGCAACACCTTGGAGTTGGGCCCAAAACCAAAGTAAGAGGACAAAATGTCTTGTGTCAAAACCAAGGGTTTTTGGGGACCCTGCACTTCTGCACTGCAGCCACTTTGTTTTGTGGTGCCATGCCATTCTCTCTCTCTCTCTCTCTCTCTCTCTCTCTCTCTCTCTCGACAAAGTTGACTACAAAAACGTAACCAAAGTTTTCGTTCAAGGCTCTTCTTTTTTGGGACCCCTTTGGTTTTATATTATGCTTGCCGCACGTGGCTCCTTGATGGCTAAAGAAAATGACCCCCATTGCTGTGCTGTGCTGCGCTGCGCTGTGCTGCTTTCATCCAACAAAACCTTCAAAGCCCATCAAATATATGGATACAACATCAGAGGACCAAGTCCAAGAAACTTGGCGGCTTACAGTTTGAATTGAGATAAGCCAGAAGCAAGCCCGAGTAAAATTCATGTTGCAAATGCAGGGAAAAAAAATCAAAGAGCTCCTTCGTTCTTCAAACCAATAATGCTTAAAGAAGTTGTCCCAATGGATCAATCAACATTCACACAAAGGTTTCGATACTAAAACATGTGCAACTTCTGCAAAATATGAATAGAGCTACCTTTGTTTACGTTTTTGGTCTTTCCACAAAGGCAATTGTAGTATTGGAAATCACCTTGGCTTTCTCTAACTTCCTCTTAAATTCCTCCAAGTTTTGAGGTGAACAAATTATCTCAACTTTCTCCAATTTCTGAGCACACCCGACTATATACTTTGCTAATTTAACAAGGTTCTCTAGTTTCCAGTATTTCATATCAAATCCACATTTCTAAAAGAAAAGAAAAAAGAAAATCAAACAAAATCAGTCAAAGATTAAAACCAAATATGAAGAAAAAAGGACCTGCTTTACAATCAAAAGCATGGTGAATATGAACCTAACCTAATTCTAGAAGTGATAATAGAATTAGCCAACGGGGTCCTTAAGAGGTCTCGAATTCCCACAGCAAAGCAGATGTGCTAATCATTTATTGTAGCATTTCATTCCCAAAGTATGGCCGCTCGGCTATACTCGTTTTAAAAAAATAGTATAGCAACGCGTCTCTACTCGTTTGTTCCTGATTTTTTTTATAAAAAAAAAGTATAGGCGGGCGGTTTTTTGGGACAAGAAATAGAAAAATCTCATGTGGCGCCTGGGCTAATCATTTACTGTTATATACCCCTCTTTTTTTAAATAGTATAGCCGAGCGGCTATACTCGGTTTTATTAATGTTTCATAAAAATAGTATAGCCGCACGTGGGCGCTTAATCGCTGTGCTGCTTTTTTTGTTTTTGATAAACAGTATAGCCGCCTGGCTATACTGGATTTTTTTTTAATTTTTAAAATAGTATAGCCGCCCGGCGTTACTGGGGTTTTTTTGTTTTAATTTTTTTTAAATAATTAGTCTAAAGAATTTAGGGAGCTTTAGTTTTAAAACACAATATAGTTTATTAATTTGGAAGATAGGAATACAATTTCATCTAATTAGCATAAGGCCAAATACTAAAATGTAGTACCTAATTTTACAAAAATATCATTAAAAAATATATAAATTACACACAATGCCACTCCTTCAAAGGCAAGCATCCTATGCCACATGTCCACATCCAGCCAACCGCCACCGTCACCGCTGCTGGTCGCCTGCCACCAGTCGCCACATGCAGAAAACCTAACCTAATCCAAGCCCCAATTTTCGAAACCCTATACTAAAACACAACAATCACGACCAAGAAGCAAATCGTTATTAGGGTTCAGATAGGGTTTTGACGTACCAGAATGAGATCAAATAAGGTTGACTAGTCATTGCACTCGGCGCCGATCTTGAACTTAGCAAGAGAGCGATCGTAATCGCCCTTCATCTTGAGCTAGAAGACCTTGGAGTTGCTGGTGAAGGCCGAAGGGATGAGTTGCGAGTCAAGCAGCTTGAGAATTCCATCGCAGGTGAAGGCCGTGGTTGTCAAAGCGTCGTTGCTGCGGAGAGAGAGAGAGATCTGATTTGATGAAAAGGAAACCAATGAATTTGGGTCAGGCTTTTAAACAAAAAAAGTATAATTGTCTTTTCAATGATTAATATAAGGTGGACCAATGAATCTGGTCCTCCTCTTTGGCCAAATCCAAAACAAAATTTCATTCCTAAGTATTAAAACCCAAACAGAAATATTGTTTGTCTCAAATACCAATTAGTAAAGATAGTTAGGTCTAATACCTAATTTTTCTAAGAATTTACCCCTTTCACGTTTAATCTATATATATAAAGCAAAAGGCAGAGAATGGTGCAACATTCAAAATACCAGAAAATGTCTTTGGTTAATGCAAACATTTAGAATTGAAATTATTAATTTAATGAGGATAATATGGTAAATTCACACTTTTTCATATTTAAAAAAATTAAAATTAAAAGAAAAATCAGATAATGGCCTATTTTTATGGAACACAACTACCCATTATCTGTTTTAATTCTAAAATAAATTTTAATTTTTTTTTAAAAAAGCCTCTCCCAGGCACGGAAGTGCGTCCTCGGCTATACTCGGTTTTTAATTTTTTTTTCAAATAGTATAGCCGTGCGGCTTTACTGTTTTTGACACGTGGCTCCTAGGCGCTAGTTGGGTCCTTTTTTCACTATATATAAATAGTCCAGCCGCGCGGCTATACCCGGTTTTTAAATGTTTTTTAAAAATGGTATAGCCGCCCGGCTATACGCGGTTTTATTAATGTTTCAAAAAGTAGTATAGCCGCTCGGCCATACGTATTTCGACATGTGGCGCCCAGTCGCTGGGCGCGTCCTCTTTTTGTTTTTCATAAATAGTATAGCCGGGCGGCCTTACGCGATTTTTTATTTTTTATATTTTTTAAAATAGTATAACCGTGCGACGTTACCTTTTTTTTTTTTTTTTTGTTTAATTTTTTTTTAATAAATAGTATAGCAACTTCTCATGAAAGGTTATCTAGATGTCCTTTTTAAAATTAGAAAATCAAATTAAACCTATCTTTTTCCAGTAGTTGCAACTGCTCTTGAAATGTTATCTGGATGTCTTTAAATAGGCAATCCTATTACAGAAGTGGGCACTAATAATCACTCACTATTTGAGAGAGAGAATAAATACAGTTCACCAGAGTTTAAATAGGCAATCCCATTGCATTTGCAAGCCTCTATCAGTCAGTTTACTTCCCTTGCTTATTTTATATTTGCTGTATAATTTTGTTAATTTACAGTTTGATTCATATTATAATCTATTGGAATAATTTAAGTTGTATTTAAATTATGTTATCATACCTTTTGGTGTCAAAATGGTGGTTTGTGTGGTCAATGCTGCTGCTATATATGATCGATCAAAAAATATCAGAATTGAGAATATGCAATAAACCCTCAAAGGACCAAGTCGAAGAGGCTTCCACTTTGAGTGGAGGTCAGCCATGCAGGGAAAAAAAAGGTCTTTCTCCAATGGCAGTATAAACCAATGAACCCAATAATGGTAAGAGATCTAAACAAGTAGTCCGAATGGTTATTTCGAAACTAAAACATAAACACTTATGGAATGGTATCAAAGAGTTGTCTTTGTTCACTTTTCCGGTCTTCCTTAAAGACAATTGCAGCCTTGGAAATCATCTTGGATTTCTCCAAATTTTGAGGTGAACAAATTATGACAAATTTCGTCAATTTCTGAGCACACTCGAGTATATACCTTGCAAATTCAACTTCATTGAACTCATCTAAGAGGTCTGTGGTCAAACTCTCCAGTTGATTAATAAATGCAAGGTTGTGCAGTTTCCAGTATAAAAATCCATATATATGGAAAGACAGTAAATCAAAAACCGGATCAGTGATGAAGATTAATTCCAAAAGCAAACAAAAACTAAATATAAATTAAAGGTAAAGGAAGTTGAGGTTCCACCCCAAAACCAATTGGCAATGGTTTGTTAGTTTTCCAATGTGAGACATTTTTCACTTTCACATTCTCACAAAAGGCATGCATTATACTCAAATGCTTAGAGAATCCCTAATTCTAGAAATCATGAGAGAGAGAGAGAGAGAGAGAGTATTTTTTTGGGGGTTTTGTTAGAGGTTTGAGAGAAGCAAATAGTAACACAAACTTCAACTTGCATATGATGTAGGGTCATGAAAACGTTGGCAACGCCTAAGTCATACAACTTAGGCATCCTTCTAAAAAGAGAGACCATTGGAGGGACTACATCGTCACTTATGCTCCCAATATCTATACGCAAACGACGAACATTCTCGAATGAAACTGGCATGGACCCTTCCAGCTTGAACATAACCTGCAATGTTGTGTAGGCAAAATCTCTATCGTGTTTCTCAATTTAAACTTCAGATAAATAATAATTAAAAATAAGTAAATTCTCTCAGGTTCTTTCTACTATACCTTTTATGATGGCTAGGGGTGAAGTGAAGATGGGGTCGGGATTAAGGTGGGCTGGGTTTTCAAAGTTTTTTTTAAAATTAAAATTAAAATTAATTTTTTTTTTAGGAGTCCCACAGTAGACACATCATCATTTAACATTTGACCAAAGTCAACTTAACGGAAGGTTTAAATTGGTTAGATTTGAAAACCATTAGGTGTAAATTGATGAAATTGAAACACGGGGGCCCATATTGAGAATGACCCCAAACATCGAAGGGGTGTTTTGTCGTTAGCCCTATAAATATATATTTTTCACCTAAGTAACTTGTAAAAAAGAAAATTGGCAAAACTTTATTTTATAACTAATGTATAATATAAGATACTATATGATGAGTGATGAAAAAAAACTAGTATATAATAATATAAGGAATATAATAGAAAAAAAAAAATTTGACATAGTGATACGAAGCATAATAAGACAAGTAGGGGCTAGAAACTAAGGTGAAAAGGGAAAAATTTTGCTTTTCCAACGGTGTTTAATAAATAGCCATTGAATTTTTTTTAGGGTTTGAGGTGTTCTGGAATTATCGTAAAGTGGTAAGGGTATTTTTGGAAGGTAGTAAGGGAAAAAAGGAATGGGAATCAGATCAACTACTCCCCCTAGTTGATTTAATTCCTAATTCTGAGGGGATGTGATTACGGATTTTGAGGTAGGGCCCACACAATTTTCATTCATGATTGCAAGTAAATGCACGGGAAGTAAGGAATGGAAATCATTCCCTTTCTTCCCATACCCATTACTTATACGTAAACATGAGAGCTTTCTCCAACGTTCACCGTTTTGCAACTATTAATCTGTATTGTTACATATAATCTTTTGTTTAGACAACATTTTCCAATATTAAAGAAAACAAAACTAGTTAAGTTCTACGTACATACTATAGTTTTTAAGTGCATCACACATTTCTACATTTTTATATGGTTGTGAGGTTGTATACCCTTTTTTGCGTTCCAAAATGATACCTTTTTCAATTTTTGTCAAAAATGGACAATTATGAAGTTGAAGTTCATAGTGTGAAAAAGAAGGTTAGTGTTGTTGCTGATGTTGCCGTGATCGATCAAGAAAGATCACAATTGAGAAAATTGATGCAGAGGAAAGTTATGGGTTTTGATATAAAGGTTGACAAACAATGATCATCATGTTTCAATGTTGCGGCTTACTAGTACTTGTGCTGCAAGTCGTTGCTTGATCATCCTAAAGCTTCGAACTTTGTTCAATTCTTACCCCCAAAGATTCCAAGTCATACTGTTTCACAAAAGAAGAAGACAACGTTGAAAATGGTTTGCATCCATGTTTGAGACCCCAATTCCACTTACGAGTCTTGTAGCGATGAAGAAAATAACCTAGACTTGGAGGAGTTTATAATAATATTCCATGCTGATGCTTGTATTTGATTTATATCCTAGACTTGGATGAAAAGGCTTGAAGAAGCATAATGTGCCTATTATATACTTGTGCCAATTTTTGACATTCTTTTCTTCATACAGGAACTTGGATTGAAGGTGAAAGTTATATAATTAACCAAGCCAAGAGAGTATATGTACATATGAACTTATATCCAATCAATCTTCGTATTTATTGCATACTAAACTTTTGGCTCGCCATGACTCTATTTGTGATATTCCTATCTATTATTTTGGAGATTTATAATTCTTCCATTTTAATGGATGGAATTTCAATGAATTAAGCATCACTAACTTACGCTCTAATCCGAGTAGCATGGGACACGTGGAATCCCGTGTGAATCAGCAAAGACCATCTTGCAAGTCAAAGTGGTGGTAGTGTGGTCGATGATGCTTGCTGTGGTCGATCAAAAAAATCAGAATTGAGAATGTTGATGCAAAGGAATGTTATGGAGGGTTTTTTAAAGTTGACAATAATCATCGTGCTTCAATGCACATCAAAAAAGGATACAAATCCTCAAAGGACCAAGTCGAAGAGGCTTCCACCAGAAGCAAGCCTGATTCAAATATTGATATCTACTATTTAGCATTATTGTCCAACCCGGATATGTACCTCTAAGATTTAAGTGCATCATGCATGATGAATTCCTTTTAACATGCAATTGTGATGCTATAAAATGTCACGTCGAAACTGTTTATGCAAAATGTTTGTTTATCCATGTTATAAATTTTTTTACAAGTTTCAAAATGAAAATGGGTGTACATTTCTATATTTATGTATTGAGATATTGGAGAAAATTAAAATATAGAAGTAATAATGAAGAAGTGTACATGTATATGTTTGTAGTTCAGATTTGGATTCGACAGAGCAACCCTCGCCTGCAGCAGCAGGGGCTGTGATCGCCACACCAGCTCCAATAGCAGTAGCAGGGGCTGTGATCGCCACACTAGCTCCAATAGCAGCAGGCATCCCCAAAAAGGAGAGAACCAAAAGAGATATCTTGTTGATGCTCCATATCAGAAGAAAGTGAAACAAATTCTCAGATCCAGACTATGTCCCAACAACTTCCCGGTCTTCGTCTTTTGGAAATTCAAATCATGGACGCTAGATAGATTCAATTTTGGAATTTACAGGGTTTTTCCCAAATTGTGTCTTAGCCGAATAAAGCCCAATATAACCAGTTTTGTCTTCTTCTGTTGTATTAGGTTTTTATTTCTATTTTTTTTAATAATTATATATATATTCTTTTTAAAGTGTGGGTCATTTAGGGGCTGGTTAGGGATTCAAATCAAAACCTCAACCTTCCATCTTGAAAATATTTTAAGCGTTTTAAGGAGAGAGAGAGAACGAAGAAAGAAGCTCTCTCTTCCAAGGCAGTACAAACCAAAGAACCCAATAATACCAAGTCTAAACGAGTTGTCCCAATTAGTGGTTCTATCAAACTTCACA
Organism: Prunus avium; assembly: GCF_965620075.1. Classification (NCBI taxonomy): domain Eukaryota; kingdom Viridiplantae; phylum Streptophyta; class Magnoliopsida; order Rosales; family Rosaceae; genus Prunus; species Prunus avium. Next base: position 3,157,571 of record NC_142289.1, read on the forward strand.
ATAAGGTTTCGGTACTAAAAAATAAACTTATAACTTCTGCAAAACAATTAAAAGAGCAGTCTTCGTTCACTTTTTGGTCTTTCCTTAAAGACAATTGCAGACTTGGAAATCATCTTGCATTTCTCTAATTTCAGCTTAACTTCCTCCAAATTTTGAGCTGAACAAATTATGACACCTTTCTTCAATTTCTGAGCACACTCGAGTACGTAGCTTGCTAATTCAACTACATTGTTCCAGTCTAAAATCTCTATGGTGAAGAATTCAAGTCGATTAATAAATCCAAGGTTTTGCAGTTTCCAGTATCCTATATCAAATCTGCCTTTCTGGAAAGACATGAAATCAAAAACCGGATTAGTCGAAGATTAATTCCAAAAATAGAAAAAAGGGAAAATATTAAAACTAAATATAAAGAAAAGGACATACAGGAGAGAGAGCACAATCTTTTTTGGGTTTTGTTACATGTGTGGGAGAGAAGCAAAAAGCAAGACAAACTTCAACTTACATTAGATTCAAGTTCATGAAAAGGTGGGCAACGCTTTATGTATAAGGTACGCAAGTAAGGCATTCCTCTAAGAACAGAGACCATTGAAGGGACTATCTCGTCAATTACGCACCCAATATTCATACGCAAACTTCGAACATTGTTGAATGAAACTGGCATGGACCCTTCCAGCTTGAACATAACCTGCAATTTTGTTCATCTTTGTCAATTTAAACTTCACGTAAATAATAATTCAAAATAAGTAAATTCTCGATCGGGTTCTTTTTGCTGTACCTTAACGGCAGCTTCATTTAGAATAAGAACTCCATTGATTCTTAAACCGTGAAAGACTTCAGATAAGGGTTCAAACTCATCTACTCTAGTCTCCAAATCTATCAAAGTACTTTTGAACTTTTGAGTTTTTTCGAGAGAAACTTTGCCTACGGAATCAAAATAAACCTCAGCAGATTCTAAACTATGAAACTTTCTGAGATTTGGATGATTCATCAAATTCCATGCCCACCACAACTTTTTAAGATTTGGTGCAAAAATATTCAACGATGTAATGCTGCGTGAATCAGGACATAAGGAGATACTTAACCGTTGAAGATTTTCACAGGAGATGTTAAGTGTGTCAAGATCAGGTTGGGGATAAGAAAGACTTAACCTCTCCAAAGAAGAGCTTTCAATATTGAGATTTTTAATCATATAAGGATGGTCAAGACCTAATTTCCGGATGCATTTGCAAGAACATGAGATCCATTTGAAAAACCCCTCATCATCTGCTATAACAACATTCAACAACTCCAAGTCTTTGAGATTAGAGGAAATAGATGAGGAGGATGAGGGGGCTCTAAGAATCGCACGGTTCGTGTAGACCGACAGAGACTTCAAAGATTCACAAAGAAAGATGGAAGACGGAAAATTCAGATTGGGTTCACCTAGTCCAAGGAGATTAAGCTCAAGCTGTTCAACGTTACATCTCACCGCCTTCTGGACGCACGACATCACGCGATAGTAGACATCAAGACAGCTGCATGATGATGATGAACTTTGGTTCTTCTTTGGAGGGGGAAAATGCCAATCAAAACGGAAGCGCTGTATCTTATGATCCGCACGAAGCAAAAGGAACCTTTCCAGAATATTCAACAACCTCTGCTTGCTACCACACATATCGGCACCCGCTATGCAGTTATATTCATTGAAATTCAAAACCGGAGATGAAAGACAAAGTTCTCTCCAACATTTGGACACATAACTGAGTCGAGCAAGGTCAGCCATGGTAAGGAACGAAAGAATGACGTGGGAGATTTGGTCAGGAAGATTGCTAAATCTGTCTGTCATTCTCCCTCTGCGGCCTCCTTCACCTTCACAACTTGCAGCAGCCACGAACTTGCGCTTTTGACGTTCCATGAGAGAAGAACCCTAATTTTGAGCCAAGCTAGGGTCTCGGCGTGTGCGGGACTTTCTGTTCTTATGGTGCGAGGGTTTGGTTTGGTGTGAAAAACGGGCCGGGCCTATTATAACCAATTGCACCTCCAAAACAATTATAAGTTATAACCAATATATTTTTTTCTTTCAGTTTTTGGTGATGTAACTTCTTGTAGAATCAATGTAAAGATAAACTTTCTTAAAATAAAAAAAAGTGACTTGAATCTTTACTAGTCATATTTTCAATGAAGAGAGGCTT